>NC_142619.1:62630256-62931124 GCF_059453375.1 Lepisosteus platostomus | reverse complement strand
GCCAGGTATCGTGTTCCATACTCCCACATCCCTTTGGGTAAAGAAGTACCTCCTATTCTCATTTTTAAATGCACTTCTACATAGTTTTCATTTCACTGCCCTCTGGTTCATGTTTCTGGAGAAATCTGCTAGGTTGACTGTATTGATGCCTTTTCAAATGTCAGATCTCTTCCTACACTTCTCTGTTCCAGACTAAACAGATTCAGTCAGTGTTTATTCTGTCAGTGTGGGACCGTTAATCTCACATTCTCATATAATCTCATAATCTCATGAGACATATTAACTGTAATCTCATAAAAGATTTCATATTAAGTTATTCTGTAGACATTTGTGATTGCATTTTTAATAGAGGTCGGAATATTTTAGCAACTTATTGTTTCCCCATTTGTTTTCAAGTTTTTTTCCAATTTGTTTTAAAGGTGTTTTGATCCTGTTCAGGATCCTTGTACAATAGGAATCTTTTCAAAGCGAATCATACGGAAATGTGATTTGGTCCGTTCCTCTTGCTCCTTAGCCATCCCTGAATGCGCAGCTCTGCAGTGCTCGGAAAACGCCAGGTGCATAGAACACGCCGGCACCGGGAAGCAGCTGTGTCAGTGTTTGCCAGGCCATCGGGGAGACGGGACTCACTGCACACGTAAGTGCTCAGCTGACAACCTGTATTGGTCAAGATCGTCATCCCTCCTCTAGAGGGCGCTCCGCCCCTTTTGTGTTTGTTTCATTATCACGTTCACCTGTCCCTGGATTCACCGGTATTATTTAAACCCGGTGCTCCGGAAGCTCGGGGCTCTGCACTGGAAGGCCCACCTAGCATTAAGTCGCCCTACGTCCGTGGCTTGAGGTCTTAGGCTTCCGATCGGCACCCTGACCCAGCTGAGTCCGGGGCTCGGAGCGCCTGGCCTCGTCATGGTGCTTTTAACCTCCTGTTCTGGATCCCGCTTTGGATTTTAACCCTGTCTCGTCTTGGATCACCCGGTTTTTGGATTTTGGACAGCGCCCAGATTCCCCCCCTTGGACAGTCCTGGAGTTGTTCACCTGCGCCCCCCCCTTGCACCTGGATCACTGTCGGCACCGCTCCCTGTTCGCCATCCAGTCCTTCCCTCACCGTGTTTTCCCTGTAGCCCTTCTCCAGTCTCTTCCGGATAATACCTTCTGCACAGGGTCCTAAACTACACATTACACGGGAGTCGGGACCGGCTGCCGTGACAGTATTGAGGATTGCAGTGAATGAATAACTCTGAAGCTCCCCCACTGTGATGCGCTGAACTGGTGTGGGCTCTGTGGCAATTTATTGTGAAGTCAGGTTAAGGCAAAGTCCAAGCCATAGCACAGTGGCTCAGCACGTATGCTGTGACGATCACCGTCAAATTAATTGGATTGCTTGAATTATTCAGATTTTCATGTTTTTCTTTTGTGACTTTTTTTCCAGCTATTAATCCCTGTCTGGAGAAAATATGCCATTCAAATGCTATCTGTACCTACCTGGGGCCGAATCGCCACAGCTGCACCTGCGCCGAAGGGTACCAGGGTGATGGGCAGGTGTGCATGGCAGTGGACCCCTGCCAGGACAGCTTTGGGAACTGCCCTCCTGACTCCACTGTGTGTGTTTACGACGGCCCTGGAAAGGTCTGTCTTCACCCCTCTGTGTCTGAGCAGCACTGTGTCGATTCATCAGTCTCACCTGAACCCCTCTGTGTCTGAGCAGCACTGTGTCGATTCATCAGTCTAACCTGAACCCCTCTGTGTCTGAGCAGCTCTGTGTCGATTCATCAGTCTAACCTGAACCCCTCTGTGTCTGAGCAGCTCTGTGTCGATTCATCAGTCTAACCTGAACCCCTCTGTGTCTGAGCAGCTCTGTGTCGATTCATCAGTCTAACCTGAACCCCTCTGTGTCTGAGCAGCACTGTGTCGATTCATCAGTCTAACCTGAACCCCTCTGTGTCTGAGCAGCACTGTGTCGATTCATCAGTCTAACCTGAACCCCTCTGTGTCTGAGCAGCACTGTGTCGATTCATCAGTCTAACCTGAACCCCTCTGTGTCTGAGCAGCTCTGTGTCGATTCATCAGTCTAACCTGAACCCCTCTGTGTCTGAGCAGCACTGTGTCGATTCATCAGTCTAACCTGAACCTCTTTGTGTCTCAGCAGCACTGTGTCGATTCATCAGTCTAACCTGAACCTCTCTGTGTCTGAGCAGCACTGTGTCGATTCATCAGTCTAACCTGAACCCCTCTGTGTCTGAGCAGCTTTGTGTCGATTCATCAGTCTAACCTGAACCCCTCTGTGTCTGAGCAGCACTGTGTCGATTCATTAGTCTAACCTGAACCCCTCTGTGTCTGAGCAGCACTGTGTCGATTCATCAGTCTAACCTGAACCCCTCTGTGTCTGAGCAGCACTGTGTCGATTCATCAGTCTCACCTGAACCCCTCTGTGTCTGAGCAGCACTGTGTCGATTCATCAGTCTAACCTGAACCCCTCTGTGTCTGAGCAGCTCTGTGTCGATTCATCAGTCTAACCTGAACCCCTCTGTGTCTGAGCAGCTCTGTGTCGATTCATCAGTCTAACCTGAACCCCTCTGTGTCTGAGCAGCACTGTGTCGATTCATCAGTCTAACCTGAACCCCTCTGTGTCTGAGCAGCACTGTGTCGATTCATCAGTCTAACCTGAACCCCTCTGTGTCTGAGCAGCACTGTGTCGATTCATCAGTCTAACCTGAACCCCTCTGTGTCTGAGCAGCACTGTGTCGATTCATCAGTCTAACCTGAACCCCTCTGTGTCTGAGCAGCTCTGTGTCGATTCATCAGTCTAACCTGAACCTCTCTGTGTCTCAGCAGCACTGTGTCGATTCATCAGTCTAACCTGAACCTCTTTGTGTCTCAGCAGCTCAGTGTCGATTCATCAGTCTAACCTGAACCCCTCTGTGTCTGAGCAGCTCTGTGTCGATTCATCAGTCTAACCTGAACCCCTCTGTGTCTGAGCAGCACTGTGTCGATTCATCAGTCTAACCTGAACCTCTTTGTGTCTCAGCAGCACTGTGTCGATTCATCAGTCTAACCTGAACCTCTCTGTGTCTGAGCAGCACTGTGTCGATTCATCAGTCTAACCTGAACCCCTCTGTGTCTGAGCAGCTTTGTGTCGATTCATCAGTCTAACCTGAACCCCTCTGTGTCTGAGCAGCACTGTGTCGATTCATTAGTCTAACCTGAACCCCTCTGTGTCTGAGCAGCACTGTGTCGATTCATCAGTCTAACCTGAACCCCTCTGTGTCTGAGCAGCTCTGTGTCGATTCATCAGTCTAACCTGAACCTCTCTGTGTCTGAGCAGCACTGTGTCGATTCATCAGTCTAACCTGAACCCCTCTGTGTCTGAGCAGCACTGTGTCGATTCATCAGTCTAACCTGAACATCAGTCTAACCTGAACCTCTCTGTGAATGAGCAGCACTGTGTCGATTCATCAGTCTAACCTGAACCCCTCTGTGTCTGAGCAGCACTGTGTCGATTCATCAGTCTAACCTGAACATCAGTCTAACCTGAACCTCTCTGTGAATGAGCAGCTCTGTGTCGATTCATCAGTCTAACCTGAACCCGTCTGTGAATGAGCGGCACTGTGTCGATTCTAATTCTAACCTGAACCTCGAAAGAGGGAGAGAGATCACGCATCCTCTACCTCTGCATTGAGGGAGGATGTTGAACAAAATACTCAAGACTTAGGAATTAAGGTATTAAAGATGTAACCGTATGTAACCGTAAAATTGAAAATATTAAAATAATGTCTTCATATTTTTAAAATATTTTTATGTTTGGGTTTTGTCTTCATTGTCTTTCATGAATTATATGCATATGTTTATTTTGAATTAGAACGTTATTTCTATATTTCTCAACCTGTTTTCTTGAATTCTGAGAAATTGTTCTACTTGCCTGGCTGTAGCATATTTTTACTTTAAATTTAATAATTTAATTTTATCTTGAGTGTCAGTTGAGAATTCAGTTACACAACCTTAATTCTAAAACATCCTTTCAGTCCTGTTGTACTAGCACTACTGTAACAGTTATGTACTGTATTCTGAATAAAATAACTGTGATGTTATTATTCAAGCAATCCTTGAAGAAATAATATATATATATACTGTATTTCAAGGGAGATTAAAATGCAAAAAACAATGTCAGTAGTGGTTTCATTTAAAAAAATAATTGAGATGAAGAGAAATGAAGATTCAGAGTTCAATGACAGTCACAACTCTATAACATGAATGATTATTTTTAAACCTTTCAAAGTAAGAAATGCTTTCCTCTTTAAGAACTACACGGTTTTTGTGGTTTTTCTTTCCAGTCTCACTGCCAGTGCAAAGAGGGATTTGAACATCTGGAGCCAAGAGTGGGGTGCAGTCTTGTAGACATCTGCCTGTCAAACAACACCTGCAGTAAGGATGCTAGCTGCATGACTGCACACCCAGGAGATATTGTGTACGTTCTCTTGAAGATTTAAACAGATTTGATGGGGCCGTGAAAATAACTAGTATTACAAGATTAATTCCAGGGTTACAGTCCTAAGATTCACAGGGAATGGAAAACAGGCCTATTTGCTCTGAAATGTTCACTTTCACTGTGAAGTGAAGTACAGTCAGGTACAGCAGCAGTTATACTAAAAGCATTATAAATCATAGTGTCATACAAAACCATATGAAAACAAAGTGTTGTTTTAAGCAAAATGAAGGAGTCTGAAAACTATCGGTGAAGATTTACACAGTGATCCAGTGATCCTCACTATTCCTGGTGGATGCAGGATTGTAGTGAATTTGAGAGACATTCCCATGTGATGTTCCAGATTTAAAGATTAGGATGAAAATAATGCCCATAAATTATTTTAATTCCCGCTCTTACTTTGTGTTCCATCTCTTAAGAGGCTGTGTAGCTTTTTGTTTATCAAGACAGCAACAGAGAAGATTTAAGTCTTTTTCCTTCGTTTTGGTTGATGGGATATTGCTTGACCTGTGCACCTACATCTCTCTACTTTTTGGGTATGAAAGTGTAGTAGGATAGGCAGCTCTATGTGGTCTTTCCCATAGTTTTTTTTTGTGGTGGGTGTGTGATTCGACTGTCTGAGGGACTGGGGCTGTGTGATGTACTGTACAGGCGGCTACAGGTTCATCAGCCATCAGAGGGAGAGTTTCTTCATGAGACACACTGAGCAAAGCAGCATTTTTACTCAGTCTCCTGCAGAACCTGTAAGCTCTTTATTCCCACTCTGAGAGGTGATCAGTCTATAAATCACATCTCCTTTCTAAATCTAAAGGTTTTTCCCGTCACGGAGTTCCCTCTGTGTCCTCTCCAGGTGCACGTGTAACGAGGGGTATGTCGGAGATGGAAAGACCTGCTATGGAAACATTATGCAGAGGTTACGGGAGCTGAATGCAGAGCCTGGCGGAAAGTGGACAGGACAACTGTCCAGTGCCATCACACTCTTTGGTACGCAGGCTCAGTATGGGCCATCTGTTCGCATTCTGAGCCCTGAATGGCTTTGCAGTTGTATTATGGCTCTTTGTTTTTTGAAGGCTAAGTTTCTAAATGTCTTCAGTTTGTCATTCTCTAACTCACTCGTACTATCAGTCAAGGGCGTTGTTATCCCAGGCTGTGCACCTCATTTTCTCTCACTTCCTTATTTGCACATATTCAAGTCTAGCAGATTGCAAGAACTGCATACCCTACAACTGAAAATCATCACATAAGAAAGCGAAGCTGCTATTTTTCTTTCTTATCAGCACTTCGTGTATTTTGAGATTTTAAGGAGTAGAAAATGAGGCACTCGGTACACTTTATTCTCTCGCCCTCAGACTCATCCTTGTCGTGGCCGCTGACTTCCCTGGGGCCCTTCACCATCTTCATCCCTACAAACAAAGGCTTCAAAGGAACATCTGTAAGTGCTGCTCAAAGAGTACGTCCTCCTGCTGTGGGGCAAGTATCCCAGCTCCATGTCCTGCTTCCGCTGCGGGGCGGGTATCCCAGCTCCAGGTCCTGCTCCCGCTGCGGGGCGGGTATCCCAGCTCCAGGTCGCCCTCCCGCTGCGGGGCGGGTATCCCAGCTCCAGGTCCTGCTCCCGCTGCGGGGCGGGTATCCCAGCTCCAGGTCGCCCTCCCGCTGCGGGGCGGGTATCCCAGCTCCAGGTCGCCCTCCCGCTGCGGGGCGGGTATCCCAGCTCCAGGTCCTGCTCCCGCTGCGGGGCGGGTATCCCAGCTCCAGGTCGCCCTCCCGCTGCGGGGCGGGTATCCCAGCTCCAGGTCGCCCTCCCGCTGCGGGGCTGGTATCCCAGCTCCATGTCCTGCTCCCGCTGCGGGGCGGGTATCCCAGCTCCAGGTCCTGCTCCCGCTGCGGGGCGGGTATCCCAGCTCCAGGTCCTGCTCCCGCTGCGGGGCGGGTATCCCAGCTCCATGTCCTGCTCCCGCTGCGGGGCGGGTATCCCAGCTCCAGGTCGCCCTCCCGCTGCGGGGTGGGTATCCCAGCTCCATGTCCTGCTCCCGCTGCGGGTCGGGTATCCCAGCTCCATGTCCCGCTCCCTCCTCTGGGACGCAACAAGACTTGGGAGCAATTCTTCTTATTAACACGGCGCAAGCCTTGGGCACAACAACATGGCGCATCGCTGGCATGATCTTCATGTTCAATTGTTACTATTATTCATGAACACTTTTATTCTAGGTGGTTTATAGTTAATATAACAGGCTGCAAGAATGATTGTAAATCCTAGAAAGATGCAGAAAGTACGTGAGCAAACAACAACAAACTTTAACTGCCTAACCTTGTGGTTTGTCTACCAGAGTGTGAACTGGAGAGCTTAGTCTGGTCTTCCCAAAGTTCAGAGCTGGTTCCCCTCTGTCGGATTGAAAATATTGTCCTTATTGTATTATCAGAATGACTTCCGGAATATTTACAAATCTTCCTACTGAAATAGCATGAACAGGATGTCAGCAGTTAATATATTGTATTTCTTGGCATCAAAAGTTGGAATAGGACCAGTATTTATTACAGTCCAGGAGCAAGACTGCTCATGAGCTCAAATTAGAAACAGTCTTTCCTTGATGTTTTGGTGCATACAGTTATTGAGAAAGTTGTTTCATTACTGTAAATATTTTTATAGAAGTTGCTTGAACATCTACAACTTACCATGGCTTTCGAGACTGAAGAACTCTTATTATCTCGGGTGCTGTATTTGTTTCTGCAGCTTAAGACGCTTGTGTCTGATCAGCTGAATGCACGATACCTCTCCAAGCTGCACATGGTTGCGACTGAGCTGAGCTACGAAGCGCTGAAGCGAGGCGACATCTACTACACCCTGACCGGCAAGTCGGGAGAATCGGTGATGAACGAAGAGGTAATCGTGGACACAGCTCGAGCATCAAGGAAAAGCATGTTATATGTTACCACTTCATCATGCAGGAATGAGTCTCACCACTGCATTTCTTTGGGTTTAGAAAATGAGTCATAATTGCCTTCTTTTGAACGCCATTCAGTGCAGCACTAACGCCTCTAAGCAGCACTTTGAAAGAGTGAAAAGGCGACTGGCCCAGGTGACTGCTTGCTTCTGCATCAGCCTGGCCTCCAGACAGCGTTTTAATTGTAAGCTTACGCAGCTGCGCCTCTTGGACTATCTACTGTGTTTACACTACTTTTACAGGCAAAAATATAATTTGTGCAGGAATCTTATGTTTAAATTTAGAATCCCAGTCAGTGGTCTCTCACTAAACCCAGTGTTTGGGCACTAATGCAGATTTATTCAGCATTATGGGCCAGTGAGAAAGTATCCACACACTTAGCCTTCTACCTTGTAAAGAGTCCTGGAGAAAAGCTACAGCCTGATTGATGTGTAACCCTTATCAGACCCTTTCACAGATTTGAGCTTGACCATATGTGTCAGCAATGTCATGGATGCTAATCACAAACACCGGGTGCATACTGCTGTATCTCAGTGCATGGTCCATTGTGATTTGGTTCTCACTGAAACTCTTCTGCCTTTCGCTAGAGGCTGATAATATTCTGTGTGGCTTCATGGTAATCATGCCCTCTTCCACTCTCTGCAGCAAGGAAGGAAGTGAGGAAGCTCTCCATGCTCGGCTGTGGGCCATGCTTCTTCCTGTCCTCTTCCTTTAAATGAGTGGCCTGTTTGTATTGGAAACCAATATGTATTTATTAAACATGTCAGGAAATGAGAGCACAAAAACAAGCATGATGATGGAAACATTTACGCAATTGCTTACATTATACGTGTGAAGACGCAAGCACAGCCTGATAAGTTAATTTTAAAAGCTTGTTAAGTTTTTAAAGTTATTTAGAATGGCAGTGCTGAAAGGGGGCTATCACTAAGCACATTAAGCTCAATAGCGGCCGGTAGCACAGAGGAAAGTTGCTGGAATTGTATTGAATAGAATCAGCTGTTAAGAGTAAGACAAAGCAGCTGTAAGAGTGGTTTCTTATGAACAAAAAGTGTGTATTAGAGTACTCATCCTTTGCAAGTATTGCCCATGTGTTATAGCTGCTCCACGTGAGACAGGCCTTTGTAAAATGTTGCTTTACAAAAGTGCAGATGTCTCAGATCTGGAATCAAGGCGGTCTAGATATATTAGAAATGAATCAACGGCCATTCAACGAATCTAGATAGTTTGATTAACTTATCTAATTAGGTAGTTACTAATTAATTTGCATGTCACATCCAGGCATTTCGTTAAAGAAACCAGGGTATTGGCTTCAACAATATGTCTGGGTTCCAGATTCCCACAACTCTTCATGTAAAAGAAGGTCTCCTGTTCTTGGTTTTAAATGCACTCCCACATAGTTTTCACTTGTGTCCTCTTTTATGTGCTCCACTGATAATTCTACAGACATCCACTGCGTCGCCTTGCCCTTAAGCTCTGGAATGCATCTACAACCATTGTTTTTCCCTGGAGTGCTTCTAGAGCAGCAATATCTTTTCTGTAATGTGGTCCCCAAAATTGTATGGAATGGTCTTTCAAGTTCAATTTGTTTTAAAATACTGTGCTTTTAAGTACATATACTGTCTAGATGCAAATGAGATGTTAACATCAACACCAAAGGTTTTCATTAGTCGCCTCTACAGGTTCAGTGTTTCCCAGGTTGTATCTTTAGTTTCTTATTGCTGCCTGCATGCAATTGTTCTGTATTCAAGGACCAACAAGTGAAAATCCGGATCCATGGGAGTAAGAAGAAAGCCAGCATTTTGCAGGGCGATATTGTGGCTTCCAATGGAGTGATCCACATCATCAATAAGCTAATGGACAGCGTAGAGCCCACTGTGGAGAGTAATAAAGAGGTCAGCCCAGTTTTCATCTTCAGAGAAGTGGGAGCAAAATACTGTTTGTTTTCAACTGTCTGCACGTTTGCATTTGAAAAACATGCATCAGTACATTGAGAAATGAAGAAGCCGTGCCAATGAATCTCTTGTGGTGATAACAGACAGATGCTGTGTGTGAGAGTCACATAGATGCTTAAACCAAAGTGAGCAATCAGGAGTTGATTGGTCCTTTGATTGCTGACTCAAATGCATCAAGTCTAATGCATGTTGATGTTGTCATGTACTGTATGCTTAAAACATTTTTATTTCCACATCGGTATTGTTTTAAAATAACTTTGATGAGATTCAGCCCTGCTCCATCCAGACATTAGGTATTCCCTTGCTCTTTTAATATCAATATGAAAATAATCAAATCTACTTGCAAGGAAAGACTTACTGGACTGTACATGCAAACAATCTCTGAATATTAATTTATCTTTTATTTAACCTTTATAGGAGAACCTACTGACGATAGTTGCCAATAATGGAAAATTCAACAAATTCAGATCATTATTACAGGTAACTGCATTGAATCCACAATAAGAATTGTGTTTTGCAGCAGTGATTAGATGAAGGACTGAAACAAGCAGCTGTTTGTTGATCAGACAAATACTAGGGTGCACGTTCTGTTGGGGATGCTATGAGCTATTTGTGTGGACCCCAAACAGGACCTG
Organism: Lepisosteus platostomus; assembly: GCF_059453375.1. Taxonomy (NCBI): domain Eukaryota; kingdom Metazoa; phylum Chordata; class Actinopteri; order Semionotiformes; family Lepisosteidae; genus Lepisosteus; species Lepisosteus platostomus. Next base: position 62,921,115 of record NC_142619.1, on the reverse strand, counting down.
CCAGTAGAGACGAGTGCTTTTCAGATATTAATTCACAAAGCAAACAACTAAAGGCATGTTACATTTTTTTAACGTGGAATATCTGACACTTACATCAATGTTTAATACTAGATTAAACTCATGTCTTATACTATTGTTTGTATTTTACATATCTTCAACAATCTTAAAAGCTTAAAATAAGTTTTATTTTTGTTACTATGAACAACCAGATTTTCCCCATGAAAAAAGATTCCATATATAATCCAGGCAAAAAGAAAAGAGCAAGAGGAGTAAGGTAATAATACTTCAGACAGATACTGAGGTGTCAAGCCATGCAGAGTCTTATAGGTGAGCATGAGGATTTTAAAGTCCACATGGAAAAGAACAGAGCAAGAGGATGCCTGTGTGTGAAAGGTCTGGTCCACAGTGAGACCTGCAGCAGCTAGAACCTATGTGTTCAGCTGCCCTATTAGCCCAGGCTCGGAGTGGGCAGTGACATGAACTGCCCTCAGTCCTCTTGTGACTAACACACTCTGTGGCTCTCTGGTGCAGAAATCAGCCATTGCTAATCTCTTGGAGGGACCTGGACCAATCACCATTTTTGCACCAACTAACTCAGCTTTGGAGAGCATGAAAGAAGGAACCCTTGAGTACCTGCTTTCTCCTGAGGTACAGTACTGATGTCCAGTCCCCTGTGGCCCAGGGAATTCACTTCAGAGAAAGTTCCCTCTCTACTGACTATTGCATTTACAGAATGTCAATTAGAAGCTGTGTTTTCAAGTGTACAAGGGTATAACTTACAAGAAAAACCTACTATATGCTTAAAAATATATCCCATTGTTTACAAGTAGGATTCCTCCTTCAACTCTAAATATTTTGTCATTTGTTCACTTTTCCAGAGCTCAGTTTCTACTGTTACAACTGTGATGATCTGCAGGAACATTCTCTAACAGCTCATGTGACACAGATGTAGCATTCAGGCTCATGTTGTATCAGAGACGGCACCTGTAGTTCCTGTTAGTCAGTCACTGACCTCTGCTGTAGCTTGTTAAGATCTAATTAAATTAACTCAATAGAAAGGTATGCTTTCAAAGTTGTTTGTCAAAGTTGTTGTTACTCTCCAGTAAGCACTATGTTTATTTTTGGGGTGTCCAGAAGAATTATGTTATATTTATCTATATGATCTGTTTTTGTTCCATCCTAGGGTAATAATAAGCTTTTGGAACTAGTAAGAAATCACATCATCCCATCAGTTGAGGTATTTTTGAAGCTTATCGTCTTTGTCTCCCTTCCTACTGTACTGTATCTCTTCATTTATTCACTGTAAATTCAGTGTCCACATTTCATTAAACTTACTGTCTTTTATGTGTTTCTGGAGAGGCTGCTGTTGTAAGTCTGTCTCTACTAAAAGCTATTCTGAAGCATTGCTATCTGTCTAGTACAGTCTAATGTCTGGAGATTAAACTGGCTGGAATATACTCATATAGAAATAGCCTTGTTAAAAAAAAACAAAAAAAAAAATTTTTAAAGTAATTGTTTTTTTTCCACCTGTAGCTGGAAGTTGTCAGTATTGTGTCCTCTCCCCGTTCAGTCACCATGGCCAGCCAGGTTTTGACATTCAACGTCAGCAGCAATGTAAGTGTTTTCATGCACGTATTGTACTATATCAATAAAGGGCCTCATTCCAGCATTTCACATGTGGATTCTTCGCACTAGTCATCATTTCCAAATAATTCCTGCTGGATTCTCAAAAGGGACAAATGCTTGTGAATGGGGAGGTGATCCTGGAGGCAGACGTTGAGGCGAAGAATGGCCGACTCTACTCGGTGGACGGAGTTCTGATTCCTCCCTCTATTGAGCCTGTGTTGCCCCACAGGTGTGACATCTCCGAGTCCAAGATTGTCGCTGTGAGTAGTGGCTCTGCCTCACGCATTCTGTATGATGAACAGATCAGACAACTGTAGCAGAATTAAGGTGTATTCCAGACAGCAATCTTCATTTTACTGTACTGTACTGTACAAATAAAAGGTTCCGATAACGTACGGCATATTGCAACATTTTTAATCTATATGGATTAAAAGAGATTACTGCATCACAACTATGGTTTTTGTGTTGTCATCTTTTTGCATTGGTGTCTCTACACCATCATTTCCAGGACACAGATTGAAAAATTCAATTATTATATTTCATAATGGTATCTAGACATAAGGTATGTACTGTACATGTGATACCATATTACATAAGGTATGTAATACATGAAATCATTCGGGTTCATGTTTTATAGGCTTGATCTTATATTGGTGTGCATAACAGGTTTTGATAGTTATGGTCTGTGTTAATATATGTGAGTTAACTTGGCTGTTAATCTTCAGGGACAATGTGTCAGCTGTTTGAAGGTCACACGGACTTCCTGTGCCTCAGGGGAGGCTACAGTGAGTACAAAAAATATCTGAACTTGTTATAATGGCTTATAGTTCTTTAAGAGGGTCTGTCTTTCTTGATTAATTTAGAAATAAATCCCAGTGTTTTTATCAGCAGATAGTTTGGAGCCTCAATCATTGTCAGTATCGTGAGCTGCATGAATGATACTGTTGCTTGCTGTGTCCTTGATTGGCTGCACATTTTTGTGATTGTAGTTATTTTTAAATGTTTTAATTGTATCCGTATGCATTGTCTGAGTGGCTTTATTGTTTTGCAGGGCACATTCAAGCGAGGCTGTATTTACACGTCCTCTGTAATAGGAGTCAAAATCCCAACCATAGGTTGCGCCCAGTACTGCAATCAAACCGTAACAGTGAGTACACAGATGTGGACACCCAGGTCCTTCCCACATACTCCATCATGCCACACCTCGGCCAGCCACTGCCTCTAACTGATGGCGTTGGCTGTGTCCCAGCTGAACTGGGGTTTGCGCTCCGAGCACACTGAAAGCATTGGATCTGGACTTGATTCCAGCTCAGGGAAATCCTTAAACTCGGAATTATGTCATCTGCTGAAAGAATTATTGTGAACGGTGCAGTGGCTTATATCTTGAAGAAGCACCACATTATAAAAGGGGGAAATTATATTTTTTTTAAATAACAAAACGTGGAACTCCGTTACGTTTGTCTTGATCAAATGTATAGGACCTGCAGTTTTAGTTCAAAATGTGCTGGGGAAATTTTCATTGTGGGCCATCAATTCAATCAGGTAAGAAGTGTTCTGTGAATTTATTAACGGAGTTAAGTTGAAGTCAATATAGGACTTCCTGAGATTGGAATTTCTATGGCTCTTAGAGTCCTAGTCGTCTTTCCATGTGAATAAATAGAGACATTTCTCAGAGGAATGACAGCACTCTGAGAAAAGGCTGGTGTACAAGTGTGGAAATCTGTATCAGTGGTTTATTTTTTCTGTTTTGGAAATATTTTAGAGGCCACTTTGCTGCAGTGGTTTCTACGGACGTGAATGCAGCCCATGTCCCGGTGGTTTCTCACAGCCCTGCTCTGCGCGTGGCCAGGTGAGGCACAGCTCTCGACCGCATGCAGGCTCTCGTCTGACGGCGGGTGGGGAGGGCGCGGTCAGGGCCCGGAGCTCGTCTGACGGCGGGTGGGGAGGGCGCGGTCAGGGCCCGGAGCTCGTCTGACAGTAGGTGGGGCGCGTCAGGGCAGGAGGGAGCGGTCAGGGCCGAGGTGGGAGATCAAACTAGAGGTGAAGCTTGATGAGCCTCACCTCAAGCTTGAGGTTTTTTCTCTGCTGTATTTTAGCCAAGCAAAGCTGGCAGGGACAGCAGTAACAAGTTCTCAAAAAAACCCAGCCACGCGCTTACGGGGAGTCTACTCAGCAGGGAAAATGCATAGATCGTTTCAGCGACAGCAGCATCCTGGGGGGGGCTCTGGCGGAGGCCCGGGGTGCTCCTGTTACCGCGGCCTCAGCCCAGGGGCTCGCAGTGGAGGCTCCCCACTCACAGCTGCTGCCCTTCTCCCGCAGTGCGTCGATGGCATCAGTGGAAACGGGACCTGCGTGTGCCAGGAGAACTTCAAGGGCTCTCGCTGCCAGTACTGCACTGACCCCAGCAGATACGGGCCCAACTGCGACAAATGTAACTGTTTCTTCTGTTGCTCTTATCTCTGTGAATGAGGTATTGTGAATGAGGTATTGGTGAAGTTACACTTAACAGCAAGCCCAATAGATTCCCAGATCTTGGACACCGTCTAATCCTAATATATATTACTTATAATCCTAATATATTACTTGAACAAAGTAATGTGACTTTCCACAGCAAAACTTGAGATGTATTTATTCTATGCATTATGATTATGATTATTCAGTTAATTATTTTATGAGTAGTTTCTTTTTCCATACAGTAACTATGTCAACAAACACCCCACTTGTCACACAGGATGAAGGCAGTCTAGTAAAAAGGCCGGAGAAAACCGTTTCCTCTGGCTTAGCTTCGCTGTGTCTCATTACCCTGAGCACCGAAAAGCTTAGTTACATACAGGATACACTGTAAGAGTAATAGTCATTTGTCTTTTTTATTCAAAAACGTTCTGTGTAAGGAAAAGGTGACTAATCACCGGGCAGTCTACAGCGCTGCGGCGGCACTAACCGGCCTGCCCTTCTGTCCCGGTGCCCTCTCTGCAGCTTGCCCCTGTGTCCACGGCCAGTGCGACAATCGTCCGGATAGCGACGGCTCGTGCAAACAGGGCACCTGCCAGCCTGGGTACACCGGCAGGTTCTGCGAGAGACAGGCTCAGCCCTGTGGCCCGCGTGTGGACTACTGCCACGCACACGCAGCCTGCGACTTCAATGGAGGCGCTGTCAGGTACCACCAGCGTGCCCTGTGTGGCTCTTTACAGCGAGATGGAAACACCGCAGGTGGAAATATTGTGAACAACAAAAGCATAGACCGATATTCAAGCTAAGAGGGCCACTTTCCAGGATTTTACTAAAATATGTGAGATGCGCCACTAGGTCGGAGTGGAGAGGCGTGTGTTAGAGGCCTGTGGAAAACAAGCTAATGGTTAGACAAGGCTTCCTACAAAACTGTTACAGTGTTAGAAATGAGCGTGGGGCTCCGGGTTGCAGACCACGCTATGGGGGACGGTGTGAACAGGTCTCCTGCAGCGCCCCACTCGGTCCGGGCACCACCCCCCAGGTCAGCACGAGCAGAGAGAGCAACTCGTAATGGCCGCCCACTGCTTGTGCTCCTCAGGTGTGTGTGCAAGCCAGGCTACCGGGGAGATGGCATCACCTGCGTGGAGGTGGACCCTTGTACCCAGCCGGAGAGAGGGGGCTGCAGCGTCAACGTAGGTGAAGCTGGGGCTGCCGTTACACAGCTCACACAAGGAAGACCACTAGCTGACAAGCAAGTGGCTAGTTTCCTGAATGAGGAACGAACTTAAGACTAAAAAACATAAACGTGGACAGGTTTATTGCAATCGTGACATTCTGATGACATTACAAAATATAATTTTAATAATAATAAGTCAAACAGCTTTTGTAGCCTTTTAAAAAATGTATTCTTCTTTTTTAACGATTTATTGCCTTTCATAATGGGAGTGCTTATCTATTATATAACAGTGAAAACCTGGAATAATTTACTAACTCCTTTACCCCAGAAAGTTACTAGCATTCTTATTTACAGCCCTTTATGCCTAAAATTAAATGCAAATCACATTGTGTGTGTTATCTCAGGTATTTGCAAAATCTTACTGCAATTCCTACGGTGGCTTACTGAGCCAGCGCTTGAATTAGTAAACGAAACGGGCTGTTTTTAATATTTTCTGAAAGCGGCATTGTATGTGTGTCGTGGGATTATTAACCAGCGCCCCCGTTCTGCACTCTCACCCCCACTTGCTCTCTTGCTCAGGCCAAGTGTGTGAAGACGGGGCCTGGGGCCCACGTGTGCGAGTGTCTGGCAGGCTGGAGGGCTGATGGCGATGGGTGCCAGGAAATCAATCACTGCTTGGAGCCACGCAGGGGGGGCTGCCACCAGAACGCCAACTGCATTCACATCGGGCCAGGGCAGGTAAGAGGTCTTTAGCTGTGAGAGCTGTTTCAATGTTAAATACCATGTTGTACGCTTCATAGGAATGTACCATATACTCCTCTGCACTACTGAAGGATTAAGTGGTACTGTAGGCTCCACAGAGGAGACCACTTAAACCTAAATCACTGGGAATAATATGTATAATATGTGCCGTTCATGAAGTCTAGAAAGTAGTGGATCAGGTGTTTCATTAGTGTGTTATGCTATAGGAAAGGATTACAGTCAGAGGCCTCACAAGAGGCACGGATGCTGCTGAGCATGCCTTTGTGGCTTTACTGAAGGTGACGGCAAACCAGGCTAATATTTTAGTTCAAAAGCCTCAAGGACGCAGAGCACAGCCAGCGGAAAGAAATACACCAGTGGGAGACGCAATCCAGCTGCACGGAGCTGATGACGCCCACATGTCATGCAGAACAGCTCCTCCTGCTGGCTGACTGCTTCTGCATCTCCACACTGTTCTAGGAACACTGACGCCAAGACAGGCTGCAGGTGCAGCTGCCGCTGCCAGCCGTCGGCTGGGGCAGTATATGTTAAAAGCACAATAACAGGCTGTCCAGCAAATACAACTGTGAACGGTCTGGATGTTTGGAGGTCAGCCATCATGCGCAGTGTCAAAACTGAGCATGTGCACTGATACACTTCTGGCAGAGTGATGGAAAAGATGCGGACATGCTGTGACAGCGTGTCCAGAAGAAAACAAGTTCTGAGTGCTCGAGTTTTACATTAATATTTACTAATATACCTATATTTAGATTAATTATGCTGGATTTCAGCATATTTATGTTTACTATAACTAGTAATGTCCCATAGACTGCATGCATTTACTTGCTTTATTGAACCTGATCAGTGGGAAAATGTGGAGGCCGAGTGAGAGTGAGGGAAATTAGCCCTATTCTGAAACTGGGCTAATAGACGCTGGGTGATGCCTAAATCACCTGATTCAAGCATTTCACCAATCACTGCTCCTCTTTAGAGTCAGGAGAATACCCACTTGAAATGCCTCGTCTTTCTGGAAGGGAAAATGGCATTTGCCATTGGTGTTTGGAGAGTGTTTCAGTTGTCTTTTTGAACAACAGAGTGACTGCGAGTGCAAGAAGGGATTTCGTGGGAACGGGAAGGAATGTGTCGCGGTCAATCCGTGTGTGGAGCAGAGTGGGCAGTGTCATTACATGGTGAGTCTAGTAACCACTGTATGGCTGTACGGTATAACCAGAATGCAGTGGTCACATCTCACATAGGAAAAACTGAGAATTTAACTGTGAAGGCATTTTGCTACCATTAAAGTTTCTAGAAATTAAAATCCCAACAGTCAGGGTGCATTGATGTGTACTGTACAGTATATTAGGTCTCACTGTGTCAAAAGAGAGTCTTGCATGCTGCAAGTACAGTAGTACAGTATGTGAGTAGTAGTGCCATCTCACAGCGCTCACATCTCCAGCCCAGGGGGCTGCCCTCTGGGCACTGCGAGCTGATTCCCTGCTGGTGTTCCTGAGAGACAGGAGATCACATCCTGCATAGAGAATCCGCAGTGTTACAGACGCAGTAATTAAAACACTGGTTTTATTTTGTAAATTCAGTTAAGACAAAATCTTAAGTCCGTGCTATATCTATTAATGGACTTTTCTTAAAGCCGGTGTACTGTGGTTGATTTACAAACGTGACCTGAGGTATACATCCAGTGATCAGTCCAGCTACAGCACGTGTGGGTCTTTAGACTCTGAGTACTAAAGCTGATGATGCCACAGGAATAATGTTCTCGTTTGCGCTTGTGGTGTTTGAACAGGCGACCTGTCAGTACCTCTCACCTGGCTCCTGGAAGTGCGTCTGCCAGGAGGGATATGCGGGAGACGGGACTGTTTGTTACGGAAATGTGGCGACGGTGAGCAGAGCCTCGTGGGTTTCAGCTTTTCAACTATTTATGCATGTCTCACCCACCCTCTCAAACAGTGAGATTACTGAATGAGTCTCCACTATGTCAATCCGGTATCATAGAGATGGGTAGGATCTTTGGCAGAAAACAGAGTGCTTCCAATTAAAGCCCTTTAATTGAAATAGGATTCAGGGACAAAGTTTTCCTTTTCAGTCTTTAGTACATTGTACAATGTTAATTGTATTTAGAAGTGTGATTGGATTAACACAATGAAAACAGCTGCTGGTTGCAAGCAATGTAAACAATGATGGACCTTCTAAAACAGCTTCTTAAGGTAAGCAGGTAAGATACAAAGCAGAAGTCATGATCCTATCAATGATGGCAAGACATACAGGGTCTGAGTCAGCAAAGAAGCCCAAAACAGTGATACCCCCCTCACCATGCTTGTTCGGCAGGATGAGGCTCTTCTGTTGGAAGCTAATGTTTTGCTATTGACACACAAAACGGGGCCCAAAAGTTCAACTCTTGACTTCTCTGTCCAGATAATTTTCATCCAGTGGTACTATGAATCAAGGGGTTCTTTGGTGAACTGCGATGTTCTTTTTAGAATTATGTTAGGTTTCTTCTTGGCTATCCTTCCATTGAAACCACTCCTATTCTGTCTTTTCCTGATGTGGAAGGCCTGCAGATCTTTAGATGTTATTCTGGGGTTCTTTGTGACTTTGTGCAGCTCAGTCCTTTGTTTACTTGTTATCCAGTTATTTAACCACCTGATTTATCATGTTAATTGTGCAAAGTAGACCAGGGGCTCACTTATTATTTCATATACTACTCTGATTCTTCATTTTCTATACTTCATATACCTTTGTGTCCGAAAAACATTGAATTGAGAAATATAAATCTGTTTTTTGTAAGGAAAGACCAGTTTAAACAAGGTTAATGAATGGCCTTGAGTTAACCAAGGGTAGGAAATTGTAATTCCCAAAATTATGTTCACTATTTTTTTCTTTTTTTGCCATTACAATGCTTTATAAATGCATTGGATTACTATAAGTGTTATCACAACATTGTCCAAATGGAAGTCAACTGAGAGCACTTTTGCTGTGTGGGTTCAGAGCAAGAGCAGGTAAATTAATATTCCATTGTGATGCACAAACCTAGTCAATATACTCAGTTCAGATTAAAACTGCATTTTACTATCATGCAAAATATAGCTTATATGTCTACAGAAACATTAAGAAAGGTCAATTGTTAGAGCAAGACTACATGTTGCTGGAGACTGCATGCATTTCAAAACATAAGGGGTAAAGTAATGGCCTGTGTAAAATCTGCAAAAAACAGGGAGCAAGGTTAATATCTGTCAATTATTATGCAAGATTTGTCATCTTTTCTAAAGCAGTTGATCACATCAGTTAGGTTGTTATTTGTTTGGTTCCTTTTTCTTCAGGAGCTGTCCACAATACCTGATGGGAGTGAATTTAACAAGTGGGTGAACGTAAGTACACTAGAAATATGTTCTTGTATGTATGGCCTACAGCTGTTACAGTGACTGGTGAGACGCTATCGCCACTAGGTCAAAGATAAAGTTACAGCAATAGTTTTAACAAATGGACTATCAAAACATTGCAATGTATAGTTTCGTTTTGCTTTTCCTTGCTTTTGTTTAAAATTTCGAACCTTCAGTGAGGTCATTTGTGTGATTGCGACTGATCGCTGATCCAGTCACGAGTCTTCGTGGTTTTGCAGGATTCAGGTCTTCACCAGATGCTCTCAGAAGGTCCCAATGTGACTTTGCTTGTGCCTTCCACACGTGCAGTGGAGAAGATGGCCAAAGAAGACAAGGACTTTTGGCTGATGCAGAAGAACTTACCAAGCATTGTGAAGTAAGACGCACAACTGTCACGACCCTCTTCCTTCCCCTAGAGGGCACCTTCCTGTCCCATTCCTAGCTCCTCTCTGCCTGTTCTTGTGCTTCTGTCTGGTGGTGATGTGCTCTTTATTTCTTTATTTATTTCTCCTAGCCTTTCGGCCTCTACTCTCTCTCCCCAGAGGCGGAGTGAGCTGTCTGCTCAGTCTTTGGACACCTCTCAGTCCCTGCTCACCCATAGACAGTACCTGTGACTTCTCACACCTCAGTTACACGCTTCTGTCACTCTTACACCACGTTGCACTAATGTCCTTATCTCTCACACTGGGAATGTCACTCACGGTACTTAACGTACATTTTATATTTTGTACATCACCACAGGTGATGCACCTACTATACAAACTATAATAAATTACACCTCAGAGCAAGCAGCTAACCTGACTCGTCTTGCAGGTTTCACATAACCCAAGGCATTAACCAGCTCATAGATCTGCGCAACACAACATCCGGCCTGCTGCCCACTGCCCTGGGCAAGACATCTCTTCGTGTGTCAAACATCAATGAGGTGAGGTGCCTCTGTCAGGCTAAGGCTCATTACTATCTGTCCTGCACCCAGAAATTATCAAATTGTTTGTAAGTAAAATGCACTGAACTAGTTAAAGGTTTGGACATGTGTGTCATTGTCAAGATGTTCAACATCTTGAAGATTCAGCCTCATTTAGGACATCCTTAGTCCAGACATCAAATGTAAGTCCACATGAAAAATGTTCGGCATAAAAGACTAACTAATTGTTCATTTTTATTTTTCTTAGACAGTTATAATTAATGGGGGCATGATCATTTCTCCTAATATTGCGGCAACTAATGGAATTATTCATCTGATTGATAAGGTAAAACATTTAAATCAATGTGTGTGCGTGTGTGTATGTGTTTGGGCGCATGTGTGCGTGTGTGTACTATGTGTACCATCATGTACTTTTATGAATCGTGACTGAACCTCATGTGAGTCTGGGAAACACTGGTGGCTGTATGTCCTGGACATTACAGAACATTATATATAAAAATGTGTCAAGTAAGTGGGGAAAAGTTCAAAAACCTGCACACAAGTCTGTGAGAGTAGCACATTATTTTTTACACCAACATCTGCTCTGTGGCCAAACTCACTCAAAGTTTCTTTGTCCGCAGTCTGATCTCTTCTGAGGCTGGAGCTGTAAGAACAGCCCTTCTGAGGTTTGGCATTGAGGGGACACCTGAACTGCTCATGACTGGTTTTGGGGATCAGGGTTAAGGGGACCCCTGAGCTGTTCGATACTGGTTTTGCGGGTCAGGGTTGAGAGAACACCTGAGCTGCTCATGACTGGTTCTGGGGGTCATGGTTGAGGGGACCCCTGAGCTGCTCATGACTGGCTGCTCACTGAGTGAGAAGGAGGCGTGTGCCTACAGTCTCATGCCAGTTAATCAGCCAAATTAGCTTCTCAAGGACACCAGCTGTCCAGCCACAGTCACAAAAGCTCTGGGTGTCCCCAAGTGCCACACACCTGTGTACATCTTAACAATCATTTCAAATACAGACAAACCTCCGCGGACCACTCCTTATTCCTTATAAGGCAAGACGACCGCTTCATCTTTCCTGTGAATTGTGTTATGGGTGGAGCCAAACTGGCACATGTGCACATTACAGTAGCTGGACTGTACCTATAGTATACTGTACCATACAGACTTGAACTGCTCCTCAAACTCCCGACTTCCTAACCCCCGACTCCGTGAAAACAGTGTGGTATTGCAGTTTTTTTTCCTGTAAGTGCTGAATTTGTGAAGTATCTACTGTAACACGTGCTAACCTTTTTTTTATGATTTGACTTCAGGTCTTAATCCCTGATCAGAAGATGAGTGAGGGTCTTCCTGACCTGCTCACCCAGCTGAGCCAGATGCCCGAGCACTCTGTTTTCAGAAGCTACCTTATAGTACGGGAAAGTAATTTAATCTACATTAGTTCTTCTGAATAAGCTCATTTGCAAACATTTTAGAGGTATCTGAACAGCTGCCAACAAATTCCACGTTTAATTTAAATTGATTTAGAATTTGAGACTTTGAGATACCAAACAGAATTCTATGCAATCAAATGTAAAATGTTTTTTTTCTGGCTTTATTAATGCATAAACCCATATGAACTTGTCACCACCTTTAAAGCACGGTCCACTAGACTCAAGAACGGTTTCTATCCTACCGCAATACGCATCCTCAACAGCTAACTGCAGGGCCTCAGAACTCATTGTACATCTGTGCTCTGCACTTTTTGAACAGACTACCATGTTTTTTTTTAACTCTACCACATATTTATTGTTCTCTACAATGTATTTATTGTTCTGGTCGTTATTATTTATTATGTTTGTAATGTACTGTCTACATTATGTGGTGTCGTCTGCTGTACTGTGATTGTCTTGAGAGATTTGGCGCAAATAAGAATAACAATGTACATGTTAATACATTCCTCTACTCTGCTACTACGAGTGTAGTTCCTGACCTGGCACTGCAGTGACTCTAATTTACGTGGAAAAAAAGAATGGAGATTTGTGAAAGCGTTTTGTTCTTTAAAAATCCTGAAACCACCAAGCAATGCTTTTATTTGGCTGATCCTAATTGCGTCTTTGAGATTTATGATTTTTGCAGCATCACTCACTGATCAAAACCTTACTTTTCAGCAATACAACCTGACGGAGGAAATAGAAGCAGCTGCTGCATACACAGTGTTTGCTCCGAGCAACGGTGCCATCACTGCTTTCCTGAAGGAAAATGGCTCTGCCACACTGGTAAGAACCTCGCTGGTCTGCATTGCTGGACCTTAAGGAACAGGTGTGATATTGACCAGTGGGATCCAAGAGTCCTGTGACTGATCTGGAAAATGTGGTCTGCTTTCAGCTTCATGATGCCTGCTAGTACAATCCGTGATCAAATACTTGCTAGAATGCCATGTCGTTCACAGGTAACAGGAGCATAAAGAGAGTATATTTTTATTGTATGTGACAGCGGAGGAGCTCTTTGCTCATAGGCGTTAAACTTTGGTAAAGACATTAGTCAGTCATAATCATGAATAACGATAGCGAAGAGCTGCAGGCCCTGCACACAAAATTGCAGAATCATTGAAAATAACTCAACACCAAGAAAAAGACGCTTAAAACATTTTCTCAGATATTTCAAGCCTAAAACGCAATTAGATCTTCATACTGTACATGCCTCAATACAACATGAAGATAAACTGATCGAACATCTAACTCACAGACATAAGATATATTTGAATTATGTGACCGAATGAATCAGCAGGAAACAGCCTTGTGTGGATAAATCTGTCAACACTCTTATTTGGAAACTGCACAGCAATGACTCTCTGGGATCTCTTTCTTTACTAGGTGTGGGTAGAGCCACCATGATCTTGAATAGTTTCCATTTGTAGACTATCTAACAGTGGTTTTGTAATCCTCTGCTGACTGATGAGCATCACCTACTATTTAACTGTTGATCATGGCATGAGGGATTTCCACTGTTCTGTATGGTGAAGACCTACCTCACATAGTCTCTGACCATTCTAAAGGACAGGGTTTCCCAAATTTGGTCCTAATTTGCTTGTTAAAACATAATTTAAAATAATTGGTTTTGAGTAATTAAGGGTAGAGTGAAAATAAATTGTAATTCCCATGATTATATTGAGTGTTTACAAAATTTTCTCAGCACTGCAGTTTACTAATTTATCATTCCTGGTGGATAATCCATCCAAACTACACTATACCTGGAGATCAGCTAAACGGCTAGTTCTCCTAGTTTATTCATATAAAATTATCCTATAACATTTTAAATCCAAAATTAAATTTGTTATGACCCTTTCAGAACCTGGACCTTGAATAAGTAAGTTCTAGTTTATAAGATTAACACCTTGCAAAATGTTTAACTTGAACTTAATAACTTGTGAAATTAAAGCCATCTTAGCAGCCAAAGTATTTGCCAGCCTGTGGCTGGAAGGTTGCCAGTTCATATCCTGCGGCCAGCAGAGGAATCCTACTCCGTTGGGCCCCTGAGCAAGGCCCTTAACCCCAACTGCTCCAGGGGTGCTGTATAAATGGCTGACCCTGCGCTCTGACCCCCAGCTTCTCTTCCTGTCAGTGTGTCTCATGGAGAGCAAGCTGGGGTCTGCGAAAAGACAAATCCCTAATGCAAGAAATTGTATCTGACCAATAAAGTGATCTCATCCTTTCCAGGAAGAAAACACGATCAGGTACCACATTGTGTTGTCCGAGAAGCTTCTAGAGCCGGACCTGCGGAAGGGGAAGCATCAGGAGACAATGCTGGGATTCTCCTACCAAGTGGGATTCTTTATGAGGAACAACCAAGTAAGCCACTGGGCTCTCCCCAAAATGTGTCTCAAGATAAAATGGTGCGAGCCTCAGAACATTGTGCACCTTAATTTGTGTTCCTCCTTCAGGAGAGGCTCATAAAAGTAACGGCTGGCTTACTCAACAGCTGTTTGTCAACGACGCGCGGCTGAACTTCACTGATGTGGAGACTTACCAAGGGGTGATCCATGGAGTGGAAAAGGTCCTGAAGATCCAACAGAACCACTGTGGCAAAAAATTGAAGGATATCGTCCAGGTACTGTTCCCCTGGGATGCTGCTCTGCAGAAACCCGGCAGGCGAGAGTCCAGAGACAGTGTCCAGCATGAAGCTGTGTTTACACGCACAAATCACTATCAGTCCTCTGCAGTATGTAGAAAATACACTATATTACTGTAAAGGAACAAGTAAAAGGTTTACAGTTTTCCATGCCAAAAAGAGAAGAAAAGAAACGTTTCGGCTGTTCAGGTGCAACACGTTTCTTCTCTTTTCAGCAGGGAATAAACTTTTACTTGTTCCTTTGCAGCCTATGCATGCTGAGGCAGCTCCCTACCTGAACTATATGACTGCATACTTGTATGTGTACTGTATATGATGCATTCAAGACAAAAGAAATTAGTCATTTTGTTCCACAGAATAAATGCCGTTGAATAAAATGATGAGAAACCCATTTTTAAAATTCCTGAACTAATACACCCAGTGGGCCACAAGCCAGATTTGATATAGAATAAAATGAGTTTTGCAAACATTGAATGTACCTTCACAAAATATTCCCTGACTCAATCAAAGTGGTTTGCCGCTTCTAACATCAAGGAAGGTTGCTGACCCTTATAAGAAAATAAAGAGGTTAATTAGAAAGTGAATGCAAACTTATCGCGTGGGCTACGACAAACTGCCTGATTCTTAATAAATCGTTTAATACAATGGTGTAGCAGCTCTCTAAGCATAAGGATGTTTGTGAAAAACGGTAGATGAATCATATGTTTCAGCATAGGGTGGCTAGGAATCTAACCTAACGAGCATTTAAGCCAAAGCCTATAATGATTTTATGTTGCTATGTTCCTCAGTTGTTTGTGCTTTGTGTTTTTCTTGAAGGGAGAATGTGGTTCTTGCTCAAAAGAAAATCTCTGTCCTAAAGGAACATCACCAGTGGTGAGTCCTGCTATGCAGCAGGTGTGCTTTAAGACATTTCCATATGGGAATATTCTTCTGTGCCACCAGAATCCTTCACATCCAGAGTCATACTGAATTGTGACACCAGACTTAAATAGAGTGTATGACTGTGTCTGGGGCACTTTCCATTTTCTTTTGCAAAACAAACACACTGGCAGAAAGAAGCAGTTCTGGAATTTGAGGGAGCACCCAGATTTTATTTGTCAAATTCCTGGATCTCCATGCGATCATCATATAACTAATATGTTTTTTTAACAAAGTGCAAAACACTTTAAAGAAGATCATAATGAAATACACAGAAAGTATAACGATGCTCAATGAAATACTGTAAGATTATAAAATGGTCTAAACAGCATAATGGAACACATCTCTAAAATATACATGATACAATGTGTTGTAACAGAAAAATAAGTTCTGGATCCCGAGATGAAGTTAAACAGATGAGTTTATTGTATGCAAGGAACAATAAAACTGAAGTCTTGTTCCCGCAAGGAACAACAAAACCGAAGTATTGTTCAAAGTGCCGGTACCAAACTTCCAGTTTATATAGCCCTTTCCTGCCGCTTCTGACGTAGCTCATTATTATGGTGAAGGGGGGAGGTCACAGTATTTGGACAGTTCACAGACTTTTGGCCTAATGGTCAGGGTTTTAGATTACCCTCCCTGGGGTTTCCTAGCTGGCATCTGGAATCCTTATCAGTCATCCCCCTTTCCTGCCATAACTCTAGCCTGTTACTTAGAAGTCCAGTCCTCATGCAGAAAGGAATCAGTTAACTCCTTCTTCACATCTTGTACCTTTCTTCAAATGTAACAGAAAGCTGATTTTAGGAAAAATGCATCTGTGAAACTGTTTTCTTTAGTTCACATCATAGGTCTTATACTGGACTGCTGTCTGAATTGGTTCAACAGCATTGTAAGGACTTGTGTATGTCTGGTATGGACCAAGGGTAGTGTGTAAGTGAGCCCAGTCACACTTAGAACACACAGCACATGGGTTAAGTACATTAAACCTTTAAGGTCTGAATTTGTTGAGATACAAAATAACTTAAACTTAATTAATAAGGTACATTTATATAGTCTCCCCCCCTCTTCATATTCATAAAAGTATACATCTTCCTCATTTTGAATGTATATAGTTTGCTTAAAAGTGATATAATTGTAAAATACAATGGGAACAAATAGGAAAAGGCCATTTTTGCTTGTGATGTATAGTCGAATGTGTATTGTAGAAGTAAGGCTGAGTAATTGTAATTATATGTAAATTGGTTTTGTTTGTTCTCTAAAATAAAAAATAAAAAAAGAACACACAGCACACCAACCGCCCAGCTTCAGTCACAAACCTTCTGCCAGGAGTGAGAGACCTCACTCCATTTCCTATTGATTTACATGTGAATGAAAACGCACTGTAGTCAGCCTAAAGGAAAGGGGAATAATCAATCGTTTCTGATGGTGTGGTCACTTTCCCTACTGTACTGATGTCTGCATGTCTTTTCACTAGTTAGGAGTCCGGAACAACTGCCTTAACAGATACTACATCCTGGGCCAACGTTTCTTCAGCATTGGATGCAGGCCAGCGTGCGCCAACACAACCGTGGTAAGTCCCATGAGTGCCGACCTCCTTCCACAGGGCTTGCACAGCCCTGCTCTTCAAAAAGCAAAAGGCTTTGGAAGACCCAATGGACTGGACAGGCCTAATGGCCTCTTTCTCGTTTGCATCCGTTCGTCTGTTCTTATGGCCTATTTACTGAATATGCAGTTATTATTACTCCTTTAAATGATTCCTTTGTTCAAAGCAATATACAGTCCAGATTGATTAATAAGCTGTAGAATATAACCTCAAAAATACACGCTATATTCAGTACATAATAGTACATGCATACTGAGAGGCATCAAAATAGAATAAATGGTATTGGTTCCAATGCTTGTATCCATGTGTTTTTAATCCCCCTGAGTGCACAATAAAAACAGAGTATTTTCGTGTCGTACCAAGTATCAGTGCATAATGCAGGACAGGTGCACATAGGCCATCTGACACATTCACATCTCACCTTGGGAAGAGCCTGCTGTTCCACAGCTTGTGCTCTCCTGCCCATTCCTCTTTGAGCTCCCCTACCACGGCGATGCGGTTCAAGCGATCGCTAGATTCGCGCATCAGAATCGCCGAGGTCTCCTGCGTGCTGCCCAGGATGCAGGGTGCAGTCCCCCCTGGCACACTCGATGCACGAATGAAATGTATGTGAGGTTTGGGTCTGTCTGGTACAGGAAGTATGTCAAGGAATGAGGCTTGTCTAGAGCGTCACCTGGCTGTCCTGAACTCAACGCTCAATGCTGTCAATTCAGACACGGGGCGGCCCGGGTGACCCAAGCGACTTGCCTTTCAGATCTGGGACTGCTGCGAGGGCTTCTTTGGGGCCCAGTGCGAGCCCTGTCCTGGACCGCCGGGCAAGCCCTGCTTCGGCAACGGGCTGTGTCTGGACCGGATCAACGGCTCAGGGGAGTGCCAGTGCCGGCCGGGCTTCAACGGAACTGCCTGTGAAGACTGCCAGACCAGCAGATACGGGGTCCACTGTGACCAAGGTGTGACCGGCCCGTCTGCACGCTGGCGAAAAGACACTGGGGAGAAAAAAACACAAAACACCGCATGAGGAAAGGGAGGATTGATCCCTGTGCCTTGTCGCCCACAGAGTGCGCCTGTGCCCACGGTATCTGCAGTGCTGGGGTCTCGGGCGACGGCGTGTGTGAGTGTGAGCTGGGGTGGAGAGGCGTGCTCTGCGACAGCGGTAAGGAGCACGTTCCCGGGTTTTCACCCTCACACCTTCCGTCGGCCGCCGGACCCGGCTCAGCTGCGGGCTGATCTACTGCGTGTCGGTGCTGTGTTATAACCAGGGTCTGTTTTCTTTCTTTTTGTTGTAGAAATCACGCAGGATTCATGCAACGGTACCTGCCACACAAGCGCAAAGTATGTAGATGTTACTCCTGACACCAGTGCTTTAACTTTCCCAGCTCCCCTGTGCTGCGAGTGCTGCAAGGCCCAGATAATGCCAGTCTAGTCGTCTAACAGGCCCAGTCTGAAGTCGTTTGGCATGTTTATCAGGCCTTCCTTTTTATTCTTCTAGAATCACCACCTGTTTTTATTATATACCCACCTGGTCTGGCGTTGCAACTTTGCCATTGAGGGCAGAATGCCTCGCAGAGCCTCTGCTTTGTGCAGCAGCAGCTGGCAGGAGGCTGGGAGCAGGCCTGTCGCTCTCTGGCGTACCTGTGAGCCTGTGAGTCTGCTGGAGGCTGCAGGGGCCCTGCCCCTGACGCCACTCTGCGCCACCAGCTGGGGGAGTCCTGGTTGCTGGTGGCTGCAGACATGACCCAGGCTCGAACCCCGTTGACTGCACAGCCCAGGCCCTACCAGCTGGACTGGTTGACCCCCAGTTTAAGGTCCTACAGCTCTTAAAAAGTGATGGGTCTTTTAAGATAATAATTAAGAGTTGTTTATCTTTTGAGATAAAAAGCTGCCTGTTCAAAGAGCTACATACATTAAGAGGGCTGCAGCAGGGGAGTGGGTGTGTGACTAAAATTTATGTTTAGTCTTATTTTAAAATTACGCTGTCAAGATTGTTTTGCAGTACATTGTGTGACATCTGTGCAGTGGTATAAACACTGTTTCATGGAGAGCACCTGTGGCCCAACCAGTAGGTACACTATATACAGTATGAAAGGTAACAATCAAAAGGAGCCATTTGGCCCATCCAGTTTGTTTGGTACTCAGTAGCTAGTTGAACCCAAGTCCTTTCTTGAAGCCATTACTTCAAGAAAGTCAAAGTAATGGCTTCAACAGCATGGCTGTTAGGTTATTCCTCACTGCTACAACCCTATGTGTAACGAACTGCATCCTGTTTTCAGTTTTAAACACACTTCCACATAGTTTACACTACAAAGGAAATTATCCAAACGATGAGTGTTAGAGTGGTGCGGGAACTAGTGCAGCAGCCTCACACTTCTTGGGTTGTGGGCTTGATCCCAGATGGCGTTGGCTTTGCTTCTTCTCCCTGCCCAGATGAGTTTTCTACTGGTGCTGCAGATTGTTCTCATTATCTAGAAACATGCTGTCTGTGTTTCGTAGTGTTTCCACTTTGCCCAGGGTATAATTCTGCCTTGTGCACTGTGCACTATGACCCTTACCAGAAGTAATACAGTGGCTTTCTGATAGTTCATCAGGCGAAAACAACTGAAAAGCTATGGTGCCGCTGTGGCACTGGAAAGCAAAGGGAGCTGCAGAAGGATGGTACAGCATTGCAGAAACCGGGCGGCGATGATCTGACTAGACCTTTTCTGATGTGTGTCTCCTGAGGTTGATTTGAATGGAACCGGTGATGAAAGCATTGTTAGAGAAGGGCGAAGTCTGCAACAAAGCACAAAGCACTCACATTACGAATGTCTCGTTCCCAGTTGCCTCGTCCGGTCTGACGGCACATCGCATTGCAAGTGTGCAGCTGGCTTTAGAGGAAATGGCACCTTCTGCTCTGGTGAGTACTGAAAGACAGAGCCTCATTAAGGCTTTCTAATGTCTAATCCAGTCAACCCTTTACAGGACTGGAGCAGAGGGTCAGTGCATGCCTTGTGCCTTGTGTTGTACTTTCAATTGAAAGTAAGAGCATGAACCAAGCACTGGAGTGGTGCCAGACAATTTTAACACTGCTGCAGTCCAACCAGTCTCTAAATAACCTCGAATGGCTTTGGATGCTCTAACTTTTATTTGAATTAACACTCCTCAGCCCATATCAAACTGGCCTTTCCTTGTGAAGATATAAGAATGTGCTTTTTCAGTACAACTAGTCATCTCACAGTAAATAAACATTTTTTTTTAAATACCACTTTTCAAATCCTGTCAATCTACTTTAGATAATTCCACAAAACTGATACTGTTCCTACTGAAGTTGCTAATTATCTTCTTATAACAGCTAATTTTGGTGCTTAAAACTTTTGTCGCATTTAATACTGTAATAACATGACAGGTAAATTACATCCTGTCTTCTTGGTCACACTTCTCTGATACTGTCCTTAAATGGTTGGAATTCACTTTTTCTGAAACTTTATTTCTTTTTTAATTCTGAAGTTGGGTTTGTCACCTCTGTTTTTCCAGAAGGCTCCATACTGGGCCCTCTGCTGTTCAGTAATTACATTTCCATTTCCAAATACTAAAATTCTGTGGAGATGATACTCGGATTTATACCCATTCTAAACCTGATGCTAAGGCATCTGATTCAGTTTTCTCTGTGTTTCTGTTATAAAATTTTATAATTTTATTTTATATCACTTTTTTGCAAGTACAGTAAATTGTGGTAAGACTGAGATCACATAAGTGATTTTTCTCACCAGTTATGTGAAATCGGTGCTTTGACTTTGTCAGGTTCTGATTCAATATGAAGAGTTTGAGGATAATTTTTTATCCTGAATTGACTTTTGAACCTTTTGCAGATTATCTTAAAGAGAAAAGTACATTTTGTTTTTCCATTTCAAATATATTGCCAATGTGTCTCTCTGTAGCAGAAAAATTGTTTAATGTAGTTTAATTTGAAAGTAAGAGCATGAATGTAGATGAAAGATGAACATTAACTTTTCTCAGACTGATTGATGTAACACCCCACTTTCAGAATTCTCTATGCACTATGTTGCAGTATGTTCAGATGTTGTCACCTGAAAACCTGTCTAGGTCTCAGGCACATGATCACATTACTCCTGTCCTGGAGTCCTTGCACTGGCTTCCAGTTAGGTTTTGAATCATCTATTCACGCTCAAGCTTCTACATGGTATGGCTGCTCAGGTGAAATGTTATCTGTTTACTTCCCTTTACACTAACTTCACTTAGATGGTTCTCATTTACTTCAAGCTCCCACCACTCATCTCCACTCTTGGACTGAGATGGCCCTGTGTTTCTGTGCTGCCAAGATCTGGAGCACCATCCCAAAAGAAATCAGGGGCTTGGCCACACTGGGGCTTTTAAGTTTGAAACATAAACGTTAAACACCTTTCTCCTTTCAGCTGTAGATGCCTGTGAAATTAACAATGGTGGCTGCTCCTCTAATGCAATCTGCAGGAGAACCACTCCAGGGAAGAGGCTGTGCACCTGCAACACAGGGTACTCTGGCGATGGGGTGGTGTGTCTGGGTAGGTGAACAATACATAGTAACATGGGGCGTCATTCCTGACATGCATGAAACATCCAACGCACACTTCTTTCCAATGTAGCTGAAGGTCAAAAAAGGGAACTCACAAGGATTGCTCAGTTTAATGGCCTATTTGTCACAAAGGAATCCAACTGTTTGAGTAACTATAGCACAAAAATATTTCTCAGTGATGGGTATAAGTAGCAGAGCATGTCTACTGAAAACTACTGATGGGACAAAAGAGAAACACTAAAAATGCTGAGTGCTGAAATAACTAGTTTTATGTCACACTACAGTATCTCATCATTTAGTTACCTTGCTCTGTATTGCTTCTTGGCTCATTGGATTAGTGTGACACTGTTTGCTACTTATTTTTTATCCAACTGTTCAACAAACAGTTTTGTTCAGTAGTGGGTCTGAATGAGTTTGCCTGTTCTCCTCTAGTGTTCAGTAAAAAAAACATTGGGCTTTAGGAGGGGGCAGTACAGTATCTAAATATAAGTCTCTGAATTGCTACTGGTGAACAGCTTTCAAAATGTTCATTGTGCACTCTGTACAACTAGTTTGATTGTATTTTATTCACGTTCTTGTATCTTTACAGAAATCAACCCTTGTTTAGAAGATAATGGAGGGTGTCAGGAAAATGCAGAGTGCACCCACACTGGCCCGAACCAGGTGAGTGTTGGCGAGATGAGGCCCTGGCACCCTTCTATAGTTATAGTATCTCTTCCCTTTGCTTTGCCAGTGGGCTCACTCTTCCCACGCTCGTCTCAGCAGAACGGCAAGTCTTTCTGGAGTCCGGTCTCCCTCCTTTCCAACTGCACTTCAGCTCAGTTTATACTGTAGTGTGATGCGCTTAAGCGCTCAGTCCTCTTTCTGTAACAGTCCGTGTCTGCTTATGTCCAGTGTTTTGTTTCTTGTTTGTGTCTTGGGGAAATATTCTAACCATTCCTGTAGAGAAGTAATGGGGTAACTAAACAGCCATTGAAAAATGGTTTCACAGTTAATGCAGGGCATTACAAAAAACACCTCAAAGGTGAGAAAATCCCTATCTGCAAATAAGCATGCGTGGCAGAATAGAGTGGTCTCACCGTAATCTATTACATGGGATACCAGGACAAAACAGATTATATAAAACTGTCTCTTTATAAAATTCTTCTTTGCAGTCAGCTTGTAACTGTAAAAGTGGCTATTCTGGAAATGGAAAGATGTGTAAGTCCATCAACCCCTGCCTCAAGGTAAGTGGGCTTTAATATTTGTATCACAATATCTGAAAATATGAATAAGGGATCTTTCCATAGCAAGACTCCCATTACACTATATTTCTTGTATATATTACACATTATTTTAACCTGGCAGCTCCAGATAAAATTAAAACTTTTTTTTAACTGTGAAATTAAATATGTAAGTCAGAAAAAAATGATAATATATTATAGATTTTGTGTTTAAATTGTGGATAATATATACTGGTGCACATAAAAACACAACAGCCTTAGTTTTACATTAACAATTTATTTGGTGCAGACATGCTATTAATTACATTTTGAAGTGTGAGCAAATTGGCTTACTAATTGTTAGAGCACTACTGCTCCTTAGAGTAATTAAATAAGTACCTTGCTCAAGTTATGTTATTTGATAACAATGTCAGGTGCTCAGTGTCTGAGGTTTCCGTTCAGGTAAAACTTTGAAAACAAGCCATCAGACTGGTTGCGGAGATACAGGAAGTATGGAAGTAAATACATTATTCCATTTTAATGGGCACTTAGACAAGTTCATAGGGCAAAGAGTTATGTTTGCGTTTAGTATCTGCAGATGTTATTTGAGTACTGTATGCAGATACTTATCAATAAATGACACATTCCAAAAACATTTGCATATGTACAGTAACCAATGACGGTGAGTCTGTCTGAGAGATGCCTTCAGCAGCATCACTGGCATTACTGACCTGTGGCTGCGTCTTTGTTTAATCTTTGGCAACAGAAAAATGGAGGCTGCAGTGACTATGCCACATGCACCCACATCGGACCAGGAGAGAGAAACTGCACCTGCAAAAGAGGATACATGGGGGACGGGCTGAAATGCAAGGGCACCTTGAACAAGGTACAGTGCAGCACAGCAGCACGGTCACCCTCAGGGCCAGTGTCCAGCACAGCAGTAAGGACAGCCTGAGGGCCAGTGTCCAGCACAGCAGTAAGGACAGCCTGAGGGCCAGTGTACAGCACAGCAGCACAGTCACCCTGAGGGCCAGTGTCCAGCACAGCAGCACAGTCACCCTGAGGGCCAGTGTCCAGCACAGCTGTAAGGACAGCCTGAGGGCCAGTGTGCAGTACAGTCACCCTGACAGCCATACAGGATGTTCAATTTGTATTTTTGCAATACTTTGATTTTTATTCTGCCTTGTAACTGGAGAGTAATCGTGGTTCTAAGCAGAAGAAAACAGTAATCCGTTGTGTTGGAAGATGGAATCAAAACACTATAAAATCTACAAATGTTCTGCACTTAGAATAATAATAATAATAATAATAAACTTTATTTTATATAGCGCCTTTAAAGGTGGCTTCTCAAAGCGCTTTACAGGATGACAATAACAATAAATAAGAAGACTACAACAATAAATAAGAAAATTTCACAAGACAGGACACAATTATAATTACAACAATACAGTACAACACAATAACAATAGAGGAGACCGTGGAAGATGGTATTAAGAAGAGCAGAGGGGTGAAGAATGGAACCAGTTAAGTAAAGGCTTTTCTGAAAAGGAGGGTTTTGAGTCTGGATTTGAAGGAGTTTAGAGAAGGTGACTCTCTAATATCCTTGGGCAAGGAGTTCCAGAGCTTGGGGGCATAGCAGGAGAAGGCCCTGTCGCCCATACAATGTAGACGGGCTTGGGGGACAGTAAGGAGGGCAGAATTTGAAGAGCGGAGGTTGCGAGGTGGGGAGTAGGGCGATAAAAGTTCAGACAGGTATTGAGGTGCCAAGCCATGTAAAGCCTTGTAGGTGAGCATGAGGATTTTAAAGTCTACGCGGAATTTGACCGGAAGCCAGTGCAAGGACTCCAGGATAGGAGTAATGTGAACACTTGCACTAGATCTGGTCAGGATTCTGGCTGCTGAATTTTGGACATACTGCAGCTTGTTCAGAGTAGATTTAGATACCCCAGGGAGCAGAGCATTGCAGTAGTCAATTCGAGAGACTGCTTGTGAATGTTATCAGTGTCCCAGTAAAGAGTAAGAATGACTAACATCTGTGTTGTAAATATACATGATAAAGAGTTCCTGATCAGTCAGAATGTGCTCTTACAGCTGTGGTTTTAGGTGCTCTTGCGGTCTGACAGACACATGGCCACTCTGACCACAGTAGAAGCCCCATGACTGGTCTTTGTGATGTGATGGCTAAGGCTGACCTCAGTGCCTCACATGTCTGGCAGCCAGGTGTGCTCACCTGACACCCAAGATCAATGTGGTGCTCATGTTGAATTCATGCTCTGTATAAATTGTGCTATTATGTTTTCCCTACAGGAACTTATTGTAAACACCAACACTAAGGAGTTTTATTTAAAACTTCAGGTACATTTTTTTTTACTTTACTACTAAGTAGTGCAATCTTGTGTATTCTAGTTGATTTTTAGCATGCAGTATTGGAAGTGCTGAAAGTACAAGGCCAAGACAACAGTAAATTCGCTGAAAAATGAAGAATAAACTGATCAGAAATGTTTACTCCTCACATTTTAGAGCATTTAGGAGGATCCTTGACCGCATTTGTTTCATGATTGAATAGATTCCCATTTCACTTTAATCCCAAACATCAGCATGCTCCACAGTGCATGCTTCATTCCTTCATTTTTATTCGATTTCATGCAAAGAGAAAGTTTTCTGGAGATTTATCTTAGCCATCATCCTACCTGCAAGCCCAGTGAACCTGTAGCTGACATGACTTGTCTTTTCAGCTTGAGAGAATCAAAGACTTGGATCAGGATGGTCCTTTTACTGTGTTCGCTCCCAACTCCGATGCCTTCAGAAAGGAAGGGAATGTGAGTAATATGTCTGATCACTTTCGCTACACCAGACTGTCTATATCTGGTCTCAGCAAGCAGTTAAATGTGATGTAAAGCCAATACCATCTACCTGGCAACGAGGTGTGTGGATGAGAGCAAGCTGCTTTGTACTGTTTCCTGTTTTAGCTGGCAAAGTGGTCTTCCAAAGGCTTGCTGTCCCAGATTCTCCGTTATCACCTGGTGTCCTGCCACGCTCTGCAGCCTGGGGAGCTGACAGCCGTGCAGAACGTCACCACCTTGCAGGGAGAGACCATAACCATCACCTCTTCCGAGGTAACGTCCAGACAATGAGCACATTTACTCAGCTCACCGCCAGCTTTTTAGAAACCACCTGCGCCTCGATTGCAGTGCATGACACCCTCGTCACTACAATGCAACACATGTGGTTCAGCCATTCTTTTCGGAGGAGCCAAAGCCACTTGATATCCTATCCTTGTTTCTCTTTTCACAGGATACAATCTACCTGAACAATAAGGTCAAGGTCGTGTCTAGTGACACCATGAGCATCAACGGCATAATTCATGAAATAGACACCATCCTCGTGCCCAAGAACCTTCAGGTCATCCCGAAAACCTACTTCGGCATCATTCCGGTAAACACGCAAACACTGCCTCCTGGATGTCAGCGTTTTGCGTGTTACAGATATTCATTTTTCATGTTGGGGTATTTGAGGTTGTCTTCAAATAGATGTACCTGCACAGTTCAGTGTTTTTTTTTTCTTTTCTACATGAATGTTTTTGATTGACAACCTCTTTCTGCAGTAATACTGCATGTTCCTAGAATGAAGTCACTGATTAATGACAAAGATTAAATGAGGCTGTTGCTAACGAGAAACCTTTGACAAAAAGCAATACATTTCTTGACTTTAGGTTTCTTTAATATTAAACAAACAAAATCATCTCTTTCAACAGGAAAACCTCACCTCTGTGGCTGAGCAGCAGGGTTACACCACCTTCAGTAAACTACTGGAAGTGAGTACCACTGTGCTATTCAGTTGCTGGGCTCCAATGAGGTCTCACTTTTAAGGACTGTCTGTTTACTATAGTTGTACAGTCAATCTTCCTAGCTGTTTGAGGGGCTAATTGTACCTTCTTTTTAACCAAGGAATTTTTAAATCATGCATTCCTCTTAGCAGTTTATTTTGATGATTACAACAATGTAAACGCAAAGCTTATCTGCTTTACTGCTTGCCCACATACAAGGAGGAAAGGTTTCACCGGTTTGGCAAGACTTTTTTTATTTTAAACCTCTGTTTATCAAGCCAAGGCGATTAAGACTAAATTTCCATTTACAACGAAGACCTGGTGATGCATTTGTTCGGCAGCAGCACCCCACACGGTTGCCGTGGCCAGCACCCTCAGAAACGCCACTTGCACCTCAGCTGTTCTGTCTTCGGTCTTTGCAGGACACTGATGTCCTCAGCCTGGTGGCTGATCCAATCCACCAGCCCGTCACCCTGTTCTGGCCCACGGACCGCACCATGGCTGCCCTGCCACAGGAGCAGAAGGACTTCCTCTACAGCTCCGACAACAGAGACAAGCTGCTCGAGTACCTGAAGTACCACATCGTCAGGGATGGGCAGGTCTGTTTCCTCAACTGTTTTCATAGCAGCAGTATTTGGAAGTATTGTTCCCATGCACTAAAAGTCACCTATTCAATGAATTCAAGGAAATTAGGGGCCCTTGTTGCGGGGCGGACAGGGAGGGGGCGGGGTGAAGGGGGAGGGGGAGGAGCAGAGGGAAGAGGACAGGGAGGGGGCGGGGTGAAGGGGGAGGGGGAGGAGCAGAGTGAAGAGAAGACAGGGAGGGGGCGGGGTGAAGGGGGAGGGGGAGGAGCAGAGTGAAGAGAAGACAGGGAGGGGGCGGGGTGAAGGGGGAGGAGCAGAGTGAAGAGAAGACAGGGAGGGGGTGGGGTGAAGGGGGAGGAGCAGAGTGAAGAGAAGACAGGGAGGGGGCGGGGTGAAGGGGGAGGGGGAGGAGCAGAGGGAAGGTCTTGGTAAGACTATAATGTAGTGACCCGAATTATACACCATATTATATATTTTAATTTTAACACAACTTCTTTTGATTTAAATTAGTTTTCAGGTTTATATTCTAACATTTTGCTTACCATCTTAATTGATTCTCCACATTGCCTGCAAAATGTAGATGATGTGTCAAAATCCTCTTCTAAGTCTGTGATTCATTATGTGTTTACAGATTATGTTTTTACTATCAGCATACAAATTCCTGCTCTTGTTCACATTAAACATAAGCTCCCAAGTGGTTCTCCAGTCTTGACATTCCTAAAGATTTGCTGCTACTTGCAATGTATGCTAACCTCCTATTATGTTATCATCTGCAAACTTGACTGGTTACTAACTATTCCAGATTTTAGATCATTGATCTAAAAGAATAAGACCAATGGTCCTAATACAGATATGTATGTAGTACAGTCTATTACATAAGCCTTTATTATGGTTTTGAAGTTATCAAAGCATACAAATACATACTGCATACAAGACGTTTGCAGTGTCTCTGCTGGTTTCAATATTGTGTATTTGTCACATAAATGTGTCCCTGAACTATTTCAGGTAATATCTTGAAAAACTAATTTGAAACTTAAATTTAGTTGTTTTAGTCAACTGAAATTAACAAGGAAATAATAAAAATGTCGAATCCAGACTTTTTGTCAACTTTCTTGAAAAATGCTGTATACTCTGAATCCACTGGTAAGATGGCAGCAAAGTTTTTTTTATGCCCAAGTTCCTTATTTATTTATTGAGCTGAAAGCCCACTTGGACAAGCCTCTCCTGCCTCAACATAGCAGTTGCCACCAGTTTGGGCAAATACAGATGTCCACTAATGTAATTGATTGAAAGAACCATAGTCATCCGTACCTGTATGGCACGCTTTTCCTTCTAGGGGTATAAATTGCTCATGAACATGACATGACATGTGTGAATATGCTGCTTCCGTAACCAGTGTTCTCTTGTCCTCAGATTCTGGCTTCGGATCTTCCTCATTCGTCAGCGCTGGTGACCCTCCAGGGCTCTGAGCTGCAGGTCCGCTGCGGAGGAGCAGGCAGGATAGTAAGTGCTGTTTGCTCTGTGACCTGAATGTATGGAAGGATGATGAGGCAGTGAAGTTAGAGCACCCCATACATAGCACTGCTTGCTCCCTAACAAAAACAACACAGTGACGCTGTGCCATGTGAAATTAACACGTCAGCCCTAATACAGGAGTCCTGAAGGAGTCTTTTCGTTTCTTAGTCTAGAGGCAGAATCAAGCCTGGCAGGCAGGAGTCTGGTGGCCATTAAGATTTCTTTGCAGTTCTTTGATTCAAACATTTCTACAAGTTGGAGTTACTCATCCCCTGAAAAAAAGTAATTGGTATCAGTCCAATGTGATTTATAGGCGGGTGAGTGGCAACAGGTCAGCTCCTGTCTTACTGAATGCTGAACTGGCTATTTTAATGCCTTTGGTCTAATTTGAGATCTGCTCACAGCACAGGGACAACCTCAGTTAAGGAGGTGAAAGTTCTCCTGTTGGATGCCAACTCAGGATTTCCAGCTCTTCTTGTTCCATTGTCCTTGTGGCCTCATTCCGATTTGACGAATCATGTATTTTGTTACATCAGTAAGAGTATTAGATTAAGCTCTGTGGTACAGTATTAAAGTGGTTTAGCTGTTATCTGTCTGACCAAAAATAATTTGTCACTTTGGGTGGAATTAAGTTTGATGCCTGCCTTATTGCTTCTGTTTCCCATCAAGGACATGGGACAATTTTATTTTTATATCTACATATTAAACTCTCGATAATTAGCTATTGTGATGTTTATGGTTATGCTAATGACATATATGCATATTAAATCAATTGTTTCTGTGGCTTATTCTGTATTTAATATGTATCCAAAGGATAAATAAACATGGATACAACAAAAAAATTAAATAGTTGTGAATCGTAGGCAGTTTTATTAGGTTCTTTAGTATCAATTCAGTACATTTGGGGATTTAAGACTGGTAGCTGATGGTAATGACCTATCCTGTATAAAACCTCAGTGTCTGCTTACATTGATTTAAATTATTTTGCAAATATGTAAGTATCACAAAAGGTTTCTACTGTATATCCCTAAGAGCTAGAAGATGTATGCATTTTACACAACTGTGAATAATGTTACTCTACAAATCATTTCAGTTGGATTAATTACCTAATGTAACTAATCAACATATTTTTAAAAAGCTCAGTTTAATTAATTGGTTTTTATAACATTTCAAACTTGAAGTGCATTTTGGCACAAGCCATTTTACGTATCTTTTTCTTTTTTCCAAACTGGGCCTCCAGCACGTTGATTGAGTCTATCTTAAAATTAGGTCCACTTGTAGATTATGCAGTAGAAATAATGTCTCCTTAAAGCTCGTTCTAGCTCAGTCTCAGAACTGTGTGGCTCTGTTAGTCCAGAAGCTGTTTTCTTGGATATTATTTTTTTCTGAGGCAATTTCACCTGCGGACATCAGGTCTGCTTCACACACTGTTGACACGTCTCCACTCGTGCTGCGACACTCTTTGTCTGGATCTGGCCGTGCTTTGCTCTTCATCGGCCTCACTCTGGCGTTTCCGTCTCACGCTCATCGCAGGGGGACCTCTTTCTCAACGACGGGAAGTGCAGGATAGTGCAGCGGCAGCTCGTGTTCAACGGCGGGATTGCTCACGGCATCGACTGCCTCCTGAGCCCTCCGAGCTTCGGCGGCCGCTGTGACACCATGGACACCATTGACATCCTGGTCAGTGATTTCTCAGAGACGGCCTCCCGCCTGGTGCTGCCTCAGCTCTGTTAGCCAAACACACCACTTACTTCATTCATTCTGGTTACAGTTAATCGTTCATTGAAGACAATTGTAAAACCAGAGAGTCAAGTTCAAGATTTAAATTAAGATAAGATTACTTTATTGGCCATATACAATTTCTTGCATTAGGAATTAGTCTTTTCACAGACCCCATCTTCCTCTCCATGAGACACCAGACAGGGAGAGAAGCTGGGGGTCTGAGCACAGGGTCAGACATTTATACAGCACCCCTGGAGCAGCTGGGGCTAAGGGCCTTGCTCAGGGGCCCAACAGAGTAGGATTCCTCTGCCAGCTGTGGGATTTAAACCAGCAACCTTCCAGCCACAGGCACAGATCTTTAACCACAGTGCCATTGCCCTGCAATCGCAATTGCAACGAATGCCCATCCAGAATTCTAGGGTTCTCTGTGGTTTGTGGTAACGCGAATTGTTTCTGTGACAGGGACGCTGTGGAAGGTGCTCCAGTATACCACCCTGCCCCTATAACAGCAAGCAGGTAAACACCAGCCTCTCCAGTCCTGCGCTGAGATCGCGTGACATGCAGGGCAGCTCGTGGAGGCTTCTGGTTCAAGTTTCCATCGCGGCAGGTCCTCACATGAGCTGCTATTCCCAAAGCCACAGAGCTGAAAATCCTCCTTGCACGAGAATAATAAAGGTTACGGCTGGAAACAGGCCACTGGATGTTTCTTGCTTTTTTGGCTGTACTGTAGGTAGGCTTATTAATCTGAGGTTGCTAATAATGCTAACAACCTTACAGAAGCAGGAGAAGGAAGACAAGATGTAGTAAGAGTAGAGAGGATGAGAGGGTAAATGAGGAGGCAAAGCGATGAAGAGAGGAGATAGGCATCTTGAATGTCATACAAGCAGAAATAAGCAGCACAGATGCGGGGACACAGACCAGGCAAGAGGTAGAGAGAATGAGAAAGAAGCGAGCTGTCGCACTGTGGGTGGATGGAGAGGCAGGGAGACCAACAGGATGTGAGATCCTGGAGAGTCTAGAGGAGGCAGAAGAGGATTCACTCTCCGTCTTCTTGCTTCTCGTTCAGAGGGCAGTAAAGAAGTGTGATATCATGACGTCTTTCACCTTCCTGGACCCCGGCTGCCAGCACACCTGTTCCGTGGTCCTCTGGCGGCCCAAGTGCTGCCCCAGCTACTTTGGCCGTGACTGTCTAGGTAATCGCTTTCAGACAAATTACTGAATCGGTCATTTTTACCTCCCATCCGGACTGTGGTCTATTGCAAAACCAACACTGTGAGCTGACTTTGTGTTGCTTGTTTACGGTCTGGGTGTTTCTCTGTGTGTTCCCAGCCTGCCCCGGGGGCGCTGGGGGGCCCTGCAGTCTCCACGGGAAGTGTGACGATGGGCGCAGTGGAAGCGGAAACTGCACCTGTGAGCCAGGATTCACGGGAACAGCCTGTGAGCTGTGTCTCCCTGGACACTATGGCGCCAGCTGCCAAGGTCTCTCTCCATTTCACACTCCGGCTCTTACACTGTCAAATACAGGCCAAGTGTGTCTCGGTAATCTCCCTGCATTCTGCTGCTTTTCTCCATGGATTCATGATGTTGGTAGCTGACAGGACAGTAGCATCAAGGCTGTGCATCAGTGGTGAAGGATAATTCCCAGCATGCTCAGACACAGTCATACCACAGTAAATTAAGAGCCATTCATGGCATAAGTCTAGCTAAAGCACCAGGACTGCAAAGATGCTGCTCAGAACATACAAGATAAACTGATAACTCTACTTGCAGAATATCATTACTCCATCACTCTGTTACATACTTACATCAAGGTCGGGCTTTAACAGTCTTTTCATTTACTGTGAACATGTGCTGCTGTATTTTTTTATAAATGATTCCGATTATCTTCTGTTTGTTTCTGTAGTCTGCAACTGCACCGAACATGGACAGTGTGATGAGGGCGTCACAGGAAGTGGCACCTGCTTCTGTGCTGAGGGCTGGACTGGGACCACCTGTGAAACTCAGCTAGGTAATCACTGCCCTGTGTGCTCCCTGTGATTGCCCAGGTGCGCCCCCTGTGATCGCCCAGGTGCACTCCCTGTGATTGCCCAGGTGCGCCCCCTGTGATCGCTCAGGTGCGCTCCCTGTGATCGCCCAGGTGCACTCCCTGTGATTGCCCAGGTGCGCTCCCTGTGATCGCCCAGGTGTGCTCCCTACAGACACACTGCCTGCACAGTTCTCAACAGCAGCTGCTTAGCTCTGTGAAGTCTTTAACATGTTTTCAATGAGTCAGCATTCCTTATGACAAATTGTGTGAACTTTTTTTCTATACATACCCATTCAGATTCAGAAGTAATCTGCAATACGGACTTATTGAAAAGGTGTTAAAGACCTCACAGGTTGACAGACTTATTTTTTTGCCACTTCTTGAGGAGTACCAGATTGTTAGCTTCACCAATGTATTTGGCCATCTTGTATCAAAATCCTTAATGCACAGAGTAAAAACAAATCCTTGTTTCAATTTCAATTTCAATTTACTTCTGCTTGTGCTCCTCTATTCTTGTTTAGCCATTAAACTTGAAGTAGTACTGAGTACTAAGCACAACACTGTGTCTCTTAGCTGTAGAGCCTGTCTGCTCCCCACCCTGCTCCCAGAATGCTGTATGCAAAGAGGGCAACAACTGTGAATGCAAGCCTTTCTACGAGGGAGATGGAAGAACTTGCACAGGTCAGAAAATATCATTATAAGTTTTGAGAAAGAGGAAGCTGTTCAAATAGCTTCTCATGTACTGTAGATCCCCAAACCTCATCCTTCCTGGGGGGACCTCAAGTGAGAATCAAGGCCTAAAAGTCCTAGAAAAACGGAATTGAGAGCTATTTGGGCTTGAGCGCCTACAGAATATTTCCTGTAGATCGTTGTCTTCCCTGACAGTCAGAGACGTGAAAACTGGGTGACAGAAGTGTAAGCTACCTAAAAAAACAATGCTGGTGCCTTAGGGGTCTTCATTTCTGTTTAGGAAACAATTGAATCCTGAGCACCATGTTCATGATTATTTTAGTGCTGACATGAACAGTACAGTCAGAGAAAACGGCACTTTGGCCGACAGTATTATCTCACACAGTGGCATCCTGCGAGATTCCTCTTTCTGGGGAGTTAAACTGCACTTTAAGGTAAGATCAGATCACTTTATTAGCCATATACAATTTCTTGTATTAGAAATTTGTCTTTTCGAAGACCCCAGCTTGCTCTCCATGAGACACACAGACAGGGACAGAAGCTGGGGGTCACAGTGCAGGCTCGGCCATTTATATGGCACCCCTGGAACAGCTGGGGTGAAGGGCCTTGCTCAGGGGCCCAACGGAGTAGGATTCCTCTGCCGACCGCAGGATACGAACCGGCAACCTTCCAGCCACAGGCGCAGATCCTGAGCCACAGAGCCGCCGCTCTGGCCCTTTAATAAAGAAAGACAGGCTGGGAAATGCAGTGGTGGTTTAGGAGCCCTGTCCTGATGTTCTGATTGTCGCCATGCAGTTGTGAACCTATGCCAGCAGCAGAATGGGGGTTGTGCCCAAATCTCAAAGTGCACGCAGAAAGGGGTGGAGGTGACCTGCACGTGCCCCAAGGGCCACTCCGGCGACGGCTACGACTGCATCCCCGTCGACCCCTGCGTCGAGGATGACAACGGGGGCTGCCACGAGCACGCTGTCTGCACCATGACCGGGCCGGTAAGCCAGCATCGCCCCCCTGTGTCCCCCACGTCCAGCTGATCCCCACGGTTTGGCTGAGCACTCTGCCTCTTCCCTGGCATGTGGAGATATTTTACTGTCAGTTGCTGGTTTTTGTTCTGTTTTCAAAGCAAAAGGAATGACGTGATGCTTCCTGAGTCCGGTCAAGTGCAACACCCTGTGGTAGCAGTGGGGGGCAAAAGATGAGGGGAGCGGTAATATGGGGTCACTCGGAGGAGGCGGGCTAGAATGCAGGAAGGTCTCCCCCTGCTGGCAGAGCCGACACTGTTGTTCTCTGGCAGGGCAAGAGGAGGTGTGAGTGCAAGAGCGGCTACATTGGCGACGGGCTGGACTGCGAGGTGAAGGAGCTGCCGATCAACCGCTGCACACAGAGCAACGGCTGGTGCCACCCTGACGCGCTCTGCGCCGACCTGCACTTCGAAGGTGAGTTGCCTCTCGCCCCCCAGAGAGGGGGAAGCTGCTTGCCATCACACATCCACAGTGTCCTCTGCCCTCAAGCTTTCTTAATGAGACTTTTTGGATGAAGTGTGAACGTCTTGTTGTGCCTAGCAGCGCTGTCCTCGGTTGTTCTGTCAAAAAAAAAGAGGAAAATCCGCTCTCCTTGGCTGTGTCACCTAGAGTGCGGGTTTTAAACGGGTCCTGGTCCGCCTGGCTCGGGGGAGGGCAGCCTGTGCCTCATGTGAGATTGATTTCCTTGCAGACAAAACGGTGGGGGTTTTCCACCTGCGCTCACCCAGGGGCCCCTACAAGCTGAACTACGCGGAGTCCCAGGAGAGCTGCCGAAAGCAGGAAGCGACTGTCGCCACCTACACCCAGCTCTCCTACGCACAGCAGGTGCTGCCCTCACGTCGCCGGACAGACATCTGAAAATGCCATCTTCTCTCCCCCTTCGCCTAACATTCAGTGTATATTCGCCTTTTAAAGCTGGAGCCCTGCGGGTTTGTGAGGAAACACTCTGGCAAGCGGTACCGCACTGTTAAAGCAAGGACCACTAGACTCAAGAACAGCTGCTTTCCCACTGCAGTACACATCCTCTAACTGCTAACTGCAGAGCCTCAGGCTCAATACACATCGGCACTCTGCACTTTTTGCATGGTCTACCATGGTTTTTTTTCTCACTGCCACACTGATTAAGAATTCCAGTGTACATGTATATATGGCAATAAAATTACTCTCTCTACTCTGATACATTTTAACACAATTAGATGAGACCACTTTATTGGCCATATACAATTTCTTGCATTAGGTATTAGTCTTTTCACAGACCCCAGCTTGCTCTCCATGAGACACACAGACAGGGAGAGAAGCTGGGGGTCAGAGCACAGGGTCAGCCGTTTATACAGCACTGGAGCAGTTGGGGTGAAGGGCCTTGCTCAAGGTCCTAACGGAGTAGGATTCCTCTGCCAGCTGCAGGATTTGAACCAGCAACCTCCCAGCCACAGGCGCAGATCCTGAGCCACAGTGCCACCGCTCCGCCCTTTTTTTTAGATAAGATCAATTTTGGGCCCAATTGTCTACAGTTTGTCACCTGCAATAAGCACACATTCCCACCACCACCATAAAACAGAGTAGATTTATCCAGTTTCCCTATAGCACATCCACACCCATGTCCAAGCCAGTGTGTGGTGTGGAGACTCTTCGTGCTGAAGCACAACTACATGGGCTGTGCAGGTCTCTGGTGAAAGTGCAGGCTGTGTACATTGGTGTGGAGCTCATCAGTATGAGAAGCCTGTTCTCCTCCTCCTCAGGCTGGGTTCCACATCTGTGCGGCGGGCTGGCTGGCTGGCAAGCGGGTAGCGTACCCCACCGCCTACGCAAACCCCAAATGTGGGTTTGGGCATGTGGGCATTGTGGACTATGGCATCCGTGTGAACCTGAGTGAGACCTGGGATACATTCTGCTACAGGATAAAGGGTAAGGTCTGGGTCTCACCAGTAACCCAATGAGGGCACTGGGATCTCACCAGTAACACTCAGAGAGGACTGGGGTCTCACCAGTAACACTGATAGAGGACTGGAGTCTCACAGCAACACAGAGAGGACTGGGGTCTCACCAGTAACTCTGACAGAGGACTGGAGTCTCACCAGTAACACTCGGTGAGGGCTGGGGTCTCACCAGTAACCCTGACAGAAGACTGGGGTCTCACAGCAACACTCAGAGAGGACTGGGGTCTCACCAGTAACCCTGACAGGGGACTGGGGTCTCACAGTAACACTGAGACCAATTAGAGCAGTAAATTTCACAGCCATTTCAATTATTACTTAAAGGATTTGCCAGAGGAGAACACCTTATTGCGAATATGGCTGTCTGGACTATTACATTCCACACAGGTTTTGCAATCTGTTTTACTATTCTCAAATTAAGAGACACTGGAGGACTACAGGTCCTGAGATAATGATGTGTGCTCTCTTGACAATTTCACAATGCTTTCAAAGTCTCTGATTGTCTCAGTGTGAAGTGTTGTGTGCTGTTGACCCCATGCTGTGGCTGTCTGCTGTGGATGAGAACTGTTGTGTGCTGTTGACCCCATGCTGTGGCTGTCTGCTGTAGATGTGAAGTGCACCTGTAAGCCAGGCTACATTGGCGATGGCAGCTCCTGCAGTGGGAATCTTCTCCAAGTACTCCAACTGAAACCCACCTTCTCCAACTTCCTCAGTGTGAGTA
Source organism: Lepisosteus platostomus (assembly GCF_059453375.1). Taxonomy (NCBI): domain Eukaryota; kingdom Metazoa; phylum Chordata; class Actinopteri; order Semionotiformes; family Lepisosteidae; genus Lepisosteus; species Lepisosteus platostomus. Next base: position 62,884,400 of record NC_142619.1, on the reverse strand, counting down.
GCCCCGCTCACTGTGAGACCACTGAAGATGCATTAAACATCTCGCTGTAAGATGAAGATTATTCAAAGTAGCTGCATCTATGTGCTATAATACTCAGTGGTACAGTCACAGAGAGGTCAGAATATACTGTAGGCAGGCCTGTATTTGTACTCCGCATTGCAGGTTTTTGAGTTAACTACCACAGACCTGAAGAGCAATGTCTGCCTGGAACCAGTACCCTCAAACATTGTGTGGTATATCTGTAAGTATAGACAGTAGAGGCCTAGTTCAGGGCATTAATCCATCATACAACCTTTATTTGATGTATTTATATAATTTATATTCTGGAATTCATAACATTGTTTTTCTTTTTTTTCTTTCAGCAAATCCTTAACTATTCTAGTAACTCACACCATGGAAAGGACTTTTTAAATCATTTGAGAAATCTGACAGTCCACTCCACTCTCTTTGTGCCTGACAACAGTGCCCTGCTGGACAACGAGGTGACAGCTGCTGACAGACGTATTTAAAGATTGAGCTTTAAATCCACAGTGTTTTAGCTCTTATAGCATGGATTTCCAAGTGTAGAACTGTCATTGTGCAGAAATCGTTTCTTGAAAAAAAATACATTAACTTATATTGCTGAGACATTAAATGATTTCTGGGTACTAATGCAATACCTGAACAAGCAAATCACTCACTTAAATCATCATGAGAGTGACATTATGCTGTACATCTTTTCCCTAAAATGGAAAGAAATGGTTGAACTCATTTTTATTGTGTTGGATGAATGTCACTGAGGCAGACTACAGGTTCTGCATTGTTCATTTCCTTACCCAGCATGTTCCGGAGTGTAACTTGTCTCCTGTACTCTGCACAGACTCTGTCCGGACGCGACATTGAGAACCACCTGTCGCCAGGCAGGACACTGAACTTCCAGGATCTGACCAATGGTAGCAGAGTCCTTACAAGGCTGGGGCACAGTCTCCTCATCTCAGGGTTCGGAGATTTGAGTAACGCCAGTGTTGGGGTGAGTCCAGGAGCCTCCAGCCTCTCTGGGCACTGAAGCACTGCCAGGTCTGCGCGGTGCTTGATGTATCCTGATATATTTATCTTCTATAAACTCACGAGTCACAAGATGATGGGCCTAGCAGGGAGATTTTCATTTTAATTTATACAAACAAAACAATGGAAATAAAGCAAAGTAATTCTAAACTTCTCCACTTGAATTACCTTGACATTTTTGGAACAGTTCGACAGACAAATTATGTTTTTGTGGAGTGTCAGTTAAATCTCTGCCTTTCAAAAATGGGATCTGTGCGCAGAGAATAGCGTGGGGAGTGTAGGGCGTCTCTTTCTGCTGTTCCGTCTAGCCTGTTCAGATCCTTGTCACAAAACAAAAACAAAGACAAAAGCAGACAAAAACAAAACAAAAGTCACAAAAATGTCCAGAATTCGATTTTTTAAATTCAGCGAGCAGCATTACTGTACTGAAGCCCTGTGATTTTACACACTACTACAGTATATACTGTGCCAGTTCTGTATGAGGACACAGAAGGTCAGTCACTCCTGCACAACATGTCTCTTTCCCTGCCTCTCCAGACAGCCTCTCGCTATGTTGATGGCCGGTTCATTGTGGATTGGAACATCCGGGCGTCCAATGGGATCATTCATGTCATCGAGAGTCCCCTGCGCGCTCCTCCACTAGAGACAATGGTATGAGAAGTTTAACTGTGTGTCCTCCATTTTTATCACAGCACAACCTTAATAAAGAAAGAGTAATGTTTAGATAAGATAAACAAGCAAAACGTCCTGAAAGTTGAGTATCAGGCTTCCAGGTACTTCCTGAAAGCCTGCGAGTCATCTGCCATATTGGCCCCTTCTCCAGTAAGGTAGAAGACTTGTTTCTCTGTGACCGAACAGCTCGAGTGCAATGGGGGTCACAGTACTTGGCGTTTTGATGGAAGTGCTCCACATTATTACTGTAGCGTGGGAGGCTGCCGGCAGTGCCCTTGAGCTGCTGCTTCTCTCAGTGCTATCTGGCTCTCGGGAAGACCTCCTCAGCCTTCAGGCACGCTTCTTTACACTTTCCAATGCTCACTCACACATCCAGGTCATGTACACGTGTGAAATTATTACAAACCGTGCTACTCCAGGGGTGTCCAGCCACGAGATCGCTTCAGTTTAAGTGCAGTTCAGGAACTTCCTGAAAACCTGGCAGGTAGTGACGCGTGTCCTGCGATGGACTGGCGCCACATCCGGCCTGCAGGTCTGCCTTGTGCTTCTGGAATGGGCTGCAGGTGCTCTTTACTAGCAATAAGTGGCTTTAATGGGCAATTTGGTGCCACGGTGGTTAGCATTGCTGCCTCACAGCACTCAGGCCCTGGGTTCAATTCTGTATCAGCGGTGCTGTGTGGAGTTCAGCAGACAGTGAGTTGGGCTCAGATGGGATGATGCGTGTTTGTTGGGAGAGTAAACAGGTTCTTTTCCTATATTCAGTTATCGATAAATTGTAATATATGGTTGTAACAGTGGGCATTACAGGGGTGCAGTTGTTAGTGTTGCTGCCTCACAGCGCTGGGGCCCTGGGTTCAATTCTGTACCTGCAGTGCCCTCTGTGTGGATTTTGCATGTTCTCTCAGTGAACATATGGTTTCCTCTGGGTGCTCTAGTTTCCTCCCAGTGTCAAAAGACAAACAGTACTGGTGGGGTAATTGAGGAGATGAGTGCTGAGGGGCTCTGTGGGGAGGAGATGAGTGCTGAGGGGCTCTGTGGGGAGGGGGTGAGTGCTGAGGGGCTCTGTGGAGAGGAGATGAGTGCTGAGGGGCTCTGTGGAGAGGAGATGAGTGCTGAGGGGCTCTGTGGGGAGGGGGTGAGTGCTGAGGGGCTCTGTGGAGAGGAGATGAGTGCTGAGGGGCTCTGTGGAGAGGAGATGAGCGCTGAGGGACTCTATGGGGAAGAAATGAGTGCTGAGAACATCTCCTCTGTTGCAGCTGCAGGCTGGACACAAGGCTGGCATTGCTATGGGGCTCCTGCTGCTGGTCCTGCTGATTGCCGGGGCTGTCTTTGTTGGCTACCACTTCTACAGCCACAGAGCCAGGCCATTCCAGTTCCACTACTTCAAGGTAAGGAGCACTTCAGTGTCCGGTTGACTGCAGCATGAACAAAGGCTACATACGTTTGAAAAATGGGTTTGGCAAGAGAGCCTTTTCATCTGTTCAACCGGCTTCCATGGGGTTAAGTCAAAATACATCGTCATCACTCAGAATTCATAGCACATTTCATGCAAATTCAAAACTGAGACAGGAGCCACTTCTTTACCCAAAGGCTTGAGGAAGTGCAAAACAAGTTACACAGTCATGTTTGTGAATTTAATAACCTGGTTTCTTTCAAGACACAGCTGTAGGTGATCCTGGTTTAAATTAAAAACTAATGACCAAACAGGCTTAATAAACATTATTATTATTATTATTATTATTATTATTATTATTATTATTATTATTATTATTATTATTATTATTATTATTATTATTATTATTATTATTATTATTATTATTATTATTATTATTATTATTATTAAACACTGCAGGGTTGGAGTTACCCTTACTGGGTTGCAATCAGGATAGACGGACCCAATGGCTTCCTCTTGTCAATAACCTTTCTGACGACATGTTTTTGGCTTCCTTTTGTAGTCTGATGAAGTGGACGATGCAGCTCCTGTGGAATCGAACCCCAGCATCTGCAACCCCATGTATGAAGCCTCCCACCCTCCGCAGAGCTGTGGCTTTGCTGGGCTCATGGTGAGTGGGCGTGCAGGGCACTGTCCTGTGGCAGGAGGTGGCTCAGTCTTGTCTCTCACTGTCCCCCAATGCAAACTGCAATCTGAGTGCAATCCACACCACCCCCTGGAGGGGCTGTAGGAACCTTCCGTTCAATGGTGTTTAGGGTTTAAATGCTGATGTCTTGGCCTCTGAGAGGTTTAGTGAATGATGTGCAGCTCTGATGCTCATTTAGCCTGCAAAGTCTGTCTTGGGGTGGTGTCTGCATGCCTGCACACATGACTTTAACAATATTATTCGCTGGAACTAAACCAACATCAAAGCACTTCGTAATTAGTTTAATCCAATGCTTGTCTAGGTGTTGCTGAAGCAAATGTGAGGCTATTGAACATGAGATCCACATAATAACTTGAGTGCTTTATATTAATGATTGGAAATTAAGTTATTTAGGACATCAGTGCCACTTCGTACCTTGTGCCTGATGGAAACATTATCATGGAGTGAGCAGACATTTAGCAAAAACTAAGTTTAACATATGCAAGGCAGTAGGAGCTCGAGTTCTGCAGTGATGAGTCTGAACCGCAGAGGGCTATATACAGAAGAGATCTGGATGTTTATGTACACTTCTTCAAAGATCAGATCAAGACAATATGCTAAATCTCTTTAATCTTGAAAGGAGGTCAACAGGAAATTTGACCAGAATATTTAGGGGTTCAGAGAGAGTACTACCCCAGGGTACTAATCCACACTTAATTGTGGAACAAGGACATCAGGACCAGATTAGAGACCAAGAAGTAATTCATTTAGGACAGAATATAAATCACTTCTTTACACAAAGAGTCGTTTGGGTTTCATGAACAGGCTTCCCAGCAATACTGCTGTGGCTCAAACTCTGAGCACTTTTAGGAAACAGCTGGATGAATATTTCTAAACTAGAGAACAAGCAAGATGGGCCTTACGAGCGCCCTGCAATCCTTCTCTTGTTCTGACCAGTCTGTTTGAAACAGTAGCACTTTGTGCCATTTAATATCTGAAGCATGTCTGTGTGATGGCAGGACTCTGACAAACACCAGGTGGTGAACAGTGGCCCCTACGACCTGTTCCAGGACAGCTGAAGAACACTTCTCTCCAGCTGAAGACACCGATAACCCGGCTGGGACATGAAGTTGCACATGTTGCCATGCGGAGACAGCACCTTCTCTACACCTGTCCTGAGTGGGAGGAAATCTGGAGCAAAGCTGCCAGTTCCCTTCAAGAAAGAATTTACATGAAAGTCACTGTCTGAACAAAAAATTGATTCTCAAGCTTAATCGCTTTTCCACATTATCCACGTATCAGTATTTTTGGTAATATATACATTTTCTTTTAACTTTAATCAACACACTGAACAGTTGAGAGCATTCCACAGGTGGAAACACGGTGGTTTGTACCTGGAAAGAGATGATTTTATTGTATTCCTTTCATGATTTAATTATATAAAGAGTAAAGGTCTTTGAAAGTACTGTACTTTTCATACATCACACGAGTTACACTGAATGGGTCATGAAATTGTAATTTCACAATATTAAAAAAAGGCACAATTCTGAAGACAAAGATCAATACTTAATTTGACTGTAGAGTTTGAAAAAACAAGCATAGGACAACAAATCACAATCTCTTCATCTCTGTTGTATGGTTTCATAACGGTCCACCTGGACACGCACTGATTAAATTAAAAGTTTTTTTAATTCAGCATGCTTGTGAAATTATTCAAGGCTCTCAAAATACATTTCATAGACTGTCTCTGAGCAAACTGCTTGATCTGCCGATAAATTCTTGTCTCGACTACCTCCATATTGGAATCTTCCATTTCTCTGTTATGTGGCCGATGTTCTGCAGCGTGAGTGTAGCACCCACCTCCCTGTGAGTGAAACAGGCTGGGCAGAGGATTCCCATCAGAGCAGTAAAAGCGACTGCAGTGTAGCAGCAGAGCTCAGCCTGGAACAACCCCGTTTCTCTGGAGGGCTTCAGGGTTTCACTTCATGCTATCAGTACCCGTTAATCAAGTTCAAGGAACAACCTCCATGTTCAGTACGGGGGGGAAGTATAAATACTGACCTACTCAATTAACTTCAATTAAGTTATGAATTCCCTGCGATATCTTAGCACTTGCAAGGAGAATGAGTTACAAGGCATTCATTCATTTTCTAACTGCCTAATCCAGTTCAGGATCGCAGAGGAGAGCTGGAGCCGCTCCCGATAACCAATAGTGCAATGCAGGGACCACCCTGGACGGGACGCCAGACCATCACGGGACACGTGCAGATACAGATACTCACACCAGGGCCAGTCTTCCCAGAAGCCAACTGACCTACCAGTACATCTTCGGACTGTGGGAGGAAGCTGGACCACCCGTGGGAAACCCACGCAAACACGGGGAGAACATGTGAACTCCACACAGATAGCTCCCCATGTCCACAATTGAACCCAGGGCGCCAGCACAGAAAGGCAGCAATACTAACCACTGCACTTCTGTGCCACCTGCTGTTACAACCATGGGTTGTAAATGATCTTTAACTGAATATAGGAAAGGGACACAAGAACAACTCTCCTCGCCAACGCGCACCATCCCGTCTGAGCCCAACCCACTGTCTGCTGAAAGAAGCACCTTGTGGCCTTTGTGGGGGGAGATTCTGACTTAGAGGCGTTCAGGTCGTTCAGTTATCTTCGCATCACAGGCTCTTCATTCAAGCACCCGTGGATCCTCTCAGACTGAGCAGGATCGCTACAGCAACCACATGTCACCAGAGGGGTAAGACCAACCTCATCTCGGGGCGGCCCAGAGGCTCAGACACTGCTGCCAGGACAGAGAACGGCACTGACTGGGCGAGGAGGGCTAATTAAATTAATAACGCAAGGCAGAAGAATAAACCTCTCTGCCACACAACAGCAGTTATCTAATCAACCCGTAATTTATTTATAATACAGAATTCTGAATGATTAAATCATACAAAGCTAACAGACCCGACAAGCATTCTGTGAACAGGAAACGCAGCAGAATGTCAGGAGAATGAAGGCTTTGCTGTGACTATACGTTGACAACATCTTATATAATACAGTCCATGCAGAATGTAATCAAAACAGCATACACATTGATAATCCACCATAAACCAAGGTACTAAAATAGTAAAGGCATGTTTCATAGAGGTTTGGGGGCTAATTTACTGTATATTTTAATTAAAATCATCTTCATGTAAATAAAACATTACCGTTATACAGTACTGTACATGCCCACGCTGTGTATATTAAGATGTAAAATGTGTGATTCGCCTTTGCAGCATATACAATGCACATAAAATTCAAACTCCAAACACATTTCATTCATTAAATAAAACAATAAAAATGTAAATAGGCAAATGATCTACCTCTTCCTTATAAAAATAACATATTTTACATTCTGTTTTAATAGCCTGAATGTAGCATGTTTAAAGTAAGAAATACAAGTCTAAGAGAATAAAGGAGTACAGCCCTGTTTCTCCCTGTGCAAAACATGGCCTTTTTCACCCCAGCAGTGAAAACAGTGCGGCTGTTTGTTGAGTCAAACACAGAAGGCAAAGCATTAGATTCAGGAAAGAAGCAAGATTTAGTTTCTGTGTTGTCTATCCCAGTGACTTTCACCTCCTGTTAAGTCACCATTTTCTTTCATGTGTTCTCAAAAAAACTGATTAGCCCCTGCAAGCTTCATCTTTCCTTCATGTAAAGATTGTCAGACACAACAGGGATAAATCTAATCATGTGGCCTCCATCCTCTGAGATGGATTTCCACATAGCGTGATTTTTCGGACCCATTTACAGTGGAAACAAGGAGTCAAAGTCCGTTATCCAGCCTATCGAGAAGGTGAGCTGGTTCTACAGAGCTGTTGCGTTATATTTAAAAGCCACAACATGCAAACAGGCACAAGGCTTCAAGAGCACAGCAAGTAGCCACACTACGGAAAAGGAAGCACTACAGCGACCTGCACAAGATGTTAATGGACGGCTCTTCTCTCTCCCGGCCTGTCCAAGCACAGCTTGAGGGTACAGGCTTGGCAACACCATGACCGTCTCCCAGCCTGTCCTGTCTCTACTTGGCCTGGGCCACCTCTGCCAGGCATGGCGTCTTGAAGAAGCCGGCGCCCATCTGGCCAGGCCAGACCGGGGCCTCGTGCTGCAGAGGGGTGCGGCAGGGGAAGAAAGTGTGGTGCAGGTTGTAGTTGAGCAGGCAGCTGAGGGAGGCCATGTAGATGTCCGCAAACCTGGAGAGGCGCCGGGAGAAGTACGTGGGGTTGTGGGAAGTCCTGAAGAGGCTCCCGAACTGAGGGTTGAAGATGTCCTTCGTCCTCGACCTGCCAAAAGTCCAATGAAGGCAGGTCTGTTTAGTTTAAGTGCTGTCTGTACCGATAACTGCCTATAAATGGCCGAATATGGAATGTCAACACTTATATCTGTTGGTAGAAATTTTCCTCACTTCCCCCTTAAAAGACAGTCAAGAGTGTCTCGGACGTTAAGTTTTTAGTTCCTGTGCATGGGAGCGAAACACACACAGATGCTTGGTGTAGTTTTCCCCACAGTAATTAAACTAGAGCAGTCCTTAAATATTTTTCTTTTATTTATCTTGCTTCCCTGTGCTTACAAGATTGGCAGACCAAACTCACAAAGTTTCTGACCATTATAAAGGGCAGGGCTGTTCAGACGTACTGTAGTACCTGTTTATTTGTTAACCATTTAACCACTTTCACAGACTACAGCATCTCAAAAACACTGAATTATTAAATACAAACCCTTTTGGTAATACACTGTTTCTCAGCACTGTATCCCAGCTCGGACTGTAGTTGACAGGATATAAAAAGTCACTTCATGAGCTATAAACTCTACCAAGTTCTTCCATGAGTCTCAGCCTCAATCACCTCATAGCTTCTCTCTCCTTGATCCACTCCTGCAAGACCATCTGTGACTCAGCATCTCTGTGCACCTTGGAGCAAAGGCAAATAATAATGTCAGATAGTGCCCTTCACAGTACATCAGCACAAAGCACTGTACACTGTACACTGTACAGTCTAATTATAGAGACGGATATACAAAAATTAAAATGGCAAATAAAACAACTGCAAACTAGAGGATAAAAATGAGTGTTGACATGGGATTTGAAAGTGCTAACGTAATTAGCTGCTCTACCAGTGTTCAGAACCTAGTTCTGAGAACTGGAAGAAGACCAGTTGGCAGAGCACACAGGATGTGTTGGTGTGTTAACAGGAACTGATATAGTTTAGAGACTATTCAAGCCCTTAGAGGTATGTAGCTCTATTCTGAATTTTAATCTGGAATCCAGTGCAAGGAAGTTAAATCCGATAACTGCTCTGCATTTTTAGTTTTGTTTAAAATCTGGACTGAGTAATGAAAGTGCTGCAAGTTAAGAATTAGTTTGGAAACACCAGCACACACTTCAGTACAGTAAGGACACCTGTAAAAAGCAAGAGCAGGCATTAGCTGTTCTGAAGCAGACAGATTAGACCATTTGGCCATCTAGCTGGTTTTGTAGTTAACACCAGACTGATCTGAAGATCTCATCCAGTGGTTTATTCAATGAAGCCAGGATTTCAGCTTCAAGAATGTGGCTGGGTAGCTGTTCCAGATGCCCATAAGCCCTTGGGCAGAGAAGAGCCCTCTATTTTCAGATATAAACGCTCTTCCACATAGTTTCCACTGGTGTCCTCTGGTTTATGTTTCACTGTTTATCCCTCCGCTGGGCTGAATTTGTCAGTGCCTTTGAGGATTCTGAATACCTGGATCCTGCACTCTTCTAGTAGTCTCTGATTAAGACTAAAAAGCTTGAGCTTGAGCAGGTCATTCCCTTAAGCCCTAGAATGTGTCTGTTTACTTTTCTCTGGACTGATTCCAGAGCAGCAATATCTTCTTTGTAATTGTAGACTTTACACAATATTCTTAATGAGGATAGCACACTATAGCGTTTTAGCACACGTATCCTTTATATCAGGTGTATGGATGTTAATGTATATATTTATGTTTTTTCATATTTGCAACATCTTCATAAGACTGCCAACATGAGCTTCAGATGCAAGGTTCAGGTCCAAAATGACCTCATGCCTCCTGACCCGAGTACTAAGACTGACTTCAGGAACATCAACAGTCAAACTAGGGTTGACGTACAGTTCATGTGGAGTTGATATGAAGATCCACTTAACATACAACACTGCTCAGTAACTTAAGGGACAGAACCACTTTTGGGCTAAGAGACATTTACCTCTCAAAAACAGCTTTCTTCCTTGGCTGTGAATATTCACATAACTCAACAAACGGTATTTAACGCTGAACAACAAATAGCGCTACTTCAAATAATGCCAGTTACAGACTGGGCTGATTTTAAACAAGATATCTAAATAATACCTAAATTATTTGTTATTTCTTTACACTAAGACATGCCGAAAATGTGATTCTAGTTCCCTGTATTCTGCAGGCTATACTGGTCTTTTTCATCTGTATCTCAAGAATAAAAACAGGAGAGCAGTTCTTGGAATGAGGTCAAGGTTTCATGGCAATACTCTGCCAGAATGTTCCAGCCCATAAAATCAATTTCAGGTGACTTGATCCTGTGCAGTATCTTTCACTGGTGCAGATTTTCAGGACCAATTTCTGACATAAGAGGTGTGGAGCCTGATTCCCTCAGAACAGAATCAATGAAGAGAAGGATCTCTGCACTAATCATGAAGCAGAGGTCTCCGAGTACAAACACACAGGAGGCTTAAATTAAATACACAAACTTAAATCCACTCACTATATAAACTGAGCTGCAGCAATGATTTAATAAATAAAAATGTAAAAATGTTAAAGATTTCTGCAATTTGAAACTACCTTTTTCTGAAGCCAATAACTGATGAGGCGAAGTGAATGAGGCTGACTTTATTCACTTTATTCTAGGGATTTTTAATTTAGTGCATCGTGATTTGTGATGCTGAGACGAAAATCCTCAATGAGAAATGTTCCTCACAGCAAAGACAAGCTTGCCTGTGTACACCTGTGTGACTAAAGATTGACCTTTCCAACATTGCGCCATCATGTTCTTCCAATAATAAAATGTTTGCTTTGGCTGAACAACAGTTTAGACCCATCTTCCCTTTCTTGGTTTGGCCAAAGCCAATAAACTCTACAAGATTACCAGTTTCCCTGCTGGTCTGTACAACATCTTTACCAGACCAGTCAATCTCTACAGCACTTACCCGTCTCGTACTGTACGCCTAAAGCACTAAGCAGAAATAACGCTGAGTGCTTAATTAACAGATCTCTTAGTTTTAACGATGTAACATCTTCAATGGGAAATAGTCTTTCTGAGAGAGTAAAGAAAGCAGAGCACTCACTGTGCGATACATCTCCCAAACATCTAAAAGGACGTTTCGAAATCAGTCGCGTACAAATCCTTGAACCCTTTATTTTTGGACAGATTTTTTTTATCAAACAATACTAAAATGTGGAGCAAATTCAGTTCTGAAGATGAGAAAAGGTATCTGATAACGCTGTCAAAGTCCTTTCGCTAGCAAAACGTAATCTGACTGTACTTAAGAGCATAAAAATGGTTAAGAAAAGAGAGGATCACACTTGGCCTATCAAGGCCGTTAGGTAGTCAGTGGTTAATTGATCCAAAGATCTTATCCAGCCATTTCTTGAATGAAGCCAAAGTAGAGGCTTCATTCTTTCCATAAGACTCCCTCTACTAAGATAAGACAAGATGACTTTATTGGTCATATACAATTTTCTTGCATTAGGAATTTGTCTTTTCGCAGACCCCAGCTTGCTCTCCATGAGACACACAGACAGGGAGAGAAGCTGGGGGTCAGAGCGCAGGGCCAGACATTTATACGGTGCCCCTGGAGCAGCTGGGGAGAACGTATTACCGCCAGGTCATTTTAATGGGCCTTTTCAATGGGCCTTTTCCTGCAAGAAGAGGCTACAGGCGACGTTTTGATCTCTTTGAGAAGAAAAATTGAAAAATGCCAACGTGGCATGAAGCCAGCAGTAATCCCGCACGGCACCTTTACTAAGAAAACAAACCCATCGACAGAGGGGATGGATTTCTTTTAGCCAGTTACTTTTTCCCTTCTTTTCTGGGCGTGTTTAAAGCACCAGCCTGCACCCACCAGCTGCCCTGCAGCTGTACTGACCTGCATGTGCTCCAGCAGCACAGTGAGGCCCTGCAGCCATGTCACCGTGTGAACATACTCCTCCGTGTTCATGATCTTGATCTCCTGCCGGAGCTCCGGGATGATGGCGCCAGTCCTCCAGCCGTGCTTCAGAGTCAGGTCCTGAAAGTGAGGGCAACAGAGCTCTCAGGACACCCTTTCCCTGACTCTACACCCCCTCGTGCAGCGGCAGTTACAGGCATCTCCTGTCAGCTCACAATCACAAACCCAGAAATGAATTGGTTGGACCCTGCTGTCATTGCTAAAAACCTGATCTTATTAAAGCAGGCTTTCACTGTCGCGAGAACTAACATAAAAAATGGATGCAATAAATGGGACAAATAGAGAAAATGTCATTCAAACTAATACAATAATATAGGTTTATTCCATGCTGAAAAAAAGAAGATAGAAAACACAACGTTTCGGCCGTGGAGCCTTCTTCAGGTGTGCACACCTGAAGAAGGTTCCACGGCCGAAACGTTGTGTTTTCTTTCTTCTCTTTTCAGCATGGAATAAACCTATTACTTGTTCCTTTGCAGCCTACGTATGCTGACGCAGCTACCCACCTGAACTAATACAATAATATTACAGTTTTATTCAAGAGCAATACAATATTTCATACAATAAATACAGAAATCATAAACGATCTGCACTTACGGCCAGATCACTGTAGATGTGATCCCCAAAATACAGCACTTTGGATCCTCTCCAGCCTGTCAGCCTCAGAAACTCATACAGGTTGCCCTGCAGGGAGAGGAGACAGTTCAGGGAAGTGAAAAGGACCCGAGGAGCAAAGCTGAAAACACAAATCTAATCAGCAAGGACTAATCCACTGTCAGGTACATGTAGTTAACAGGCTAGAAATCTGAGGTCTTGAACGTCTTGGAGTAAATCTTCATTACTGCAATGAAGCTCCAGCTCATGCATTAAATCTGAATTAAATGCATGATTTCCAAGCGGTAAAGGGATGATTTACAAAGGGCAAACTCTTACTGCAATGCATAGGATTGCATGCTGCTTGCAAAAGCACTGAAAATTAAGCAACATATTCCCACAAACTATTTACGAAGCCGTGTAACAATTGTGTAGATCAAAAAAAGAAATAGAGAAATAAACCGAGTACAATTACATTTCCAAAGACGAACTGGCAAACTGCTGTTGCCTCTCTTCTGTACAGACGTATTTCATTTTGGTTTGGCCCGAGTCGGGCGATCTCCTTGGCGTGGTGCATCTCAAGGAGCACAGCGACAGCAGAGGGGGTCTCACCTGTTTGTAAATCTGTCCCCTCTCCAGACGGTGAATCCTGTCCCACAACAGCACCCCTTTGTCCGTCACCCTCCGGAACGGCCTGCAAGGGTACCGTCATCGTTACACAGGACCCGCAGCGTAGAGGACAATGGGCAGAAGTGCAGTGGAACCCCAGATGAAGGCACCCCGCTTTGTGAATCTGTCACAGCTTTTCTTGGAAAGGTTGGACGGATTGGTTCTTTTACAAGTTTATGGAAATGTATAAGGGAAACTAGTTTGTTTGAAAGAATAACCAGTTCAATGGATATTTTGAGAAAATAACCCCAGATGCAAAAAAATATATACCTACTGGCAATGAAACTGTACTTGACAACTTCAACTCTACGTAATTTTCCGTGCAAAATCGGTTTATGCAAACCGAGAGAATGTGCCGTTTCCCAGATCTATGCTGTCGTAATACGTTATTTATCATAATAACTGTAACTGCAATCACTGCAGCGTCTTAAACAATAGGTTCCTTCAGTAGCCCTGCAGCTGTAAAATGGAGCATTTACTTCACCATAAATAAAACACTTCAAAATAGACAGCATCACGGAAAGATTTTAGGCTTTCTTTCTTACGTTTTTTCCATATTCATTTTTTACTATGAAAAACGTACGTAATTCTTTTGGAAGGCGCCCTGACAGCAGCTTGTGGGTTTGCTTTCCTACTCGCTCAAACCGCTGGTCACAAGCCAAAGCCTGCGAAAGTGAGTGATTTCCGCGAGGGAAGAGCTTCTCTGGGAGCAAGCACTCCAGGAGGAGCGGACTGGGGTCCGCAGGGAGGAGAGAAGCTGGATGCAGAGAGGCCCGTGACTGAACGTGACCAGAGGACTGTCCAGGGACTTGAATACGAGTTCCTCGCTCCCACTCCCTGTTTGCCCCTTGATTCCGAATTGTGCAGTGTAGACAGCTTCCTCCTAAACTACATTTTTTATTCTTGCTTAACTACATGATACTTCAATAGATGAAAGGAACTGCTCCATTTTAGAACTGAAGAGATCTCCACATTGGTATAAAATCTAGTCACACACTTACTTCCTCCTGTCATTGAAAAAGCCGGGCTTGTCTGCCTGTACGATGACAACATCAAAGAGGTCTCTCCAGTCCTTCCCCACGATGTAGTTCATGCCTCTGTCCCTAGGAAACAACACAAGAAAAGTTTCATGAACAGGGTGGGGCAGAGATGCAGCCTGTCACCTCTCCGACAACCAGTCAGGAAGTGCAGAACCTACAGAACACACCCATAGACACAGCATGCCTGCTCGTGCACAGCTCAGACAAGAGCTACCTATAGCAGCTTCTAACTTCTGCAAGATTTTGGTTTAATTTAATTCTATTTAATTCACCGCAAAGCATGGGAAATATCCACACAAATGTCTGTAAAATCAACAGTTTCTTTAAAACTCTAGTTCAATCACATTTAAGTAAATATATGATCAATTCAATTAAGAAATATGTCACGCAATACAACACTGGTTTCATGTTGCTTCCACAAACAGCCATGCAAGGGTCTGTTAAGGATAAGCAAGTGAAATACCTCAAACAAACATCTCATCAAGTTATAACACAACAGGCATAAAGTTTACACTTACACAAAGTCGAAAGGACTGTTAGTTATCAGAAACATCTTCTTCCCGTTCTCTGACAGCTTGCTCAAAACAGCATGGGTCTGCTCACCATAGCAGATGTACTTTTCTAAACAGAGGGACAAAGCCAGTTATGCAACAACCCTGTACCAGCAAACAGCAAAACCTCCTAAAAACAACATTTGGATGTTCAGCTTCATAAGAGCATTCTAAAAAAAGTACAAAGGCAGAATAAGAGGTCGACTGCAGAATTTTAAATGCAGAGCCTTAAAGCCTTAAGAAAAGTCGTGTCCATCTTTCTTATTATCCCTGTACACAGAGGGCACTGAATGAACATCACTGTTAAAAACATGTAAAGCCAAGTGTACCACTACTATAAACTGATTTTTTTTTAAAAGGAATACAAACTGTTTATATTACATGTTGAAATGACCAATTGCGTGTTGTTCAGGTCTCTGTTCACAGCAACAAGCCTCAGGACCACAGGCAGGAGAGAGTGAGGAGGTGGAGTCAGACTCCTCCCACCCACCTGTGGGCCAATCATCTTTCACCACGTCACAGGGGCACAAGGAAAATCACCTCCAATTGGAGGAGAGGCACATCCTTCACCTACAAACGCTTGGTCACCTCAGGAGTTCTGTGTCCTGTGTCGCTCAGAGCCTATTGCACACTCTGATTTGGGCCATCTCGGTCCCAGCCGGCTAGCGACTTTGGCCCGGGCTTGAGCCTGCGACCACAGAGCTCAAACTGAGCTCCGACAGGGAAAGCCACTCACTAGGCCCACATACTGCAAGTGGGCCATAGCTCACTAAGCTCACACACGTTCTACAGGCCCAAAGCCCCAGTGTCACCCGCTGCTGTTTCCAGCTCCGGGAGAACAATCCCAGATCCCAATCCCAGTTCTTCCACCCCCTAACATGACGTTACCAATATCTGCTTCCACAGCCCGGTACATGATGCCTTTCACATGGACATCTCCAATCGCCTCCTGGTCAGCAGAAGGGAAACAAAATGGCATCAGCCAGAGCAACACTGCCAGCTGCTGAGTCACACAGGGCAGAGAACTGAACATGCAGCACAACCCTACCATCTCCCACAGCTTGTATGTGAACTAACAAAAACCACCACAGCACGACTGACCGGCAGGTTACTGAAGCGTAGTGTATAAAATGTAGAAACAAGACAGCTGAAGCACTTTTGTACCAAATGATCTTTTAAATTCATAAACTGAGAATATATTTCCATGAAATGTAAAAAATAAGATCATCTGAATTGCAATGATATTGCTGAATATACCAGGCATCTGGTGTGGTTTGGGATTTGTATGCTATTGGCCAGACACAATGAACATCAGGATGACAAAGAGCACAGACATGCAGATTGTAAAGTGACAGTCCGTGTGCTCATTGGCAAGATGCAGGCAATGGACAAGTCTCAGATCAGAGGATGTTAACACGCAATCTCACTGAAGGACGTTCAGATACGCGTCTCAGTCTCAGGGCCTGCAGAGGCCAGACTGCAAGGGAAGAAGCTGTCTGCTACAGGATTACTCACACAGCTGATGTGAAATGCGAGAGCATGTATGACCTGCTTATTTGAAGAGCAGTCAAATTCATTTCCTAATTAAGTGAAGGTCAACTTTGCTCCCAGATGCGGAAACTCTGGCAGTTTTCACCATAAAAATGTAAAAAGAGGGTGTGGTGTCCAAGCAGGTGGTGGTGCCAGGCAGTACTTTTCTACTACAAATAAATCCCTCACGGGATCAATAAGTATCTATCTATCCGAAAGGCTCCTATGCTAAAAATATAACAGTTCAGGACAGGGCTATGAAAACAAAGATGAGAAGATTTTTCTGCTACTCTAATGTCACTGAAGAAATCTGTCACAGAGAATGTGTCTCCCACAGTTTAGCACCTTGACATCCTTATAGAGGTGGACAGGCTCGTAGTCGATGTTGTGCTTCATGAAGTAATCGTTGACGCAAGAGAGCAGAGTCATCTCAGGCAGGGAGAAGATGTCCATGAACTGTTTCATGGTGTGGCCGTGGGAACTCTGCAACAGACAAATATAATTAAACTGAAGCAATTCTATTCAATTTATTTTTATATAGCGCCTTTCACAACAAGGTTGCCCCAAGGTGCTTAACAATGCAGGTGACCATACATGTGAATACATAACAGAAAAGACCAGAGGACAAATGGAGGAGAGGAACCAAAAGGGAGAAAAAAGGAGAAAACAAAACTCTAGGGGTCCAAGGTCAACTGGTTGCCCAACCCATTTGGGCATGCTAACATTAATTAAAAGAAAAGGGAAATAAATTAGTTTGGGCATTAATCCATCCATACATCATGTCTTCTATGTGTTAGTACTCGATCCAGATCTCTGTAGACCAGTAAAATCCTCCTAAACGATAGCTATATTGCTACTGCCAATGATTCTGTTTTATTGTCATCTTCCAGTTTTCATTTTCAAACCTTCCCTACACAGCAGACACACTTGTTTTAGAGCCTTAGATGAACGATCAGCTTACACAAGAGAGCTGGAGAACACCAACAGACGATAAATAAGGAGGCTCTTCACCATTTGTTGAGCAACATCATGTCGTCAAGATGTCCACAACCACCCGGACTCAGTCAGTGAGGCCAATCACTGAACACTGGTGCAGTTTCTCATGCCACTATCTAGTGTCGAGGGCCAGAAGTGGCTCACCCAGTGAAGGTCTCTGTGATGGGAACAGGCGAGCCCTGAACAATTAAGCAGAGCCCACCGAGTCCCTGGGGAATGAGAAACCACTGAACTGGCCCTCTGCCCCCTGAGCTACAGGAGCTGGAGTCAGCAGGGGAACTCCTGGCTCGACACGAAACCAGGCAGCCCCCATCATCAGCCCTGTGCCTCTAGCCTGTGGTTCAGCAGAGCAGTACAGGCATTTCACAGCTGAAACCTATGGATTTAATACTTTTCAAGACAACCGTCAACTTAAAAACAAAAGAACGGGTCAATCGCTGGAGCTATTACCACAGTAACTGCAGACTTCAGATTACAAGTAGGAGAAGCCTGTAGTGATTTTAAAATGTTTTGCAAAATGACGCGCTTCACATGCTGCTCCTACTCAGAACAGTGAGCTCCCAACTCCTGACTATGCAGTTAATGTCGAAAGGGGATCCTATTTCATCGATCAAGGCTGCCTGTCTGCCATTTTACTTCTAAGACTTCAAAACAACCACTGCCACAGGAACCACTACATGAATTCACCTGTAGCCTGTCAAGCTACAACACTCCTAGATCTGCTTCAGACCGGCACCTCCCACGTTGCAGTAATACTTGACGAGACCTCGGACAGCTAACATCGCCATCTCTTCTTCAAAAAGCTATTTGGCCAATGAACTCCTAGCGAGGTGGGTATCATCATATACTTGACCCTTCGTTTATTTGAATGGGCAGGGACATGCTTAGAAGCTTTCAAAACTTCCTGCAGCTGTCTGGATTAATTATATTTTTGGTCAAAAATTCAAATTACACAAAGTTCTTGAATTACATGGCAGATGGATTTCTGACAGATTCCTTCCGTGTAACTCAAAACGACATAATATAAAAACGAATTTTCCGTAAGCATGTGAACATGACTTATTCATCACTCCCTGCATCACTGGGATTCTTGCTTTCTCTCTCCAGGTCATAGACTGAGCAGTGGTATCTCTCCTCTCTACCCCCTCCATGAGCAGCACACACATATTAACCCTATGAGCCCACACAACTGCTTTCCTGCTTCTCCATCCCTCACAGACACAGAGGGGAAAATAAGAGAAAATCTCTGCAATATCATGAATGATGATTCACTCTAAGTGTTCACACAACAGCCAAGAAATAGTTGCTTCCAAATTACGTAAGATTATGGTGACATAAAGACTTCAGGAACCAAACCCTTACATAACTCAGGGAGTGGGTGTACAGATATTTTTTCCTTATTTAACCTTTTAGTTGATTATTAATTGTAGACTGTTTTGTTTAATCCTTTTACCAAATGTTAAGATTTGTGATTTTTTGGGTTTTAAAAATGATTTAAAATGTTTTATTTACAAATTCCACATAATGAAGCTCTTTTTTTAGGACACGGTAGCTTACTCTGTTCTGGTTTTCTTGATTTTATTTTAGATGTTATACTATATAAACACAAGGCACAGCCTAAGATTATAAAGTTTTTAAGGTCGTATTTAATAAGTGAGAGACGAGGGGAGTTGAAGGGTACCTGTCTGTGTACCTGTCTTAGTAAGGGCTGGGTACCTTACATGTCAAGAAGCTCACGCCCTATAATATTCTATCCTTTTATTTAATTCTGTTGCTGCATGTTTTTGCACATCTGATGTTGTTTTTGCACATTACCTGTTACCTTTTGTTGTTTTGCACATTGCCTGTTGTTGCTTTTGCACACTGCCCGTTGTCTTTGTCTTTCTTTTATTATACAATTGTATTGTTGTTTTTTTTGTACTACTTATCATCTGAGAGCTAGCTAAATAGCATTTCGTTATACCATATACCTGCATATGAGTATAATGACAAACTTGAACTTGACTTGACTGCGTCTCCCAAGCGATTCTATTGATCCCACCACAAAGCTGGTACGCCCCTATACTGTCTAAACATTATGGCAGGTTGGCTGTTGCTTGCTGCGCCAAAGCACATTAAAGTGAGAACTAACTCATTATAAACTATGAAGCAGTATATATTAAACCAAAAATGCTCAAAGTAAAAGCGTGTAAAGTATCAAACTATTTGTACCTGTTTTTAGATTAGATGATGTTTTGAAAAATACTCCTTCATACCTCTTAACTCTTAAAGACTGGGACTGCTCATTATTAAACTGTATGTTATTCATAAGAAACATTCTTACAGAGAAAACCTCTGAAGTAAAATGAGTTAAAATAATGAGTGACCAGACTAATGTGAATAGCATAATTGTGAGCATGATAATCTGAGCATCCAATGGATCTCATAACAAATTCAAAAGGTTGTTGGGAAAATGTTAAAATCTGTATTGATTGCATGCAGTCTGACATTTACTGAATAGGCATTACATATGTAAATGAATTCCACTGGCTAACATTGGTCACGACAGCACTGATCAACCAGGGGTTTGCTGTGGTCTGGTCTGCAGCATGTGTTTTAGAATCAAGACCAGCCAAGGCCAGGTTTAGGTGTTCGTAGGCCCTGGGCACTTTCACTCTGAAATGTGCAAAAAGAGGGGTGAACGCCAATTGAATGACGCCGATTGACATGATGCACTTTAAACTATTCTCATGCTAGACCACCTGATTGATGGAGCGAGTCGAGTGACCGTCACTTCGACACTTCTAGTTTCTAGAACAGCCGCTAGATACTGTATGGTGATTGATCTGGAGCACCTTGAGTCGAATCGCAAGCGGGTTGTTTCAGCTTGTTTCTCGTGAGTCACTAGTGTCTCCCTCCTTCGTAGGCCCTAGGCACTGTGCCTGCAGGGCCTGATGGGAAATCCGGCACCGAGACCAGCTGCAGATACCATCGTGTGGGATTCTGTCCCCTTGTTCTCAGGCAGCCTGGACAAGCAGGGGCTGTTCCCTGGTCTCTGAGCCCCAGATGCCACATCATCCCAATGCATCCCACTAAATGGCAACAAATGTCCACACCGAAGCGGTGGCATTCTCATCTTGCGAGAAAGCATCTATTGAATAAATGGCAGAGCACGTAAGAAATATCCAGAATCCATATCCTTTATTGTCTAAAACCATACATACCGTACAGTATATAGAGCACTGTTCGCTTACTGCTCACATTACTGCTCGTGGATATTCTAAGTCCCAGTGTCATCCTGTCTATTTCCATATTCAACTGATTAGTTTCTTCATTCCACACAAGCAGTAAACGCGAGGGCCGCAGAGTGGTTGTCTGATTGCACAATCACTTCCGTCACAAAGGCCAAGGGGACGCTTTCCCTGCTCATGCAGCTGTTACCTCTCCACATACCAACTCTAATCCCCCGACATGACCATACCTCCTTTCAAATCCTGCCTTGGCTACAGCCTCATATATCACCACGCTGACCTTTCACTGACAGGACGGCAGGTCTAAAACCTCCCGTCAAACGCAGCTCAGACTCAACACCCTCTCCCCTTAGGGGCTGAACTCTCCCGGCAATTTACAGATATAGCTCCCCGACCAGCTCAGAGTCACCATGAAGTACATTTAGTCTGGGAAATACCGTCATGAAAATGTATTAATCTTTTTTTCCCATATTTCCAGATAAAAGAAAATGATTGCTCATATTGTAATAATCTGTAAAGATCTGCCCTCTTTCACGGCAGGTGTAAAATAATGGACATGCAGGGCATTCTCACCCTTTATTTTTATACTGCTTTTTTACTGTCGACCTCCTATTGCTTCTTACGGTCAGTCTTCTAATGTTAGACACAGGGATCTGCTATTCCCCTCACTTCTGCGCCACTGTGAGTTCTGCCTCATCCATTAAGCTCAGTTTAGAAGCGACAAAGATCCCAGAGCCCAGATCTCAGTCCTGCATGTATGTTACCGCACTGTTTTCACCCGATGTCGAACAAGACATCCTGACAACATTCTCTTCAATAGAAAGGGTACTAAGTATATTGTAGAATCACAACTACAATATGTAAAATAAAGTTAATGAGAGAAACATTCTTTTCCCGGAGGACAATGGATAAACCTGCTAAGCATACTGGGACCCAATGAATTCACAACGAGAGGTAACTGGCTTTGAAAGGCAGGTTATTTTTAGAAAATAGATGCCGAACTCATGGAACACTAAATACAAGACATTTCGGACTACGACATATTAAATATGAATATAAAAAAATTCTAAGTACTCAAGCAAACTGTAGAAGAAATAACTTAAAATCAGGAGTGAAATCCTCAACTGATTTAATTTTGAACTTTCTGTGCCGAGATCTCGAATTACTGACAGCAGAAGTACAAATTGAATTGTGAGCAAACTGCCCCTCGGGGGTAATGAAGACGCTCTACTTCTCTCCAGTGTGCCACGGTCAAACGGATGTCCGCCCAGCCATGAGGGCAGGACAGCTGACAGACTCACCTTGCCGTAGAAATCGCTCATCTGCTCCAGGGGCACATGGGAGCCTTCGTACATGGCGACGACCTCCTTATCCGACACGGGGTGCAGCCCTCTGGAGAGAACAGGACTCTTTCACATCGCTGTTTACAGCAGCTGACAAGTGCTCAGAGCCCTCAAGCTCCCTTCCATCATTCCGCCATTAACACTCTCGCAGAGAAGGCAGGTGTCACAAAGAGAACCAGCATGAAATGAGAAATACCTTCTTATCTAATCTAATCTCACCTACAGCACAAATAAGCACCCGCAGAGAGACAAACAGGAACATTTTAGTTTTGACTCCAGGAGCCATGGGATCGTAGGCAAATAATGGCGTGTCCTCAAAAGGATAAGAGTAATACATGTTAATGGATTCATGTTTCACAGGCAAACCAGCTTAAAATAAGAATTAAACTATGACAGTAACAAGAACTTAATTGACTCCTTACCAATTCATGAGGCAGAGTAATAATAATAATAATAATAATAATAATAATAATAATAAATAAACTTTATTTTATATAGCGCCTTTAAAGGTGGCTTCTCAAAGCGCTTTACAGGATGACAATAACAATAAATAAGAAGACTACAACAATTAATAAGACAGGACACAATTATAATTACAACAATACAACAATAACAATAGAGGAGACCGTGGAAGGTGGTATTAAGAAGAGCAGAGGGGTGAAGAATGGAACCAGTTAAGTAAAGGCTTTTCTGAAGAAGAAGGTTTTGAGTCAGAGTACGCCTGTTCCTCAACTGTAACACATCAATTTCCCTACGAGATTAATAAAGTCTTATCTATCTATCCCACTTATCACAGAGTGCTATGGTATGTGGCTCAGAAATTGTTTGCAGTTTGTTTTAAGCAATACACCTACTGTACTGTGTACTGTGTTGTATTGAAGGAAGCTCCTGGGGTTGTATCAGTTCATTTTAAACCTTCCTAAGGCCATGCAAGCAGCCTCTTTGTACAATACTGGGGGCTTCATAGTGCAGTACACCAGTCCTGTAGTGCACATGCCACCTTTTCCATCATGATGGAGAAAAATCTGATGATTATACGAACCTAACAGGAGCCTGAGACGGTTCAGGGAGAATTAAAGATTTGTGAAAGAGCACAACGTATTAAAAAAGGCAAAAGATATTGGTAATGTGCTGAATTACTACTGATTTCTCAAAAACTGAGAAAAAAAATTAAAACACTTTCAGGCTTCACATGCATTTCCCCCAAAATATCTGCTTGCTGTACTGGCATGAGAAAAGGATTGAACTGCTGAGTAACTAGCATCATTGCACACAGATTTCTGAACCTGCTGATGACAAATCGAGTTACAGCCCACGACACTGGGTACCTGAGGGAGGTTTACTACACTGATTCTTATATCCCTGACCTTCCCTCAGATTACTGAGGACATGAGGACAGGAGCAGAGCTGGGGTAAAGCCCATCACACAGCAGCACACACCCATACATACCTGTACACAGTTCCTAACTGGATGTAATGAAAGGCATCGATCTTCATCAGCAAAGCCTAAGACAAAACAACAGTGATGCAATAGAAAGTCAGATATTGTTCTGGCTTATTCATAGAGATTCCAAGTAAATAAGGAATAATAGCACCCAAAAGCAGCCCTGAGAAATGCAATGGCTTATAAGTAGTACTCATAAGTATTCACCCCCTTGGACTTTGTTACATTTTATTGTGTTACAATATGGAATCATAATGGGATTTTATTGGGATTTGTTGCCACTTATTTGACTGTTCCTGAGAGAGCATTGCAAATAAGAAACCCACTGTACATGAACATATGGCAAATAAACTCCTCTATCTACAAAACACTATAAAGCCAACAAAAACTACATTATGAAGACAAAGGAACATTTACCGTAAATGTAGGATTGTGTTGTTTAAAAGCACATATCGGGAGAATGGTACAAGATAATTTCCAAGGTAGCGAATATAATCGAAAGCACAGTAAAGTCCATGACAAGAGAAATGGAGAAAATATGGCACAGCTGTGAGTCTGCGCAGAACAGGGCATCTTCAAAAACTGAGGGCAAGAAGGGCACTATTCAGGAGGCCACCAAGAGGCCTATTACAACTGTAAAAGAATAACAGTCTCGCACAGCTGGGTTTGCACTCGACATAATGACCTGGGTGCTTCACAAATCCAGTCTTTGTGGCACAGTGTCACAACAAAAGCCATTGTTGAAAAAAAAAAAACCCACACAACAGATCTTGGCTCGTGTTTGCCAGAAGGTACGCAAGAGACTCCGAGACCAAGTGGGAGAAGATTCTATGGTCTAAAGAGACCAAAATTGCCCCTTTAGGTATCAACACTAAGCGCTTTGCTTGGGGCAAGTGAGACGGTCAACAACATCCTGACAACTCCGTCCCTTCTGTGAAGGACAGTGGGGGCAGCTTCATGCTATGAAGATGCTCCGCTGCATCAGGGCCTAGAAGATTTTTGAAGGCAAAATGGATGCAGCAAAGTTCAAAGAAATCCAGAAGGAAAGCATGCTGTTGTCTGCAAGAGACCAGGGACTTAGGAGAAGATTCATCTTGCAGCCAAAGCCCCACTGTAGTGGAATAAAAACAAAAGTCAATGTTCTGGGGTGGCCCAGTTCACCACTGGTCCCCATCCGACCTAAAAGAGCCCGAGCAACTTTGCTCGGTAGAATGGGCAAAAACTGCAGTGTCCAGATGTGCAAACCTGGTAGAGATTTTTTCAAGAAGATTCATGGCTGTAATATTGACTCAAGGGGTGGGGGGGGTGAATACTTATGCAATCAGTTGTTTTCTGATTTATATTTATAACTAATTTAGGAAGATCTGTGGAATTTTGTTTTCCCTTTGACATTATGGACTGTTTTATGTCCTTTCATCGCAAAAAAAAACAAATAAACATTACGATTCCATATTGCAACACAATAAAATGTGAAAAAGTCCAAGGGGGTGAATTATTTTTGAGAGTCACAGTCCCAGGATACGTCTCACGCTGGGTCTCAACAGCACCTTCTTCCTCTGACTTATAAAGCAGCCTGCGCCCCACAGTCACATATCTGAAATATGGAGGAAGAGTCAGGTCCACAATCTTTGGTCAAGAGAATTCGAGGTGGGGAGCTGAAGACAACTGTCCTACTTGTGGAGCCCTGGAGAAACTGATCTACAAATGGAGTAACTGCAGAACTGAAGGCTGTGCACGACTCTCAGGCTGTCACTTTTACTTCTGTCGCTTTAAATCTTTACCCTTGATCATAGGTCTCAAACTCAGCCCCTGAAGGGACTACGGTCTTCTACATATTACTGCACCTGAGATCACAGTTAAACAATGGGTTTAATTACTTGATAAACTGCATCATTGCAAAAACCTTGACCAGACTTCAAGAGGAGTGTGACAGATAACTGTACCTTGAGTGAATATCTTTTTTTTTTGCTCTTAATGACTTTTAAAATAATCTGACAAACAAAATAAGTAGGTTAACTGTTAATTGACTACTTATTCTGGAACAAAAACCAGATGACAACAGGCCCTCCAAGAACAGAGTTTAAAACTCCTGATCTAGATACTAGTCATTACAACTGTGATGGGTTTTGACCTATTAAATAGTTTGAACCCCCAAGTCTAAAGCACTACATTCTCACCGGGCTGTGTTCAGCGGTCACGAGTCACAAGTCTAACTGCACTGCCTATTTATATGTGATTCTTTTGAACAGGGGCAGAGGCATGTGCAAGGATATTTATCAGCAGGCTCACCGCATGCTCGCATGAACCTTTAAGGGCGGAGCGGTGGCTCTGTGGCTCAGGATCTGCGCCTGTGGCTGGAATGTTGCTGGTTCGTATCCCGCAGCCAGCAGAGGATTCCTACTCCGTTGGGCCCCTGAGCAAGGCCCTTAACCCCAACTCCTCCAGGGGTGCTGTATAAATGACTGACCCTGCGCTCTGACCCCCAGCTTCTCTCCCTGTCTGTGTGTCTCATGGAGAGCAAGCTGAGGTCTGCGAAAATACAAATTCCTAATGCAAGAAATTGTATATGGCCAATAATCACTTTATAATGTATTATTTATTAAGACAAGCGTGTTCCATGGTGGGCAAAACTAGACCACCCAATCAAGAAGGGTCATATGCACTTTAGATCATATGTGTCAGTCCTTACCTTCTGCACATCATAATGAAGACCCCTGATAACAAAATCAGGAATATAGTCGTATTCCCGCAGGCCCTCTGGATACTAGGAGAAAAAAAGGTTAAAAAAAAAACCTTAAGATTTGGCTTTGTAAAGACTTTCAGGACAAACTGCATCATTGCAACTTAATGACAATTAAGTCATTCAGCCTATTCAGCCCATTTGGTAGTTAATAGTTAATAATAACAATATTAATAATTATTAACATCCAAGGATCTTATCTGGGTTTTTCTTGAAAGAATCCAAGGTATCGGTTTCAACAACATGGCTGTTGTTAAATTTGTGACATCAGGCTCGTATTTCACTGTTGATACTGAAGATGTTCCCTGGATTCACTTCGTAAGTGAAAAAGAATGTTGGAATTTGAGCTTTTAAGACCTTTTTTTTCTTACAATGTCTGTGTTGGAATAAAAAGGTCAAGTCTGTTACATTACCTAGCTTGTCTGAGAAAAATTCAATCAAGATGACCCTCAATGGTGGCATTGCTGAGCATTGCTGCCTCACCCTGGGTTCAGTTCCAGACCTGGCGTGCAGTCTACATGGAGCCTTTTCGCCACTGGTTCTGTGTGGCTTTCCCCTGACTGCTCCATCCCACAAGTTTCATCCCACAAGCTTCTGGAAAAACGAGCTCTAATGTGAGCACATGTGTGCCTGTGTATCTGCCCTGCGATGGACTGGCGTCCCATCCAGGGTGTATCCTGCCTTGTGCCTGTTGCTTGCTGGGATAGGCTCCAGCTCCCCCGCAACACTGAACTGACTGGAGCCGTTGGAAAGGGGATGGATGTACGAATCCGAGATCATACGGATATGCATGGAACAGAAGTCTCAACCCTGAAAGTGTGAGTTGTGACTGTTGAAACACTAAGTTCATACTGATCAAAATAACAAAACTCAGTGCACATGACTACAGTGAAAAGCCTTAAAAACACAGGGAGAGACAACAGTGGAGATCAAATGACCTTCACACCAAACAACACTGTTCCCTGCTGGACCTAAAATCATGGAAAACCATTTTTCTAGCAGCACAAAACGTCAAACAGAGGGAAGCACACTCTTACCCTGTGCTCCTGAATGAGGATGTCTCTGGCTATGTTAAATATCAGTGTGTGCAGGTGGCTGGAGTAGAAAGCCAAGGTGTAGTCATAGTCAAAGCCATAGATTTCGATGTCTTCTAGGCTCATCTCGTTGTTGGCAAAGATAGCGTCTGGGTTTAGGAAATTACGTGCAATGGCTGGGATTAAATCTGGAATAATCAAGAAAAAAAATGGAATCCAACAGTTTATTATAATGAAAGTCATACAATACAGTACTGCAATTATCTTGCTTTTCTGCAACAGTAATTAAATAGGACAAAGATAAAATGAATTAAGGACAAACCTTATACTCCACAGAGCTCATTGCTTACAACAGAACCTGTTTCTACAGTTCTGAAGATTTAAACTATGGGTTTTTTGTTACGGCAGTGCAGTATCTTTGAAAGGTTAGCTGAATTAATCTCTGTACTTGTGAAGTGGGTCCCCTCCTACAAGTCAAAAGATTTGTGATCCCTGGGCAAGAAAAGTGTTCTTACACACAAGACGTTACTGCACAACCCAAGGTCTGGTTTTGTGTGATGAGTGAGGACTCCGAGGGGGGTCATGAGAAGCCGTTTCTCCTTGTTCTCCTTAGGATTTCTGTTCTGCCCTCTCTTAACTACTTCACACATTGAGCAACACGCTCTGAGATGAAGTCAACTTGTACCTTAAGCAACGATTTCCACATAATGTATTTTTTTAATACAGTCTGTGGTAAAACATCTAAAAAAAAACATTTCACTCCATGGACACCTGTCAGAAACACAAGCAAACGATTTCGACATGAATTACTCATGAGGCGACATGTCCTTCGGAGACAGGAAAGTGCTCTGGGTTACCATCAGCGGCTCTTGTCGAGAGGTTTCTTGAGCAGCGCTTGTGAACAGTTCTTTCGTCCTTTACCGATATACAGCGGATCCCCACATTCCCCGCGGCGAGCTGTGCACATACCGCTGGCCACGGCCACATGATGGCATGATGCTGCCAGTCAAACAACATTCACAGTGCGTGAATCAGACCTTGCCGCTGCTTAATGAGGGCGAGGACGCCAGCAAGCTAATGAGCGAGGCGAAGCCTCGGGAGCCCCGGACCCCAGCCACAGTACAGCCCCTGCACGGCACCAGCGGTCGTTAATACTCTCTGGCCTGCGTCAGCGGGGACACTGTTGCGAGTACCAGGCTCTTCAAATACATGATGTAGTGAGATCAAGCTGTCAGATAACACGTGCATGTATAAAACACATGAATATGATCAATAAAAACCAGACTTCACTCCGTCAAGGCATACCCCCTGCCTACAGTTTTAATTTGCAGGCACATCCGCTGAGCTGGTTTTGTTTCAGAAGGTAATTGTCATACCGCTTCCTCTCCAGTATACAGTTTATGCTTCACTTCGCTTTAGACAAAAGTTGCAATGCAATCTCACCTTCCGTCTGCTTTTTGGTCTCATTGTAAAGTGCCCAAAGCGAGCTGGTCATGTCCCGGCCGCTGACAGAGGACGTGCACAGAGGTCTTGTGCCCGGAAAGCCGCGGGACCTCGCCGAGTCCGACCCGGCTCCCACCGGCGCACCGACCTGCCGGAGCCGCGCAGCCCGGCGGCCTCCGCTATGCAGAGCCGTGAAGCCCCAGATCAGTGCCTGTAAACCGTCTCTGCCTCCCAGCCTACTTGACAAGGACAAGAGCGACATGGCTCCTGGAAGCCAGCGCTTTTGAGCACACAACAGCCCTGCTACACGTCTCCCACCGTCATGCCCGGCTGCTAGCGTGCACAGCGCCGCGAGCCCCCCGGCAACCAGCAGGGAGCAGCCTCGCCCGACGTCACTTCCGCCTGTGCGCGAGGCTGGGGACTCCGGCGTGTTGCCACAGGAGCGGCCGGGCGAGTCTCGGCATGTCTAGGTGTGACGTTTCCAGTATTTTCCTTGCGACCAATGCGTATGGACGTGTTAAAATGCACCGAACTGCGCAATAGCGAAGTATAACCCGCGAAAGCAAACTGAAGTGATCCTTTCACGATCCTTTTCCATCAAGATTCCAGTTTCCATCGGTTGTACTGGTGTAGTAGCGACACCAGAACAGGCTCACGACCCGGTATGGTAGAGCTGGTCTGGACATCTGCTGCGGAGGGTAGCACTTAAAGCTCCGCCAGACGTCTTACCGTTGGTAGCTGGAAGGTTCAAGCATCAGGTGTGATGCTGCTGTTGTCCTCTCCAGTAAGGTGCTTCACTAAATGTTCCAGTTTTGTCTGTGGGCGCAAATGTAAGATGTAATGGATAAAAGTGTGATGGTAACAGTATTCATGAAAGTTCTTCATGCGAGACAGGCGAAGGTTCATACTACTTTAAAAATACCCAATCTTCATCTTCCTATGAGTTTAGTTTTCAATCACAACAAATGAGTAGGCTAAACTTGCACTTAACTTAAAACTCAGATTAATTAAAACACCTGTAAATTACAAACATGTAAATTTACATACTTCTATGTCTGACATCAAATGTTTCATTATGCAATCGTAGTGATTTCTTTGCACATAAAGAACAATCATGTGATGCTGTATGTGACGCATGCTCTCCGTAAATTTGGTCTGATCATGCACGGTATTTCTGGGTCAGTGTGGATAATGTGTACATGACACTGAAGAATTACTGTTTTTGTTTGTACCAAAACACACAAAACTAATAATATAGGTCTTTCATGGAGACTAGCAGTTTAGAGTTGCAATGGAGCAGACCTTCATTACAGATAAGGGTGTTCCTTGTTTCAAAGTGCACAGTGAGTTGTAATAAACTTGGATCTCATAAAGTTATTGATATAAAACCCCACATGCTTGTTTTTTCAACTTTACAGCCTTGCATATCTCAGTGTTTTCTTGTGGTATTAAAAAGATGTGCCTTGTTAAACACTGAGAGAGATTTTACACATTCTTCACCGAGCTTCACCAAACACAGGGAAACAAATTTATAAAATATCTGCACAGGTTAGTACATTGACACATAGCTTTTCCACTGCAGGCTTCCCTGTTTCAGGAGTTTTCAACATTTACAGCTTATAAAGTGATGAACTTTGTGAAAAACTGCGGAAGAGTTTTATGACAACAATAAAAAACATGTTTGGCAGATAATTGACTTAAAGTCAAGTTGGCCAGCTGATGTACAGTAGCTGGATGAGACACAAAGTGAGTTTTTGCACCGGCAACTGAACTTCTCCCATGAAACATTTGTCCAATGCTTAAGTCTGCATGACCTTGAAAATGTCAGGATGTTAGTCGGAGTGAATTTCTGAGGTTAGTTTTTTCACCTGAATTTAGGAGCTGACCATCACGTGAAACAGATAAACTGGGATGTTCGGAGTTCTGAGGTTCAGCAAGATCTGAACAGAAGTGCTTTACAAAAAGTGTGACCAAGACAGACACAGAGCCAGGTCACTGGCAGGTTTACCTCCAGTCAACACCTTTCCTCACCTGATCCAGGACACCTGTGTGTTACAGCAGGGTCTTATGGTCTGTGAGTGGGAGGCCCAGGCACCATCACAGCAGGTACCAAAGGCTGCACTGAATTTGTAAGATCATTGTAAATTACATCAGCACAAGCAGGAGTTAATTCTTTCTTTAACTACCAGGTTAGAAATTTACTTTTTCCACAGCAAATTAAGAAATTCTGTGTTAGCATTCACAGGTTAGGTAACACTGGTTTCTGAAATCAATTTATAATAACAATGTGACTTAAGCCTCAATAATTAGGAATACCAACTCTAAATTAAAATATTTAAATTGACTACATTGATATATCATAGAATTGTGAAAAAGGGTTTATTAAATCTTTGATTACAAGCACATACAATATTTACTCAGTCATTGACTTAATTCTTCTAAACAATTTTGCTTTTATTGAACTATGAGCTGAAGGGTATAATGTATAATTATTTTAATCATTCTATATGAGACAAAAGTCACCCTTTAAGGGGGAAGTTCTGTTATCATTTTAATATTGGCAAAGAATCATAAACTGTGTTCTGATTAAAGGATAACACACTTTATTACAGCTGAATACGCAAAATATCTTTCTGTACATATTTTCCTAAATGTTATTCTCTGCCAAATATTCAAAAATAGGTTTATTGACAACAACAAATAGACAGTCCGAAAGAACTTAACTGTTTTAGTGCTGAACAGAGAAGACTGCCATCTGACCTGGTACTGTACAAGTATTCAGCATTCTCAAAGAGATCGACACAAGCAGCTCAGCGGATTTTTTAAGAATGACCATTGAAATACAAACCAGGGGACACAAGTGGAAACTTCATGGAACTGCATTTATAATAATAATTCTTACACTTATATGGTGCTTTTCTAGACACTCCACTAAAAGCTCTTTACAGGTAATAGGGATCCCCTCCACCTCCATCAGTGTGCAGCCCCACCTGGATGATGCGACAGCAGACAGAGTGCACCAGTACACTCCCCACACACCAGCTCTCAGTGGGGAAGAGAGCAGAGTGATGAAGCCAGTTCATAGATGGAGATTTTTTTTTAAATCAAGAACAGGAGACCCTTTAATTTATAAAGGATTGTGGGAGGGTGGAACAAACTGCACAGCCACACTGTTGAAGCCAATACCTTACTTTCTGTCAAGAAACAGCTGGATGAGATCCTTGGATGAGTTAGCTTCAGAGTACCAAACGAACCAGAAGGCAGAACAGCCTCTTCTCATTTGTGACTGTTCTCAAGTTCTTTTCCGCCCGGTATTTCTCTGGCATGTCTGAAATGATTCTGAAAGAGCCTCTCACTCGGCTCTCTCGCCTGGTGCAGCCTGGGAGGGAATGGCTGTTGAAGAGTGGGGTATCTCCCAGGCTCATGGTACCATGCTGACCTGTGCAGAACTCTGCAACTGTCCCTCGAGTTCGGTTTCAGAGACAGATTCAGATTCTTGATGTTGCTAGAGGGTCCAAATATCGAAGTCTGGCAGGCTGTCCAGGGCCTGTAGACAGGGCATTTCTCAGTATGTGTTGTCATGAATGTCCTGCAGCTGCTTGAGGCTGATCTAAACTGGGAAACGTTTTGGGGTCTCAAGGCTATGTGAGACCGTGGCTTGAATTTCTGTGTAAGACTCTGTGCTGCATGATAGGGCTCCAACCTTTGTATGGTCTGTCTGGGAAATATGACATTGTGCGTAATGCCTGAATCATGAGTCTCTTTCTTTAATAACCTGAAAGAAAAAAAAATCAAGTTGGAAAACTGAAAAAAATGGAAGAAAAGCCCACAGGACAAAGCAAGTCTCACCGCAGAGTGTCCCTGGTGATCCGGTCGTCGGGCCCCAGCAGGCTGAGCTGCAGATCCCTGGCTCTCTGCAGGAGTCGGATGGCTTCTCTCCTCTCCTGCCGGTCAGAGCTGGTCAACAGCAGTTTTCCTGGAAATCAGTAGAGATGATCTAGTCTTTGAAACAAGACTGCAATTTCTGCACAAGAAAACAATTTCTGAAACTGGAAAGTGGGCTTCCATAAACATTTTTTTTAAACGAATGCTTGAAAAACATCTGCTATTATGTTTTGCCTTCTCTTTCTGAAATGTTTACCTATTTCCCCACACTGCCAGCACAAGCTCTTCTCTTTGCCTAAGGGATCTTCCTTACATTTTCTACTTTTACCATTTCATTATCACTATCACCGAGTGTGTTTTAAATATTAGTTTGGGGGAAAAAAGGTAAGATGTGAACGTAAGCTTCATTTAAGTATTGATATGGAAGTTTGTGCCTCATGGTTCAGAAAACCTTACTGTAAACTCTGCATCTGACAAAAGCAATTAACATTTAAACCACTACCAACTCCACTTCTTGGAACAGATAACAGATTAGAAAGTTGGAAAGCTGGAACATATACCAGAACAGAGAGTCTATAAACACTACCAAATAAAGTCTTCTTTTGCTAAAGAGGTTGACAATGAACAAAGTTCCAACATGTACAAAGTATAAAAGGTAAATTTTCTGGGAACTTGTGCCTGAGTGAAATGAAGTCGTGTCCACCCCTCGACAGCAATGCCTTCGCACATGCCAGGTGCCTGCCAGCCCACTCTGAGCATTCTGGACTGTGAGTAGCTGAGCTGACACACACACCAGAACACAACAGATGGCTATCATCAAGCTGGAAAACACACTAATGTTGATATTTTCTATTTTCTGATAATTCCGGTTATATTTCTATGTAGTTTTCATTAATTCATTAATTTCATTTAACAAATTATTTTACTTAATAAGGACCTTCTAATTTGTGCATCTGCGAGGGTTCTGACTTACTGTTTAAAAAAAAGGGTCGCCTTTCGTCTAATGATTTTTACACGTTTGCCTTCCTGTTTATCTGTTAATCCACCCCGTTTTATCTTGGTCACAGCGTTGGCAAGCTTCTGCAAGACTTTCGCTTTCTGGAACTGTCACGTCTGTGTCTTGGACAAACAACACTTCTGGGCCCCCTGCCTTGTACACAGGAAATTGCAGTTACCTAATTTGCAAAGAGTCAACGCCAGGCTGCATCCCAGTGGCTGTGCCAAGTGTGGAGACAGTGCAGAGACCCTCTGTTCTTCTTTAACTTTGATCACATGTTGGTAGAGTTCCACCACGTGTCTTTTGCCCGTGCTGAAAATAATTACATCAGGGTCAATAACTATAATAATTTGTTCCTTTTTGGACGGTTGTATTTTGTATAGTTCGTTTCATCCTGGCAGATCCCAAAACCTTCTGCTTGTTGGATGTTGGACCCTCTGCTGAAGTGCTGCCCCAACCTGGCTGATGTTCAACACACATTCTGTGTCAGCAGCTCACTATCCAGCAGAGACCCTGAGATCAGGTAGTTCATCAAGCTGCCTAGTTCTGTGCAACAGCTGATCACTCTGAGAGGTCTGTGGAAATAACACGCTCTCTCCAGACACTTGGTTTTCAGTGTTTTTCTCTTTATTTTTGTATAATCCATCCATTCATTTTCTAGCCTGCTAATCCAAGCACTGAGTACAAGGTGGGACAGACCCTGGACTGGATGAAAGTCTTGCGCAGGGCACAACCGCAGATAAAGACACAGCCACATGCACTCACACCTGGGCCAGGAAACCCATGTGAACATGGGGAGAACATACAGACTCTACACAGACAGCACCCCGGGAATGGAACCCAGGGCCCCAGCACTGGGCGGCAGCAATGCTGATCACTGCACCAACGTACTGCCCCCATTTCTGTAGCATGAAACTCACACACTACCACGAGTTTTCGAAGGAAGGTTGAATTGAACTGTGTTCAACATTTACAAAGGAATCTCTCGACCAGAAATACACAATAATGAATGGAATGGGCAGCGAAGGATACTGCAACCAGTCCTAAACGCAGCAGAGTATCCCCTCACTCAAAGCGTAGGCTGAGCCCCATGTCCAGTTATCGCTGGCTGGAGCCTGGGCCACGTCACTACCCGACTGCGACTGGGATTCCCACTGTCGGACGAGCCCACATGGTGGAGCGTCACCTGCTTTGGTTTTGCTGGAAAGCTGGCGACTCCAAACTGGGTTTTGCAGAACAGTGTAAAACGAAGATGGCACCAGGCTGGCTCTCACTCACCCCATCTCTCTGGCCTGACAGAGCAGGTCTGCCAGGTGCTCTTCTGCCTCAGCCACCTGGGGGTGCTCAGGGCCATACCAGCGACGTCTGATGCTCAGGGCTTCCTGGTAGCAGGCCTGGGCCTCAGAGGGGTCACCCTGAGCAAGCCTGGAACATCGGAAGACTGGGCAGTGAGGTACTGTCCACACCTGAGCCACCTGCATGACCAGAGCGATCGCTGACAACACCATGTGACATCCAGGGCTGTGCTTGTTTGAGGGAATGTCCTATCGTCTGAGGTCTTAATTTTAGTCATGATTAATGCATAACGTACTAGAACCAAATGTCTTCCTAATTTTACTGTTACATAAAAAGCCCACATCCTGCACACCAAAGTTAAACCTAATGCCTGTTGATATCATGACGATAGAATTTTATAATGGTAATTAAAAGGCTTTCCTTGAGCTAGGAAATGTTTATAATTATATAATGTAAACTGAGTTTCCGGCAACATTATCCAGGAGCAAAAAATATTTTCCGGATGTTCAGTGCCAGCTTCTGACCCAAGCCTGAATTAAGACAGGCCAAGTCACGGGATGCCAGGAAAGTATTCTAGCGCCCTCTGTGGGTTCTTCTGGGTAACGCACTGCTTTGCTATCCTGCACCAGAAAAGGCTTCTCGAGCCAGAATCATGGATGTTTCAATTTTCAGTCGTGGTGACTAAAGCTAGTCACCATGACTAAAAATTAAAAACTACCATGATTAAAAGGTAGAGGAACAGCACATAGCTCCTAACAGACTGGGCAACCCTGTTTTACGTCACAGACAAAGGCAAGAAAACACACACAGAAACAGAAAGACATCAGCACTGATAATCAGAGTGTTAGATATCAGTGAGGACGATTAGGGCCTCACCAACCTGTGCATTCCCTGAAGGAGCTTCACGGTAGCCACCCTGGAGGGGTGGGTGCTGGCATGACTGAGAGCACTGATCTCGCTCAGAATGACACTGACATCAGGAGACCCACGTCCAGCAAGCAGGTGGCACAGCCTGCACAGCACCAGGCCTGCAGCATGCAACAATGCACGGTGTGGGAGGTGCAGCGCACACTCTTCCCAGAATTAATACTCTTTCCTACCTGGATGTCTAAAATTATTTTTTTATTATTATTTTCCTTTCAAAAACCACAAAGATCAACATGAGTGCAAGGATGCAAGATACATTACATCAGAATTAATACTTTCTTTATGAAAAGAACTGCTTTGATAGTGGAAAAAGCAAAATTCCATAATGATCTATAGATTCTTTTTAGAGGATAAAAAAGTACTTTTATTCGTGGAGAATGACATAGTATTCCATCTGATTATTATGCGTCTCAGAGTAAGAGCATCTGACACCGCTGCCCTCATTGCTCAGGAAGCTTTCACAAGGAAAGACTACCTCTTGCTCTTTCAATGTGATTGCTGCTGTCAGGGTGGTGTGACAGGCAGGTCTCCGCAGTGCTCAGAGCCTTGTGACAGTACATCTCAGCCCTCTCTAGCTGACCCATTGTGCTGTAGAGCTCTGCAAGCCTCTGCTCCACTCTCAGCAGCACTCCCATACTTTTTCTGTCTTTCAAATCAGCCTTCAAAGAAAGAAAAACATTCTTTTTGATATCTGCTTTAAAACTGAAAATGCCTTTCAGTTAACACAAAAAGGTGCAGTCATGATGCTTACTCTGTCTCCTTAAAATTATTCACAATTGCTGCCAATTCAGGGAGTTTCTCACAAACTGTAATGTTGTAACATTTTAAAACT
This sequence comes from Lepisosteus platostomus, assembly GCF_059453375.1. Classification (NCBI taxonomy): domain Eukaryota; kingdom Metazoa; phylum Chordata; class Actinopteri; order Semionotiformes; family Lepisosteidae; genus Lepisosteus; species Lepisosteus platostomus. The sequence continues at coordinate 62,847,821 of NC_142619.1, read as the reverse complement.
TTGCCCTTTTTATGGTTTACCTCTACAAGACGTGATTCAGCCTCCAGCAGTAAAAACTCGCTTTCCGGTGTCTTTCCCAGGTCATTTAAAATGTCAGCAGAAAAAGCCATCAGCCTTGCTTGAACCCAGGTCTCTGGTAGTGGTTTATCTACTGCAGGAATTGGGAATGGTTACTTTAACTACTTCACATCATTGTATTTACACACATTTATATGTCTAAAGCAGGTCTAAATAGCTGATTTTCCACTTTCATATACAGTAATATTTATAATACGTGTCAGGGAGAAGGCTAGGGGTCAGTTTTAGGGTAAGGGACTCGGCTAGGGGTCAGGGTCACAGTCAGGGAGAAGGCTAGGGGTCAGAGTCACAGTCAGGGAAGGCTAGGGGTCAGTGTTAGGGTCAGAGAGAAGGTTAGGGGTCAGAGTCACTGTCAGGGAGAAGGATAGGGGTCAGTTTCAGGGTAAGGGACTCAGCTAGGGGTCAGAGTCACAGTCAGGGAGAAGGCTAGGGGTCAGTGTCATGGTCAGAGAGAAGGTTAAGGGTTAGAGTCACGGTCAGGAAGAAGGCTAGGGGTCAGTGTCACGGTCAGAGAGAAGGTTAGGGGTCAGGGTCACGGTCAGGAAGAAGGCTAGGGGTCAGTGTCACAGTCAGAGAGAAGGTTAGGGGTCAGAGTCACTGTCAGGGAGAAGGCTAGGATTCAGTGTTAGGGTCAGAGAGAAGGCTAGGGTTCAGTGTTAGGGTGAGGGAGGTTAGGGTTCAGTGTTAGGGTCAGGGAGTAGGCTAGGGGTCATATAGGTGGTTCTTAAAGAATCCCAGAGCTTGGACTTCAACCCCATGTCTCTTCCAGTCATCCACACCTCTTTGTATAAATAAGTTTTTCCTACTATCTGTGCTAAATGAATTCGCTTCTAATTTCCAAATGTGTCCTTGTTTCCTTATTTCATTACTTACTGTGAAGAAGTACCATTTCTTTCACCGTTTGTTCTAGACTAATGAAATTTAGTTATTTTAACCTGTGTGTATGAAAATCGCCTGAGGAAACTTAAATCAAAAGAAAATAATGAAGTGCAATACCGGTTAGTATCATAACTGTTGTACCTATAAATGTAGCTGTGCTCTTCCTCTCCTCAGATGCATGTTTCAGGCCACACAGGTTCAGGAGAGACAGGAAGGGATCACACCCTCTTCCTGCCAGCAGTCCCCAGTACCTGACCAGGTCAGCCCTCAGCTGCAGAAACTGTGCCGAGCTTCTGGACAGGATGTCAACAATCCTGAACAAGGCAAAGTAGTCTCATTCAGAATAATCATGACATCATAATGTAGGAATAATGGTACAAGTGAGAGGAGGCCATTCATCACATCTAGCCTGTTGGGTAGCTAAAACCTAAACTCAGGATCGAGCTATTTCCTGAAGGACGCCAGTGTATTGGCTTCAGCAACATGGTTGTGTTATTCCCAACACCCACAACTCTATGGGTACAGAAGTGTCTCCGGTTCTCTGTTTTAAAGGCACATCCACACAGTTTCCACTGTTTGTGTGCGTTCTGGTCTGTGTTTCCCTGTTCACTCTAGAGAAGCCCTCTGGATCCACTTCATCACTGCTTTTGTTTGCCCTGAGTCCCTGCAGGTCAAGAGCCACAAGGCCTTTTTCGGTATCACCTGCAAACTTGCCGAGTTTACTAACTGCTCCAGAATACGGATACACTTAGGTCTGATCTGCAGCTCTGCCACAGGGTGATTTCTCCTAAGACCTTTCTTGACAATTACTCCTTTTATAAAAATGTTGTGATTTAGCACTTAACAACAGCTTTCGTGTAAATATCCTTCTTGGATGCATGCATGGTTATTGAGATCAGATTTCAGAATTGGCATGTGACCAGATGGCTTTTAACAAAATCAGCACTTAAATGTGAATACCGTAGTCATATGCACAAGTGACATATGTGTTATTTTATTCCTCCAAATACAGGAATTACTTTTATAATTGATTCGGTAACTAAAAGTGCAATTGGAGTACAATTCTCATTGGAAAATAATTTTTTTTTTGCTCTATCAACACTTTCTCCGCTGATCCAGAAAGGGCAAAGCCATTTCTGAAATGCACATTCCCAACACCAGGTGGAGGCCCTGTGAGAGGCGGCGACTGACCCAGGATCACACAGGAAGGCGCGCAGCTCCTCCCAGGACTCGGCCCGCTCCAGGTGCCAGGGCACCTCCAGGAACACCCTCCTGCAGGGGGCGCCATGCAGCTGCTGGAAGAACTGGGCCAGAGCCCTGTGGAAGGCCTTCCTGCTGCCATCACAGCAGCCAGACTCCTGCCCGGCAGGCTCCGCTCCTGACAGGGAGGAGACAGACCTCAGAGCCGAACCAGAACGCTGACTCCTGACCTCCTCAGCTTCGCACCTTGACGCATCGGCAGTTCTCAGGACTCATGACCCACTGCGTGGCTCCCCTGCCTGTGGCCCTCCCCCACTAGAGAATGTCTCCCACAACCAGTTCCTCATTTCTTCAACCTGTAATGAATACAGTCAAAACCCCCTGCTTGTGCTGTGTGTGCTGCAGGGTAGCAGGGAAGTGAATTGGAAGGGCTACGTGCTGAGGAGCCTTGCACTACTGCATGTTCGCTTTGCAAATAAGAGCGGCCATCAAGCCACTCAAAGAGTCAAACGCCAATTATTTTCACTAGCCCACCCAATGTGGAACTGGCAGCGCCGCCCCACACAGCAGGTTCAGTGCCCACTGGAGGAGAGGTGTATCCCTCACTGCCTACACTCGCCTGGGAGGCCACAGGGGGCGCTGTGGTGGCGGCAGAGAGCCGAGAGAGCTCTGACAGACTGATCCCGCCCTCAGCCACTTGTGTGCAACCGCTCGGGGAATCGCAGTTACAGTCGTCTAGTGCTTGAACCCACAGCCAGGCTTGAACCCATGGCCAACAATCATCAGTGGAAGCAGCCCTGTCGTATTAGGACATGCTCTGAGTGGAGGATGATTCCCTGCCCCGGCCCTGTACTTTCAAGGCCCTGGCTTGCTGTGTGTGTGTGGCAGCAGAGAAAGACGGAAGGCAAGGGCAACGAGCAGCACGGGCCCTTACCCAGCAGCTGGAGGTCCACCGCCTGGTGCAGGGACTGGTGGGTAAGGCTCAGCAGGCCGCTGGGGCCCTCCTGGATCCAGTGCCAGGAGGCTGAGCGGAACAGGGCCCAGTCAAGCGGCAGGACCTTCCGGGCTCCGCGGTAGCCCAGGGTGTGCAGCAGGCTCAGCAGCTCCTCCTCCCTCAGCCCGCAACGTGCCAGGCGCAGTAGACACAGCACGGCCCACACCCAGCCCCGCGGCCCTGCAGCACGGAGGACAGACAGGTGCAACAGGTATCACTGCTGCCACGAAGACAGGCGGCCGGCGGCATGAGGTATCAGGGTATCACTCGACAACCCTGCGTTAGTCCCTCCGGAAACCCGACAAACATACAACATAATACAATCTTACAGTAGTTTTAGGAAGTACGTTTTTTCTGTAATTTAGGAAACAAGGAAGGGCATTATTAACGGAGTTTGCACAAATAAATCTGGCTTTTGCAGAATTCTGGAGGAGCTTTTTTAATACAAGAATCATAAATCAATGATACTAAAGAAAACTGCAGGCCTTGACATGACACTTGATCCTCCAGTTTTTACAAAAATGAGCTTACTAAAGCCTTCTGCAAACTTAATTTTCTGTCTTTTTCTCCAGATTCCCAAAAAGTGACAGGTGTCAAGTTTCTTTTGTTACCATTAAAAAACGGAAAAGGTTCTATTTAACCACTAGTACAGTTGAGAATTCAGTAAAGCTCACCGGGAATGAAAACCAGGACTGGGAAACCTGGTCTTAACACGTTGCAGTTTAATTTTCCTGCAGCACTAGCACAGGGCTTTCCTCGGCTGATTACTTTGTGTGCGCATTCTTATCGGAAGCTTGGAAATTTGAATGCAGGTGCACATTTGGAATGTCTCTTGCCTACAGGAGAAAACAGCAAACCGGCAGGTTACCCACCTGCCTGTGCATCTCTAGCTGGGGCTGCTGCCCTCATCCTGCCCCGACGGGTGGTGCTCTCACAACCCCAGCTGTAGTCCTGGACCCAGCGCTCTATCACCAGGGCCCACAGCTCCTGGACAGACCACACCCCCAGGTACTCCTCCAGCTTCTGCTCCTCGTCCTGCAGCGCCCCGCAGGTGCGCAGCTCGCCGCCCACAGCAGACAGAAACACCGGGAGGAAGCTCAGGTTTTTTGCCAGCAGGCCTTCCAGCTGAGCCCCCAGGATGTGTCTGCAAGGCAGCGCCAAGTGTTTCCGCACGATAGCTCCCCTCACGGCGGGGTCAGCTGGGCTGGGGCAGTGCAGCACGTGCACATCTGTGCGAGAGCTCAGGTACTTGCAGGAGAGGTCCGCGCTGCTGGAGGTGAATATCAGTTTGCACCGAGGAGGCAGGGGGTCGGGAAGCCATTGCAGTTTTTTCACCTGCGTCAAAGGAGCACATTAAAAACACAAACACACAAACACGATCTACCATTGAAAGCTTCCAGCTGTCTGCTTGCAATGTAGCATAACACTGACATTAACAGAGAAGACTGATTATTTATTCAGAATCCACAAAACCGCTGCTTGTGGTTCAAGGACATGGTAACGGATAAGTACTAAACCACAATGCGCAATGCTGCGTCTTCCTGAGCTACAGGAGACTGCCCTCCTACATTACAGGCACAGCGATAAGGTACTGATAAGGCTTGTGTTCTATTAAATCCTCTAGCACACTTGTGAAATATAAAGGGCCCTTTCTTTGCCCTACATGAAGGAGAAAAGCTCAAGGGTAAGCTAAAATTCCTACATTTTATTTATGAAGGACAAAGCTGAATTGGCTTTTAAAATACAAGCAAGAATGTCCTCTCTGCCTCTTGGACGATCTGGCATGTACCCTGTCCTGCTCTGTGTTTGCACTGGAACATTGCACTCATTGGAAGAACAAACAGGACAAAAGGGCAGAGAAAAAATGTCAGGTTTGCATAGCAAAATGGCTTCTGAGAAGACAACTCCATATTACAGCGCATCATGTCATCACAAGAAAAGAAGGAAGAGAAGGAATCAGTAGAAATTGTATTTACTGTGTAATCAATAACAGCCCCAACTAGCTCTGTTGGTAGAGCATGAGACTCATAATCTCAGGGTAGTGGGTTCGTGTCCCATGTTGGGCACAAGGTTCTCTGCTCCGTGGAAAGCGAAAGGCATGACAGAGCACAGAAAGGTGTCATGGCCATCCATTGCAACCAAGGAAGTCTCCAGTCGTGACGACAACTCGTACCGCTGGACCCCGGCTTCTGAGGTCGAGAGAGTAGGACTGCCCAGTGCAACAGCCTTCCCACTTCTAAAAGCTCTCCTGCACAGCTTTCTTCATGGAGCTCATCTTCCACACAGATGAGCTGCACAAAGTACAAAGGTCATCGTCGGACAGGACAGACGACCATCATAATCAATAACAGAACACGCCCTTAACCTGGAACCCTGAAATAAGCCCCAACCCCAGATCAGCCAGCCCGCGGCTCTGCAAGAGAGCCAGTGGTATACCTCCTGAGTCGACAGCCCGAGGGTCCCTTCCAGTTCGTCCAGCCCGTCCAGAACCAGGACACAGGGCCTCAGTCCAGCCGCTGCAGCAAAGGCCTGGACTGCCTGGGGGAAAGACAGGGGCTCCGCCGTGGCCTCAGATCCCCCTCTCCAGGCACCCTCAGCCCCTGCAGGTACAGCACCACAGGCTGACTGGGGAGGCAACTGGCTCCTTATCTGCCTCTTCCCATCTGCTCACTTCCCTTCTAACAATGCTCTTTTTTAAAATAAAATTCAGAACAGCCAGTTATATTGTGTTATAAGCACCCAAGCTGGGCTGGCCAGCTGTGTGTTTCTTACATGTTGGCTCACAGACACAAGTTCTGTGCCAGCTCACAGTGGAGAGCAAGGTAGTACACGCAGACTCCCCACCCACCAGCCCCTCAGTGCAGAACAGCTGCTGTGTCACCCCTCTGCCTGGGGCATCCTGGGCATAGCCAGCTAGTAACATGACCCAGGCTCGAACCCGTTACCGCAGCTCTCAACCTGCACTCCACTGCTTTCATCTATTGAGCCACTCAGTATGCCCCTCAATCATTCTAAGTAAATGAATCAGAAAATCAACTATTTTAATAATGTGTCCTCATTTCCTGAACCATGGTTTCATGCTCAAGCTGGTTCACTCTGGAGTTGTCTCCAGAAATGCTCCTCCATAAGGATGTTTGCAAATTGTGCAAAATGGTCCTCTTGGAAACACTGAAAACAATAGCCTTTTAGGGTATTTGTTATTTGAGCTGCATCTGTACACATTTTGCACTGTTACACTGCAATATTTTGAAGTTCTTATTGTAAGTCCCAGTGAGTAAAGACGTCCGATAAATCAATTAAGTAATAAATAACATCAATCTATCCATCTGTTTTCCAACCCTTTTATCCAATTCAGGTTTACAGGTGAGCCTAACAAGGTCAATATACAAAGTTCATGCAGAGAGCACTCAAGGGCTCCGAACTGAGAACTGACCCCAGGGCCCCTGGACTGCGAGGCAGCAATGCTGACCACATCCTAATAACAATTATCAACAATACAGAAAATAATATTCATAACACAGGTTACAACATGCTGTCAAGCTTCCAGGTGCCCAGTAATAAAACAGCTACAGTATATTATTGCACAAGCATCACGCCCTACTCCTCACAGTGTCTCGGTACACTACCGTAGCTTGCACAGCGAAGAGCTGAGGTGCAGTGGCTGAGAAAGATCCTGACATCAGCGCTGGCGGGACTGGCTCCCACGAAATAGGGTACGACCAGGATTCCGGAACTCTTCCGACAGAAATCCCGGAGCCAGCTGGCAACCATGGATGACTTGCCACACCCCCTGGAGCCACAGAGCAGGAGGATGGATTTCTGGGCCGGTTCTTCTGTCAGCTGCTGTCCTGAGCTGAAGAGAATATACAAAAACATATCAGTGGCCTCTTGTAGCTCAGTATTTCCCATTTTGTATTTCAAATTTATGTTTTAACTGCCTGTCTGCACTTCCCTGTACGTTTTCTGCTTTAAACATCACTTGCCACAGTATGCCCAATCTTGAATTTTATCTAAATCTTTTTTTAATTTAATTTTGCCTCTATGGTGTTTTCTGGTATTAACTGAAAACCTGACTAGTTCACTAAACTACCCCAGATTCTGATCATTGTCATAAATTAATAAGAGTAACGGTCCTAAGAGATCCCTGCAGCAGTCCACTAAGTACATCAGTGAATGTAACGGTGTTACTGGCTTAATTCAAACCGTTTTTTCTCTGGGTTCTGGAGATGCACAGGGACATGAGAGATCACAGACGGATCAAGAACTGGAGGGGAGCACTCCCAGGCTAGCCTCAGAGTGAGATATCTCCTAGACTGAGCACTGAAGGTTAAACAGAAAAGGTCACTGAAAAGGGACTTTGAAATAACTACTCCAATCTTTTTTGGTACATTTTACCTTGTATTTTCAGCTTTATCAGTTCCCCTGGGAAGGACATTATCCTGGGTCTGGGCGTCGGTAGTGGCAGAGAGTGCAAACGCGTCGAGTGAGTCCGAGACCCGGCCCGACTGCAGCCAGGGAACGAAGCTCCGACAGCAGTGCTGTGCGAAGGCCTGGTGATGTGCGTGAGGGGGGCTGTGCTGAAGGCCTGGACAGTTGGCAACAAGGGCATTGGTTACTCTCAGCACCTTCACAAGCCTCTCTCTCTCTCTTCAGCCTTGAGCTGAAGAAGACAACAGGGCAGTAAGATAAGATAATATAAGATCACTTTATTGGCCATATACAAATACTTGAATTAGGAATTTGTCTTTTCACATTCCCCAGCCTGCTCTCCATGAGACACACAGACAGGGAGAGAAGCTTGGGGTCAGAGTGCAGGGTCAGCCATTTATACAGCACCCCTGGAGCAGCTGGGGTGAAGGGCCTTGCTCAGGGGCCCAACGGAGTAGGATTCGAACCGGCAACCTTCCAGCCACAGGCGCAGATCCTGAGCCACAGAGCCACCGCTCCACCAGCAAGACAATGCAGAAAAAAAACAGCACACAACGAATTCACAGGCTGTAAAAGAGAACCACATGAAGTATCTTAAGCCGGCTTACCAACAGATGTATTAACAGTGTCTAGAGAACAAAACTGTTTGATAATTGTTCTCCAGTCTTCAATCACTTGCTCTCCCAGCTCTTGCAGACTTCTGAAGAACCTGACAGGCAGACACTTATTAATGATCTTGGTCTTTAGTTCCCTCACCCTCTGCTCTTCGAAAGCTGTCTGCCTGGACATGACGCTCAGCAGTCTCTCGTTTTCGGCATCGGAAGCCCCATCATCGTAGGAGTAATCTCTGAAGTAGAAAAAACACCCAGAGGAGTCCTTGAGGGAAGCAGCCTGGGTGACCTCCAGTTCTGTCAAACTGCAGGTTTGGTTTCTGCCCTCGAGCACCCAGGGATAACCATGCTTGCTGGCAACGTAAAGATTTTTCTCCACTTCAGACAGGCCATCTAGACTATCTATGGAAGCTGGCAAAGGTGCAGAGCTCTCTGGCCGAAAAGCTCCATACCGTTGGCCCAGCAGGCACATGAAAACAGAACAACAACTGATGTAATCCAAGCTGATCTTCAGCTGTTGTGAGGAGACGAGTTTGCGGTGGGGGTGATGAGGAGACCAGTTCTCTGCTTCTCCCCTGTTCCACCGTAGGTTCACAGGCTTGAACCGGGCTCCTCCGGCCTGACATATCCTGTCAAGCTGAGGGAGGAGCTCTCTCTCCAGGTAGTTTCGTTCTGGCTGGAGATCGTCAGGAACAGTACACAGGAATGTCCAAACGGACGCTTCACGGGAGAAACAGAGGCAGGTCTCCTCTTCATCATCTTCATTCAGGGCACCAAGCCCCTCCATCTCCTTCACTCAACCTCACTGAAGTGACTTCTTGTACTTCTTGTAGTGATCTCTGTGCCTGGGAAAAAAGAACAAGTTACAGTATGTTAGCACGGCAGCTGATATTATTGTTAAAGGAAACACAGCAAGGTGTTAAAATCCAAAACCCTTTATGATAGCACAAAGTTTCCAGTCATCTTACATCTGTTCTTTTCCCTAAATTAAAATAATTAGCCAATAATTTGTTTCCAATGTATAAGAAGTGTCTGTGGTCTTTTAAACAAAAACAGATGCACTGTTCTATTCAGTGAAAATCTCTGTAGTGTAAAGGCAGCTGCTGTTTTACTAAAACATATATAGTTCTTCAGTAGTTTCACGAGCAGCAGCTGTAATAAAGGTGGACATCAGGCTCCATCAGTTCACCTCATAATCTTCTTTAAGCCCAGGAATTCACCAGGTTAATCCTCACCATTGTGTATAGCACAGCAGCAATATTCTTTTGTATTTTCTAAACTTTTACACAGTACCCCAAATGAGGTCTTCAAATTGTACCTTTCAAATGTGATGCCTTCCAAAGGTATCCAGCGCCTTCCAATGCTGTCCAAAGATAAGTTTGTTGAATAACAAATTATGAAGACAGAATTTTTAAAAGTGAATTTTTAATCAACACCTGAAAGCACGAACTATACATACATAGGTTAAAAGAAGAAGTCAACTGTCGCCACAAACTAAAAGTAAAAAATCCTAAACTACAACACAGTATGTTGATTGCATACGTGTTCACCCCCTTTGCTGTGGCAAACCTAAATTAGTTCAGAAGCACAAAACCACTTGGGCAAGTCAGACAGTTAGTTGAATGGTCTCTAGAGCATACAGCAATGGTGGTCCACGTGAAACTCAGGATTAACACTGCAAGGTTCCTCGGTCAGGTAATGAGTCAAGCGCAGATCCCACCGCGAAGTGCAAGAGGCTTTCAGAACAAGTCAGGAACAAAGCTGGAGGAAGGCACACATCGGGAGAGGACACATCCACAGACTGAGCCTCTCTTTGAGCGTGGAGAGGCCTGTCTTTAGGACGTGGAAGGTGTATCGTACCACACAGGCGTGGAAACAGGGGAGAAGTGACTGTGAGGCCAGTGTCTTCAGTGACTGAAGTGGGAGAACAGGTACATGTACAGGACTGCACAAGAATGAATCAAATAAGAATACCCTTTTCGGACATTTAATTTAAATTTTATTCTAACTACACCGGTTTCCGGGCTTAGCACTGGTTTCACTGACCCTCTTTAGCACTAGCCGGACCCTGGCACTAAACTGACACCAGGGAGCCCGGCTTGACTTCTCCCCACAGTCTGCTGAACACACTGGAGTGACACAAACGGTTTACTCAAACGGTTCATGCTGTAGGCTGAGAATCGCTGAGAGGCGAATCGCGGCCAGAGTCGCGGGGGCTAGAGACGTCCTCCGTTGATGAGCCGGATTGTTTTAAAGTGCATTGAATCATTACTGTGTTTTCAAGAGAACTGAACAGACTGAAAGGTGTAAACTGTCTCTCTCTCGCTTGTATCCTTCTGTTACAGCTGCGTCGTGTGAGCTCACCTGCGCGAAACCGGGACCCCGGACACCGCGGAAGAGAAACCAGCCTGGGCTCCCGTTGTCATAGCAACAGTGTCAAAGTGGTTGCTAAGGTAAACGTTGCAAGGTTCCCGGATGTTCAACCTTCGCACCGCTGGCGATAACTATTTCCTCTAGTTCGCAACATATCGCATTTAATCAGTCACTTTCCGTTCAAAAATGAGTCACCTGTAGCTATAATAAGTCGTTAAAAAGAAAACTGTGGAACAATTATTCTCTCTGTAATCCAACGAGGACTGCTGTTTATATCAGCCAATTGGAGCGAGCCACGCTCCCGACGTATGAAGATGGACATGGAAGGCGGTGATTGGCCGAGCGGGGCAGCGGCTCCTCCGGCCATTGGCTGCTTGTTGTGCGTGGTGTGCGCTGATTGGCCGGCGGGCGCCTCGGGCCCGCGCGGGTGCGGGCCGTGATAAAGGCTGGCGAGCGCTCGCCTGCTCCAGAGTTCGGTGTCTTTCTCGGAGAGTCGGGCTGCGGGACTCGGCGGAGCTGTCGGTTATATTGCACGGTTTTCTGTCAAAATGAAGAAGTTGTGGATGGTGGGGCTCCTTTGTGCTCTTTTGGCATTTAGTAAGTACCGCCTTTTTTTGCGGAATATCACTGTCCTGGACTTTTGAGTTTGTGGGCTCTTGTTCATATAATGCCCCTCAAGTAGTCAGTGCTTTTTCGTTTAGCTGCACTGTTTTAGCTAGTTCGCCAAATACTGCACTGCACGCCTTAATGTGCGATTTCCGCATGTGTTTTTCGGCACGGCGAGGGCTTTTTTGAGGTCTTGCAATGGCTCATATGCTGTCTCTAAATCCTTATTATTGAGTGCGTTATACAGTAGATAGAACTTCTACAAGAACAACAATGGCTCTTAATCGTCTTTATAGAAGCAAATGAGGCTCACTTCACTGGAAACGGGGGGTTTTCCATGTTGCACAGGCCTATTTCGAGGGGTGTGTTTTGTTTTAAGCGAGCCAACTGCGTCTTTCTAGAAAGTTCCTCGCGAATCGGTGGTTTCTACACCCGTCTGTGGTGCTGAGGTTCTCGTGTGCGAGTCTTAGATGGAGCAGGGGCGCCGATGCGAGGTTCAATTCGGTTTTCTTCCAGTCGGCCCCTGCGATGCGCTCTGGGGTCGCCAGGATAAACCTTGAGAGCGGGCTGGGGGTCCGCGTGTCCGTGGGGCCTGCTGTCGCGGGAGGCCGCCGTGTGTGCAGACAGGTGCGCTCGCAGGTGTCCGTCCTGTGCAGGTGGGCTGGGGATTACGACTGCATCCTCCCAGCGTGACCGATGTCGCCTCTGGCAGCGTGTGCGGAATCTTTCCCCGGTAAACGTACAGAAAAGGGGTCTGATGCAACTGTGGGACATGCTAGACCAATCCCACCTGGGACTCCTCCTCATTTGCATCTCTGCCACAGATGTTCCGGGGTGGCTTGTGGGTCTGCGAGGTCGGAAACGGCCGTGCAGTAGGTTTCGTACTGCAGTGCACAACTCCTGGTTGTGGTGAAGAAACTGGATACACTTGTCTCTCTCTTTTTAATTCGAGAGACAAAGTCGAGTAATTCACGAGGGTGCAGTATGTTTGCTCCCCCCGTGCAAGTTTTACTTCATGCTTAATTCCTTTTGTTCTCTGCAGCATCGGTTCGCGCCAGCGACGAGGAGTTGGACGTGGACGGCGCTGTGGAGGAGGACTTGGGCAAAAGCAGGGATGGATCCAGGACAGACGACGAAGTGGTTCAGAGGTGCGTGTCTAAGCGCACGCGTGCTGGTGTACTGAGCAGGACGGGTGCTTTGTATCTGTCTGGAGGCCTGCTGCAAGAAGCCACTTCCCTTCACGATGGCTGTCATCTGGGCCTGTGTGCATCAGTGTGCTCTTAATCGCTAAATCAAGACTGACCCAGCTGCCAGTCTTTACGGCTTATAAACCTGCTGTTTGATGGCAGCTACCTCCATTCCAGACCACAGCCCGAGGCGGTGACGAGGCCTGTCACTGCTGCTTTAATTTGTAAATCTGCTAGTGCCAGGTGGCTGGTCCATCCCTTTCCCAGTAAGGAAGTATATTTAGAAATGGAATATAAGTTTTCAAGCAAGCTTCCTTGGGGGTGGGGGAAAGTCAGACCTATTCTGCTGCTTTGAAGGAGAGGGAAAAGTCGCTGCCCACACGACTTCCTGGTGATGTTGCGCTGGAAGCGGCTACACCGCCTGTTACGCAGTGTAGCTGTACTTGGTCCCTGTTGTGAGTGATGTGACTGGTGAGATGAGGGGCACCAGCAGCAGTGATGGGGTGGGGGGGGGGCCCTCAGTCCACACCGCATGGTAGCCCTCTGGGCTCCAGATGCTGTGTTTACTGAGTATCACAAGTGAGGCTGACGACTTTCCTCCTGTTTCCTGTGTGCAGGGAAGAGGAGGCGATCCAGCTGGATGGCCTGAATGCATCGCAAATCAAGGAGCTGCGGGAGAAGTCGGAGAAGCATGTCTTCCAAGCTGAGGTGAACAGGATGATGAAGCTGATTATCAACTCCCTGTACAAGAACAAGGAGGTAAGTGGTGTCAGCCATAACTCCAACAGTCACCATGACTGCAGTGTGGCTTTTGTTTTTGTTTTTTTCCCCAGTTTGTCTTGGCTGATCCTTGCTCTCTTTTAGATCTTCCTCAGGGAGCTGATTTCCAACGCTTCCGATGCCCTGGATAAGATTCGGTTGCTGTCCCTAACTGATGATGATGCTCTGGCTGGGAATGAGGAGTTGACCATAAAAATAAAGGTTTGTTAAGACAACATCTTTTTGGAGATTATACCTGAATAACCCAGCAGAGGATCCTTACTAAGAGAACTTAAAATGTGATTAGGTGTCTGAGACATGGAGTAAAAAGACTTGGTGGTCAGACCTTTTAAATTTTATCTATATAGACACTCCCAACTTACCTTTAGAGAGTGCTTGAGTTCCCATTGCAGCAGCACTTCTGCCACCCCTTTTAACTAGAGAAGGAACTCGGTTTCATTTATTGTGATGCCTCGGTAGAGGCAGCTCATGGGGAAGCTTGTCTTGCAGTCTGACAAGGAGAAGAACATGCTGCACATCACCGATACTGGCATCGGAATGACCAAGGAGGACCTGGTGAAGAACCTGGGTACGATTGCGAAGTCGGGGACCAGCGAGTTCTTGAGCAAGATCACAGAGATGCAGACAGAGGGCCAGTCTACCTCGGAGCTCATCGGCCAGTTTGGTGTTGGCTTCTACTCCGCCTTCCTGGTGGCGGACAGGGTCATCGTCTCATCCAAGCACAACAACGGGACACAGCACATCTGGGAATCCGACTCCAATGAGTTCTCCGTCATTGAGGATCCCCGTGGGGATACACTGGGCAGAGGCACCACCATCACGTGAGTTAACCAGAAGTTTTGCAAGTTAATCTGCCAAATTTGCCAATTTGAAACAGCGTTAAGAACATGTTGCTAGTTAACTATGATTATAAGTCTTGCTGTAAGTTATAGCTGTATGTTTAAATAGTCAACGGACAATCTTTTGTACATGAGTATTTTCATATTTGGTTTTCTAGGGGACATGTAAAATGTCTTGGTTTATGTGCTTGTTCATTGACACTTTTTGCTTTGCAAATTCTTACCAGATTGGTGATGAAGGAGGAGGCATCCGACTTCCTTGAGTTGGACACAATCAAGAACCTTGTGAGGAAGTACTCCCAGTTCATCAACTTCCCCATTTATGTGTGGAGTAGTAAGGTAAGACTGGTTGCTGTTGGTTTAGCCTGAAGGTTTCACCCACATGGTGCAGGGGGCTGGCCGTTGCTGAAGCACTGCTGCTCTTTCCAGACTGAGACGGTGGAGGAGCCCATTGATGAGGAGGAAGCGGCGGATTCAGACAAGAAGGAGACCACTGATGAGGAGGCAGAGGTGGAAGAGGAAGACGAGGAGAAGGAGAAGCCAAAGACGAAGAAGGTATGGTAATGGGCATGGAGGTCACTTCAACAGCTGCATGGTTGTTCTGCCTTTTGGGAGATCCTCCTTACATGGCTCCTGTCTCTCTGCAGGTGGAGAAGACTGTGTGGGACTGGGAACTGATGAATGACATCAAGCCCATCTGGCAGAGACCAGCCAAGGAAGTGGAGGAGGAGGAGTACAAAGCTTTCTATAACTCCTTCTCCCGGGTATGATGGCTTCTTATCAGATTAGAGTAGATTCAGGTTGACTAGGATTCTTTGCCTTTCCGTAAGGCAAGCTTAAAATAACTTTTTTTTTTAATATCCTGCTACAGGACTCTGACGAGCCGTTGTCTCACATCCACTTCACTGCTGAGGGAGAGGTTACGTTCAAATCGATCCTGTTTGTTCCTAGCGCTGCTCCTCGGGGCCTCTTCGACGAGTATGGCTCCAAGAAGAACGACTTCATCAAGGTGTGAAAGCTTTTGTCTTGAACCACCAGTCTGGAGTTGAAACAAAAGATCTTGAGGGCTTTGGCTCTGCACTGCTGCGTTGGATTGCTCCCAGGATATAGAGCATATGTAAACTATTTGGGGATTTATAGAAGGTTTATGAATTCTATATATTTTTGATGGAACCTAGGAACTAGAGCTTAAAGATGTTCTCCCAAAACACAATTACGATGTATAAATCTTCTGTTCAGCCGCTAACTTGTCCTTTCCCTTGCCTCCAGCTGTTTGTCAGGAGAGTTTTCATCACAGATGACTTCCATGACATGATGCCTAAGTACTTGAACTTCATCAAGGGAGTGGTGAGTCATGAATACTCTGGGATGGACATCTTAAATTTGGGCTTGTTCCATCACTCATTATTTTGTTTAAAATATCTGCATTCTTTTTGTCAGCACACTAAACCCATTACTACTACAGAGTGAATTATGTTCCTGATTGGATTGTAACCTTCTGTGCAGGTTGACTCGGATGATCTTCCCCTGAATGTATCCAGGGAGACGCTGCAGCAGCACAAGCTCCTGAAGGTAAGGTGGTTTTTCTCGGTTTCTTAAAATCTCTTAATTTAACCAACTCCTGTGGTTCTTGAAAAGGTGGGACTGAGAACGCCCCTGTTGCAGAACTGCCAGGGACGCTGTTCTCTGATGCCAGTTTGGGTGATTGTTAAAACAGGTAATCCGTAAGAAGCTGGTGCGCAAGACCCTGGACATGATCAAGAAGATTGCGGAGGAAACCTACAATGACAAGTTCTGGAAGGAGTTTGGCACCAACATCAAGCTGGGGGTGATCGAGGACCACTCCAACAGGACGCGCCTGGCCAAGCTGTTGCGCTTCCAGACCTCCCACAGTGAGAGTGGATTCAGCAGCCTGGAGCAGTACACGGAGAGGATGAAGGAGAAGCAGGACAAGATCTACTTCATGGCTGGAACCAGCAGGAAGGAGGTAGGAAGACCTGGTCAAAGCCTCCGCAGTTGCACTTCAATGAAGTGTGAAGAAAAATGTTTAGGGTCTTAATACTTGCACCTCACAGTGGGATTGCCCGGGAAACCCACTTCTAAATCTCCTGATTTCCTACAAGGAATTGTTTTTCTGTCAACTTTCAGTACTTTGTGTTTAACGTTTATCTGCCACCTTGGATGAGTCATGGTGTGAATGATCTGAAAATGCTATTGTGAAGTAGTTAGCTGAAGGACAGGGTAGACGTTTGCTAGTTTCACAGCCTTTAACCCAGCTTCCCCCCCCAACTGTAGGCAGAGTCCTCTCCTTTTGTGGAGAAGCTGCTGAAGAAGGGCTATGAAGTGATCTATCTGACTGAACCCGTGGACGAGTACTGCATCCAGGCGCTGCCCGAGTTCGATGGCAAGCGCTTCCAGAACGTGGCCAAGGAGGGCGTGAAGTTCGAGGAGAGCGAGACGGGCAAGGAGAAGAGGGAGGCCTTGGAGAAGGAGTACGAGCCCCTGACCACCTGGATGAAGGAAAAGGCACTTAAAGACAAGGTAAGGGGTGAGGCAGGTTGGCAGCTGAAAAATTCGAAGGGGTGTTGTGAATTTTAATACCAACTATTACAGAAGTGAAGATGAAACCTCATCCCATTTAATTTGTCCTTTTTGAGATGCTTGGTTTTTTTTTCCTTTTCTGTGACTTCACTGTATAACACTAAATGTAACCTTTCTAGTAGGTTTCCTTGGCTTAACTGAGCATGTTCCAAAATGCGCTTTGTGAGGCAGCCGGTCCTGATGCCTCCTGTGCCCTGAACTTGTCATTCCTGCCTTCCAGATTGAGAAAGCTGTCCTGTCCCAGAGACTCACCGACTCTCCCTGCGCTCTTGTCGCCAGTCAGTATGGCTGGTCTGGAAACATGGAGAGGATCATGAAGGCACAAGCTTATCAGACAGGAAAGGACATTTCCACAAAGTGAGTTTTATCCTAACTTGAAAATGAGCATAATGCGACATTTTGACCCTGGAAATGCAGATACACTTTCTAATTCTGTGTTTTTTTTTTATTCATCTAGCTATTATGCCAGTCAGAAAAAAACCTTTGAGATTAACCCAAGACATCCTCTCATCAAGGAGATGCTGAGGCGAGTAAAGGTAAGTAACTTGAAGTTCATCAAGCTCTGCTGAACCAATATTGCAACATTAAACGGACCATCCTGTTATCTGAACAGTAGCAGGCTGGTATGATGTTTAAAGACGTACTTTGTGTTTCTAGGACAATGCAGAAGATGAGACGGCCTCCGATCTGGCTGTAGTGCTGTTTGAGACGGCCACCCTGCGGTCTGGATACCAGCTTGTCGACACCAAGGCGTACGGCGATAGAATTGAGAGGATGCTGCGGCTCAGCATGAACGTGGACCTCGCTGAGGCGGTATGTTTACCCCAGTGGCCTGGTGACCTGTCTGTCCTGGAATGAGATTGTCAAGGGACCTTTATGAATTTGCTCCTACTGGAGGAAAAATCCCACACCCATTGTGCGTTTTGGTCATATTGAAACGGCTCGCTTTAGTGAAAGGTTACAAATGAGGAGGCCATAAAAATATTGGTGAACTGAAATATCTCTGGTCTTGGCCAGGTGGAGGAGGAGCCGGAGGAAGAGCCAGAGGAGCCAGTGGAGGAGGAAGACGCCGAAGAGGAGGTGAAAGCAGAAGATGAAGAGACGGTGAGTTGAATCTCTTTACTTTCCTGTCAAGAGGCAAGGGAAGCTTCGGCAGAAAGAACCCAGCTGCCCCACTGGTTAACAGCAGATCAGCTGGGTTGGCTTCCACCTGTACTGGTCTCGTTTAAATGGCTCAAGATAAAACAGTCACAGCTGTTTAGTTCATGAGTTTAGCCTCCATACCAAGTAGAATCCCTTTAGTGTGGGGGGGTAGAGCATCTGTCCTGGTCGTTTTTGTATCTTACTTTCGGATCGTCTTCATCAGTTTTTCTCTTCTGCCCCCTCCAGCAGACATCGAGCGAGAAGGACGAATTGTGAAGCACTGAGGGGGCGGGGAGCAGGCTGGGGCCGTGAGGGGGAGCAGTCTCCACACCTGGAGCCGGCGGGCCAGAGCGCTCTCTCTGCACAGGGGGGGACTGGGGACTGGGGGGTTTTTTAAAGGACTTTTCTTTTGGGGTTTTTTTTACATTCCTCATGATTGTAAATTTGTTAATATTTAACTGACTGTTTATGGAGTGAAACCATCCTGTCACGTGAACCATTAAATGTTTCCGGAAAGGGATCTGGATGTCTGGTCTTTTAAAGCCAATATGAACTCCGCTGGGGCAGGATGTGGGCAGCTATTGGTTCGGAGATTAACGTCACAGACGCTGAAAGGGACTCCTCGGGTGGAAGAGGTTGCTAAATGTGAAGATCTCCCTTGACTCACTTCTGAGGATTTTCAATTCTGCTCATGCAATTTATGAAAAACTCCATGGGAATTCACACCCTTGCTTCCTGCACAGATTCAGCATAGGTGGACATTAGTCAACCTGAGCATCTTCCAGAATGGCCCTTCACGGGGAAACGCCATCGTTCGACGCAGTAGTAAGTCCTGCCCCACTTAGATTATGGGGCAGAAATGGATCACCTCGGAGGTTAAGAGATTTAATACAGAAGCATTTAAAGGGCAACTGCAACACTATTTTCATATTATGGGGTTAGAATCATCATTGAGTGCATTTCAAACTGCAATAGTGTAAATTTTACAACCTCCAATTTGCATCACAAAATGGACAACTTTCAGGTATGTGCAGTGTCATAATTGTGAGATTCAGAACAAGGCAAAATAATTTCTGGCGACGAACGCAGCCCTCTGCCAAGCAGGTATGTGAAGAGGTCTCTTCTAATCCAATAGAAATAATTGGATTTAGAGTTTTGCTGACAAATTACTTGTTTACTCTGCACGCAGATCAAGTTAAAACATGGTGAAATGTCAGCTATACAAGCGCATAAATTCAGGTTCTGTATCGCCTTCCATTAGTCACTAGAAAGACTAGGGAGCAGGAAGGGTTACTTCACATCACAATTTGTGGGGAATTTGAACATAAGTTTGCAAGAACATGGTAACTTACAGCAGTTTCACAAAGCTCATGATTTTGTGCTTCAAAATGTGTACTTTTTCTAGAATATCAATGGATTTTGTTATTGGGATTCAATAACATCGGAGAAACTAGGAATGCTGTCCTCATTCAACAAACTTTAAATCTTGGAAATCTCCAGGGATTTTGTGCTGCTGGAGAAGGGCTTTGATTAAGCTGCAGTTTCTTCTTTAGTCAGGCCCCGAAAGGTAGTACGGTCAAAAAGGAGATGGTTAGCCTCCAGAGAAATGCCGGTCTGCTGCAGTAAGTAGTTAGTGGACCAGTAGGTGGTGTGCTGCTTCCCTCTGGAGCACATTTTCTTGCCAGCTGTAGGTGGTGCAGTTCTTCAGGTTGATCTGAGTGGACATTAAAATGACTACCTGGTTACTACAGACATGTGGCACTATAAGCGTAACCCTGCTCTCCTGGCTTCAATTGTCTCCTTAAAGTGCTTCATCAATTAAAGTGATGAAGCAATTTAAGAACATTAACTGTAAACAAGCCTGGTTGGTAGTTAATGGATCCAGCTACTTCTTGAAAGAAGCCAGGGTACTGGCTCCAACCATGTGACGGGGTAGCTTGATCCACACTCCCACCATTTCGCTCCAGCAGAGCCTTTCTTACCTCCAAGGTCCCCCTGACCTGTTGTCATGTTGAAAAATATTGTTCCAGTCAAAGTATTCCATGTCATAACTATATTACAAAGTTACTGAAAGTAATCGAGGCAGTGGCAGGGCTGCTAGTGCGTAATGGACACTGGGTGGGATGAACTGGGTTGTTTCTATAGGTACAGTGCTCTGCGATTCCTTGGTACGATACAGACGCAAGCAATTAAGTCCCAAAGATGTCTTTAATGTTGTGTATCAGGAGTGTTGAACCCGAGTGTTTGTTTTTTTGTTGTGGTGTATGACATCTATTTTGATGTGATAACAGCACAGATCCCACTATCAGAATCAAGTTAATGTTACAATTTCTTCGACACAAGTCTTGAATTCTAAATCCCATGTGTTTCAGATAATGACTCAGACAAATTTAATTAAAAGCCTCTGTTAATAACACCTAAACTAGAGGACAACAACATGTACAGAGAAATACATTGAGAGGTGAAGGTTATTTTATTAGGGAAACAATCACTAAACTGCACAATGGCCCTTATCCTAGTGTACTGCTAAACAGCAGATTACAGAACCTCTTAACCTCTCAGAATTCAGAAGGCACTTTATCACTATATCTTTCCCTCAAGGTTGTTGCAAACTCACAGCTTGTTCATGCACACACTTTTTAATAAAACAGTCGGACAGCTTTTTTCCCACAATGATACAGAACTTTACCACTCAAAGAGTTTATTTCATAGTGCAACAGTCACAGCCCTGTTGAAAAAGACTGTTCCAGGCAAGGTGTCCCAAGCCATAACGACACAAGTGAAAGCAGGTGTCCTGAAAGGCCTGGAAGAGCTGTGGGTCCTGTGGCTTCACGGTCTCTCTGGACCCGGTTCTCCCTGCTGGCTCTTCAGTCCCAGCAGCTCTGTTCTCAGCTCTCCGGGCTTCGGGGGGACTTCAGGGATGGACTTCAACAGAGCAGAACGCACAGGATTAGGGAGCCAAGACCCAGCACAATATTAAAACAAAACATTGTTTAAAAACAATCTAATCACGCGTTTTAATTGCTTACACTTATATAGCGCTTTTCTGGACACTCCACCCAAAGCGCTTTACAGGTAATGGGGATCCCCTCCACCACCACCAGTGTGCAGCCCCACCTGGATGATGCAACGGCAGCCATAGTGCGCCAGAACGCTCCCCACACACCAGCTCTCAGTGGGGAGGAGAGCAGAGTGATGAAGCCAATTCAAGATGGGGATTATTAGGAGGCCATGATTGTGAAAGTACAATGGGAAATTTGGCCAGGACGCCGGGGTTACACCCCTACTCTTTTCGAGAAACACCTTGGGATTTTTAATGACCACAGAGAGTCAAGACCTCGGTTTTACATCTCCTCCAAAGGACAGCACCTTTTTACAGTATACTGTCCCCGTCACTATAATGGGGCATTAGGACCCACATGGACCACAGGGTGAGCGTCCCCTACTGGTTCCACTAACACCTCTTCCAGCAGCAACCTTAGTTTTTCCCAGGAGGTCTCCCATCCAGGTACTGACCAGGCTCACACCTGCTGGGCTTCAGTGGGCTGCCAGCGGTGAGCTGCAGGGTGATATGGCTGCTGGCCATATCACTTTTTTTAGGGCTGAAATTATGCATAAGCGTTCATGCATCATTGCCAGTTTGCAAATCAGATCATTTTTTTTATCTATTTCCCCAGGGAAACATCGAAAACAAGCGACGACTCCTCTGCTTCCCTGTCACTGAGGCTGAGCATGGCTCCACCCTGAAGACGGCCACTTTCTCCACATTCAGAATAGTAACAATCATAATCAGCCATGTAACCCTGCAGCTCACAGCTGGCAGCCCCCTGAAGCCCAGCAGGTGTGAGCCTGGTCAGTACCTGGATGGGAGACCTCCTGGGAAAAACTAAGGCTGCTGCTGGAAGAGGTGTTAGTGGGGCCAGTAGGGGGCGCTCACCCTGCAGTCTGTTTGGGTCCTAATACCCCAGTATTGTGACGGGGACACTATACTGTAAAATAGGCGCCATCTTTCGGATGAGACATAAAATCGTGGTCCTGACTCTCTGTGGTCATTAAAAATCCCAGAACAATTCTTGAAAAGAGTAGGGGTGTAACCCCGGCGCCCTGGCCAAATTTCCCTCTGACCTTTACGAATCATGACCTCCTAATAATCCCCATCTCTGAACTGGCTTCATCACTGTTCTCCTTCCTGCTGAGAGCTTGTGTGTGGGGAGTGTACTGGTGCTGTCACATCATCCAGGTGGGGCTGCACACTGGTGTGGTGGAGGGGATCCCCATTACCTGTAAAGGACTTTGAGTGGAGTGTCCAGAAAAGCACTTTATAAGTGTAAGCAATTATTATTAGCATACTGACGCGCCGGTTTGTAAATCCTGGCTCAGATGGAAGAGTCCTAGTCCAGCTCTATTGCCTAGTCCAGCTCTAGAGTCCAGCTCTAGCCAGCGAGATTTCCTTGAGGCCTCCCTTCCCTGTACTGGCCAGTACTGACCAGGCCCAGTCTCGACGAGCTCCCAGGATCGGATCAGGCCGGGATGCAGAGATGTCAGGATTGCTCCTGTATTGTAAGGTTACGTCCAACTAACAGGTCCAATCAAAACAATGCTGTGCAGCACCAACTACTGAGTCTATTAAATTATCACACACTGCAACCTTAAATGTCAAACAAATGTTTCAGATACTGAAATAGCTGATGGTATTCATGCTTTCATTAAAAAAACATTTGCAGATCTAAACTAGTTTAATTGGCATGGCCCCTTTTCTTTACTGTTGCGGGATACAATAATCGCCAGGCACGGAAAACTACCGGACATACTGAGGTATATTCTTACCAAATCTGGTCTGTAGTACCTATGAACCACCTGGGCTCCCGCGAACATAGCTAAAACACTCGCCCCCAACATGCTGAGGTAGCGAGGCCAGGACACGCCGGCGGGCATCTGCAGACACGGCCGGTCGCCGGGGTCAGGGGAGGCGCACCGCAGTCGGGCGGGTCCGGGAGACGGGTCCGGGTTCAATACTCGGGCTAAAGTGAAAACAGCGACAGTCACAGTCCGCTCTTGTTCAATTGTGAACTAAAAAAAAAGTATTGTTTCACAACACCTCTCCGGTTTCCATCTCTTACGATAATGACTTCGACATTTATATAACACTGCATAAAAATGATTTTACCAGTTATTTAAACCGCTTAGCTTTTGTATGAAAATTGTGTAATAATGTTAACGTTTAGCCAAACAACAGTGAAGGCGATATGGATTTGTTCAATTACACACACTATATTCTTACATTTTATTTCCTTAAAACCAGTATTGGAATTTCATCTTGACCTTCAGAAAATGTGTCTTTTATTACGCAGCGGGGCACATTGTCACTGCCTAGTGCTTTGCCTCTCTGCACGTTTATAATCCCAGTAAAGGCACAAATTGACAGACGATTTAACACACTCATGCATTTAAAGTGTTAGTTCCCGTGTACACAGCTGTAGACACAATTACACGTCCAACAGCTGCGATCTGTCTCTGGATTATCCAGTTCCTACCGAGAAAAAACCGGGGTACGCGCAAAAAATTAACAGCGTTTAAAACCAATGGCGTCACCTATCGGAAAGACAACTCTTCAATACAGAAGAAATATTTTCCATTGAATCCGTCCTTTTCCCATGTACGTTTTGTAAGGTTCTGCTTGTATAAAATCTTAAAATAAATGTACCTTTTAGACACAGAAATCTAAACTGTTTCGGTATTTTTTGGGATTTATCGCCTGGCTGATCTAGTGTTTAGCTTCATTAAAGGTTACATGATGACACAATCTGGGTATCGGTCTTCTAAGATTTGTCGGAAAGGTGCCACTCCTAATTTGAAACACACAACGAAAACACGAATAACATCCAAGCT
Source organism: Lepisosteus platostomus (assembly GCF_059453375.1). Classification (NCBI taxonomy): domain Eukaryota; kingdom Metazoa; phylum Chordata; class Actinopteri; order Semionotiformes; family Lepisosteidae; genus Lepisosteus; species Lepisosteus platostomus. Next base: position 62,824,213 of record NC_142619.1, on the reverse strand, counting down.
GCATCCCGCAACCAAACCACCTTTTTGTGACTCCTTGTTCTTTAAACTACACTATCGCTGCTTCCTTTCCCACGGTGTCCCACAAAAAAGGTCCGTCGTGCAACTGACGTCGTGAGTAGGCGTTAGTTCCGTCCAGTAATGTCGAGTCTCTGTAGCAAACTTACCCTACAGTACCTCCGTCACCAGTTTCTGTGCTGATCAGAAAACACCCGAATGCATTACATGAAATCAGCCGTCCATTGTGATTCCTGCTTCTTTGAAATTTTGCAAAGGGGACAGAGTGAAATTAGTTGGTCAAATCCGAAATGATAGTTGCGTCTTCAAAACGGGTCCCCCCTCCATCCATGCAACCCTTTTTCTAATCCCTTCATCCAACCCCGGATCGGGGCAGAGCAAGAGCCTATCCAACTGCCAAGACAGGATACATCCTGGACGCGAGGCCAGTCCATCACTGGGCAGAGAGACACAAACACAGGCTCGCACACACACTCACGCCAGTGTGTCTTTCGACCGCAGGAGGAAACCAGGGCACCCGGAGAAAACCCAAATGAGCACGAGGAGAACATGCAGACTCCACACAGACAGCACCCTAGATCTGGAATTGCAGCCAGAGCCCCAGTGCTGCGACGCTGCTATACTAACCCCTGTGCCACCATTTTAACGTTTTACTCATTTTAACTTAGCAGAAACAGAAACTATCAAATACACAATGGAAAATGACGGTTTATGGTTTATGGATTACTGTTTTTCAGTGAATAGAAGAGGCTACTTTCAGCCTACAGAAATGGCCGAATGAGATCCTTGGATCCACAAGTTGCTAACTTCGGCACAATAACCTCCGCTAGCGTGTAACCTCTGAGGTTCTTAGGATAGCTGTGTACAGCCCTGCTCTGGATGCAAATAATAACTAGGGAAGGTAGGGAAGATTTCTAAGACAAGCTCGATCAAAGCACTTGTGGAATTCCAAGAAGGGAGACTTCATACGCTAGAGGTGAAAGAGATTTCGGTCCCTGCAATGGAACGATTGACAAAGAAAAGATCTGGAAATATCCATGTTTACGGGCCAGATAAAGATGGGCAGAGCACAACAGTTGGAAAACACCAGTTAGTGCGAAAGCACTTTAATTTTCTTCACTGGGAAAAAAACCAACATATTCAAAATGAGGTCAAGAATACAGTTCACGTTTTTTTCATTTGCTGTGAGCAATATTACCCACACAGAGATCAGGAAACAATGCTACAGGAAATAAAATAATTATTTTACATTATTTAAAAAGTGAGATTGCAGAGGGGTTGAATGATTTCCTATTTCCATTACACCTGGAGGCACAGAGGCGTCTCCCAGATGGGAGTAGTGTAAATCCTGAGTGATGGGGGGTGAGATACACACTCATGCTCTTCTCTGGGCTCTGTTTAAGAAGTGCTATTAGGCTGATGTGGTTCACTGCATTTTCCAACCTAATTTCAGTACCAATGTTACCAAACCAACAGGTAAGACAGTACAGTATGTTAAATGAGAACATAAAAGACATGTTTCTACCACTTGAATTTTACACCACAGAGCACAGGACTGATGTAACACTAATGATTTGGTTATCAATGAGCTTATTGATCGAAAGCGCAAGGTTTTCTACACAACGCAGAGTGACCCAAACCTTAAGCAGAAGAAGCTGTGTCTCTGGCAGGCAAGAGCATAAACATCTTACTGATATCAGTAATATCTGCATTTTCTTCACTGCCACAGGGAATGTTTAAGACCTGAGTAAAGAAGGTCTAGTCCCATTGAGATGCAAAGAAGGGTAAGACCTAAGCAGTTGACAACTTTTGGAAGGAGTGTGTTGAAGCTCTTGTTAATCGATACTCATCTGTCAATGACATTATATTCAAATCCATCCACACAGCCCCCAGTTAGAAAGGATCTTGGAACTCTACCAACGTTTAAGGTGGTGATAGAAATATTACAATTTGATGCAAATAGAGATTAATAAAGTAGCTGAAGGTGATGGAGCTGGCACTGAAATTTTTAAGTGCAGTGAACAGGAACAATACTAAATTCTCTCATCATACAGCTCAGCAGTCATGAGGTTATCCCGAATGAGTGTGAGGCTGCCATGGTTGTGAAAATCTTCAAGAAAGAGGAAAAATCCAGCTGTGGAAAATACAGGGCAATTTCTCAGCTGTCCATCACTGGCAAGCTCATGACAGTGAGCTCATGACAGATCCTCTGGATTATCTCATCCTTTGTGCTGGAGAACCTCTCTCAGGTCCAGATCAGATTCCAGATTCCAGATAAATCAGGTCCCAGATAAAATGAATTTTAAATTAAATTTAAAATTGAATTTAGGAGTGCTGTACTATTCTGATTCCAGTCTGTGTGTCTAGCAGTGCTGTATTACTCTATTTCCAGTCTGTCCAGCAGTGCTGTATTACTTTAATTCCAGTCTGTGTGTCTAGCAGTCCTGTATTACTCTAATTCCATTTCCAGATTGCAGTGACATCTTCACATTCTAGTTCCCTCTGAGAAGTATTCTTTTAATTTGCCATATATTAAAATAATATAGATTCCCCCATCCCCTGCAGCTGCCACTCTCCCACACCTCCCCCATTAGCACCGGCAGCGCTGACAGTGCTATCAGCACCATCCCCCAGTCCAGGCTGACCATCACGGCCGACCAGGTGGAGAGGGCATTGAAGAGGCTGCACCAGGGTAAGGCCACAGGACCAGACGACGCCTGTCCCAGAGTTCTGAGGGCCTGTGCTGATCAGCTGAGCGGAGTGCTCCAGCGACTGTTCAACCTGAGACTGCGCTTGGAGAGAGTCCCTGTGCTCTGGAAGACATCATGCCTGGTCCCAGTACCAAAGAAAGGGCGCCCCTCTGTCCTCAACGACTATAGACCGGTAGCGCTGGGCAGGGGCAACATTGACCTGTTTTTGGACTAAACATGAATTCTCTGTTTACAGCTGGTTTTCCTGTTTAGAACTGATTTTTGTGCAATATATGCTGGGGATTTGTGCAGTATATTTAAAATGTGCAATACATCTTTTTGTGTACTGTACATTCTGGTTTGTTTTGTATCTTCTGTACTGTGAGCAATTCTGTATACTCCTTTTTGAAACTTTTTACTGCGTTTCTCACTGAGTGTACTTACTGTACTGTATTGTGTATTATTGATCATTTCGTTACATTGTTCTGTGTTGACTGTGCCAGGCTGCTATTGCACTGTAATTTCCATCACGGGATTAATAAAGTATCTATCAATTTAGTAATTCAATTTTGTAAGTATTGGACCTGTAGTAAAATATTTAAGCAATCAAATACTAATTTTTAATAATAAATAATGTTTTAATTAAATAAAACAAATGGACAGCTAAATATTCTGTGGGTTTATGGCTCCTCAGTGAATATGAACCTGTCATCCCAATCCCAGGAACAGTTTGTCAGAGCAGGTTCTCGCCTGCAGTCACACGCAATCACCCATGCCCCCCTCCAAAACGGGTGTGCCACGACATGAATTCGGGTAGGGAAAGGATGACGCGCCTCGCTGCACGTGTTCTCTTCTCAGCCAATCGCTAGGAGCGCCGGAGTTCAAATGTCTTACGACTACAATGACAAAGAACAGGGAATGAAGGGGGGGGGGGGGGGTTCATTAAATCTTGTTAATAGCACCTCAAGAAAAACGTAGTTATCTGTTAAAAATAAACTGTATAAAATAAAATAAAATAGAGGATCTTTAGTACCTGGATGATTGTTTTTGCCTGGAGTAGCCCATGTCGCCCGGGAGAGAGATAGGAGGGAGAGCCCGATCCCCCCACCGTGTGGGAGTTGGTCTGACCCGGTGTCAGGGGTGACGGCTGCGCGGTGCAGGCTCGCTCCAAGTCTTTGTTGTCTGCGGTAATTCGCGCTCGGTTCGGGCTTTTTAATTGAGCACAATCTGTGGTTTTTTACGAAGGAATCCCATTTTCTCACGTCACTTGAAGCAGGTATGTTATGCATGCGCTCAGCGCAATACTTTGTGGATGAAAGCGGGCTGTTTTCCTAAGCGTAACATATCTTCTGCTTCCTGTGTAGCTAGGCCATGGCGAGCTTTTCTGTAGTGAGTTTTAGATCCGAATTTTGAAAGGTGGTGGGAGGGGGGAATGTAATTTAAGATTAGTATTGCTATAGTTTTAACTGCTGTCACCGTGAGCGCTGAAGATCGACAGTCTCGATGTTAAACGTCGGTACGGTGGTTTTGTGAAGTAGCTGAAGTCCTTATGACTAAGACTGGGGGGGACGTGTCAGTTTTTAAAATACACGTTTCTGCTTGCTGCTGTCATTATTATTAATCTGTTTAAGTAAGTCCAACGTAAAGATGGAAGAAAAGCAGTACGCGTCTTTGACGGTGCCTACGGAGTACCTACAGCACTGGTGAGTCTGTCCCCTACACGTCCATCCAGACGAGTTTGATTGCCTTTTCTTCACTCTCTCTTCTCATAACTGTAACAGCCTCGGCGGAGCCGGCGTGAAAAGTCACCCCGCTGTGTTGCAGTTAAGGTGGCGCAAATTCGCCTCGGTGGCCGAAAACACTTTGACCGCCCGGAGTCATCGTGCGGTCAGCCGGTAGACTCTCTCTGCCCTGCTGGCACAGCGGGTTAAACCTCTTTCTGCTGTTCCGCAGACGGATACGTGAAAGACGAGGACAGCATAGAAACTTACCTGAGTTTAGTGCTCAGGTCCGCGTGGTCCGGTCCAGCTGCTCATGGAATTAATGATGAAATACAGATGTTTTCACTGGCGTGGTGCGCTGCCCTCCATGCATCTTGACATTTGATCAGTGGAAACGCGTCCGCTTGCTGGTAAACACGCACCACACTTGAGTTCTGCTGGAGTTCAACAGCGTCTTCTGTGAGAGACTGGATGGCTACATCGAGTCTGATGATAAGATAAGATCACTTTATTGGCCATATATAATTTAATGTATTAGGAATTCGTCTTTTCGCAGACCCCAGCTTGCTCTCCATGAGACACACAGACAGGGGGAGAAGCTTGGGGTCAGAGCGCAGGGTCAGTCATTTCTATGGCGCCCTTGGAGCCGTTGGGGTTTAGGGCCTCGCTCAGGGGCCCAATGGAGTAGGATTCCTCTGCCGACCAAGGAATTTGAACCGGCAACCTTCCAGCCGCAGGTGCAGATCCTGAGCTACAGTGACACCGCTCCACCCCTGATTCAGTGGACTGTAGGAGAAACGCAAGCTGATAGATTGCGGATGTGTGCTGTTCACACTGAGATCACTCAGGATTCATACCTGATGTGGCTCACTGTGTGGTTGAGTGTGTTTCGTGTGATTGTGGAAGACACATTTGCACGTTTTCCCAAGTATCCGACTTTTTTCTTTACCCATTGTGAAAGGTTACAGACTAGTGGTCTCATGGCCACAGTACTGTAATATGGGAGGAGCCTGAACTCTTTCTTGAAGGCCCCTTGGAGTCGGTTTCAGTCACTAGTCCCAGAAGTAGGTTTCAGGTTCCCACAGTCCTCTGTCTGTGTCAAGAGGTTTCTCCTGTTTTCAGGCCCTAAACCTCATTTTCATTTGAGTCCCAGAGTCCCTGTATTGCTGTGTGGCTCATTCGAATGAAATCCCTTGTATTCAGGGTTCTGAATACATGCATGAAGCCCCTCATTGTCTTCTATGTTCCAAGACAAAACATTTGGCTCCCTTAGTCTCAGTGTGATGTTCCATTAAGGCCAGGAATACATCTGGTTGCTCTTGTATTATCTCTAGAGCAGCAGTGTCTTTTTCATAACGTGGTGACCAAAACTGAACTAATTGAACACTCATTAGTTCTATTTTGAATGTAACTTGACACGCTGTAACCCCACACTCTTAACAACACATCTGTGTATTTTGTTAGTCTTTGTTATTGCTTCCCTACACTATCCTCGATTCTGGAGGACTTGTGAGTCTGCAGGATGTCTGGGGCTCCAGAGCCCAAAGCTGAGGAGCATGGACAAACTGATAACTTCGCTCCAATTAAATGAGCTGGGTCAGACCAAGAGTGCAGATGTACCGAAAAACTGCAGAGAGACACCAACTGTCCAGGACCAGTAGTTTCAACTCCTGGTCAAGTTAAAAAAAAAGCGGGTGTACACAGTCTTTCTCACTTCAGTTACTTCTTTGGGTTCAAGTATCATCCATCTGATATTTGAATTTTACATTTGTGTTTCCTGCATGTTTTGTATTACCTTGCACATATCCACTTTGTTTCATTTGTCACTTGTCTGCCCAGTCCTGAATTTATTCTGTTAACACTAAATGCAACATCACCTGTTCTAGTATCGTCTGAAAACCCAGCAAGCTGAAAACACTGTGCAGCAGTCTGGATCAGTTTTCCAGGCCTGGTCTTAGACTCTTCTGTCCTCCGGGTTTTCAGCTTACTTCCTAATAAGTTATTGAAATCTTAGTTGAGAAAATTGATTGTTATATTGCACTCAGGATGTAGCTTTATGAAAAATCTTTTATAAGCTATCATTTTTTAAGAAATCTAGTGATCAGGATTCAGTTGTTGCTCCCCAGTAGCTTTCTGAACGACTCATATCAGTTAAAGCCTTGCAGTCGCAGGTAAGAGTTACACTCTTATAGACAGTTCTCAGTGCTGCTTGGGCCCATTGGTTCAGTTCTTCAAGTCAGGGAAACAGTAAACCTAAGAGGAGTGCTGAAACCCTACCTACTAGGACCGGTTACATGCTAATTTCTCACCTCATTTTATTTAAGAACTAAAAATGCTATACAAGTACAAGAGAGCAGTTCCCTTTAAAGGCTTAATGAGCCAGATCAGTGGAGGGAAAGCCTGAGAACATGAGAGCATCAGGACTAGAACACACTGATGTCAATCGTTGATAAAGATGGGAGGAGCTTCATTCCTTGAATGTATGCCATTTATTTACAATGTATACCAGTTGTTCAAGCCTGCTTCTGTAGTTCACTGGCTGTGGTTTATTCTCCTTTTTTGTGATTGTCTCAGAGTCATTTGAAATATCCCGGTCAGGTTTGTGAATAACTTTCCTTATGTCTTTAAGTACAAGTGATATTCTTTTGTACCACCTGGACAAGAAAGCTTAATATTGCATGTACAGGATTGTTCCTTGCAAATTTTTATGTATGTATTCACAAAGCAAATTCAGTCAAGGAGCTGCAGTCTGTAGAAGGATGAATGATTTTTATTAATTAATTTATTTTACATTCAGATGTCTGGGTGTCTAGTTCTGCGGAGTGTAGCAACAGCTGCAGCAGAAGTTTATTCAGTCTCTTTTCTGTACAGAGAAAATATAAGCGTGGTCTCTCCAGTGTGCGTCTTACAGAAGCTGACATCACGTCAAGTTCCCTCGTATTTATGCATTTTGTTTGTTTTTGCTTCTTGTTTGTTTGAAGGTTTCAGTCCACTCAGCAGATCCAGGCCCTCCAGGCAGCCCAGTATCACCAGATGTCCACCGTGCCCCCCTTCGTAGACGGCACCAGGGAGGAGATGGAGGCGCACGAGCCGAGCGTCCATCAGGAGCCCCCTCCGGCCCCCGTGCAAGGTACTGGGCTGAGGACGCGGCGGGGTTCTCATCGATCGGCCGGAAAAGGCGGTGCTTGCGCTGAAGCACAGAAAGCGATTAGGCTGCATGTGAGAATGCTGTGTTCGTCGCTGCAGGAAGCTCACCCTGCCGTGTGCAGGTTTCGTACGAGGGAGTGTTTTGCCACAGTGTCCACGAGTGGGGCTCTCAAGTTTGTCTCCGATGTGGGCAGCCCGTGTTCATGGCGGGGCCTGTTGCTGATGTTGTGGAATCGGAGGGGAGAGAGAGAGATCTAGAATCAGTACTAATGGGCAAGAAGGGCAGGAGCAGAAACTGGTTGGGGGGGAGAGAGAGAGACATAGAAGCAGTATTAATGGAAATGAAGGCTTTGTAGCTGATACTGGGCAGGGAGAGAGTGATAATGAGGGCGTACCAATGCGTATGAAGGATGTAGAGCTAACGTGGCTTATGGAGAGAGAGACACACAGGCAGTACTGATGGAAATGAAGGGTTTGGTGCTGCCACTTGGTCGTTTTGCCACAATGTCCACAAGTGGGGCTTTCAAGTTTGCTTCTGATAAGGGGCAGCCAACGTTTATGGCTGGCCCCATTGCTGAATGTTGTGGAACCACAACAGAGGGATCGTGGGGAGCTGAGTTCCTCCGGTAACAAAGGTGGGAAACGCAGTAACAAAATGGCGTGGTCCTTCTCTGCCTTCAGCCCCCACAAAGGGCAAGCGAGGGAGACCCCCGGGCAAGGACCCGAAGAAGCCTGGAGCCAAGAAGGCGAAGACGGCGGAGGGCTCCGCGGGCGGCAAGCAGGAGAAGATCTCAGACGCCTTCAAGAAGGTCAAGAGGAAAGTGGACCGCTTCAATGGCGTCTCGGAGGCGGAGCTCATGACCAAGACACTGCCCGACATCCTGACCTTCAATCTCGACATCGTCATCGTGAGTGACCGCAGACGGGGTTCGCGTTTTGCACCCAACTCGTTAAACTGTTCGTTTCTGGAAAGTGCTGCCGTATGGAAAAGCTCAAAGGAATTAATCCATTGATCTTGAATTACAATTGAATTTCGGCAGAGTAGCTGATCTTGCACAGTATTGACGTTAACACATTATCAATGACAGCATGCAGTCAGTGACGGACTAATTAACAGTGCAGAACAATGAATAACATGTTTGCTGATTGACCAGTAAAATGTTTGTATTCGTGCTTGTTAGTGAGTGCTCTGTTTTTCTTATTTTCCATATACAGATTGGTATTAACCCAGGACTGATGGCAGCTTATAAGGGCCATCATTACCCTGGCCCTGGAAACCATTTTTGTAAGTTGTGTGAAAAGTATCTTTATTCAGCACTGTCTTTGTGCTTTGTGCTGTTCTTGCAGTACGTTGTTTGCCGGTCCTGTTAAACGCCTGTTGCAGGCAGTGCTGCAGTCCACACAGGCAGCAGGCTCATCCAAGTGCCAGGCCTGCCTTTACTCCAGGTTTAGAGTATTCCAGCGTAAAACATGTGCTACAATGCCTTACCCTTTCCACTTATGCCCAAAAATTTGTCAATTACACATCAAATGGAGATGGAAAATACTCTGTTGGTCAGAAGATTATAGATCAGATCTATGTGCAAAGTGATCTCATTTTTAAATGTTTTGACATTGTCATTTCAGTGTATTTAAGCCTGTTTTGTGTTGCATTTAATGCAAACTGAATGAATATAAAGTATGTATTTTGTTTGGGATTATTGCATGCAGACCTTGGTTTGGGTTGGTTTTGTAGCTGTTAGACCAGGTTTGACTCTAATGAGATGAACTTCAGAGTTTGCTGTTTGAAAAGTCTTTAAACAGTTTACCAGCTGAGACATTGGCAATACCCATGTCCTGAGTGTGAGGGATTGAGACACAAAGAAAATATTTTATGCAACATGTTAGGAAGAAGAGCTAAATCAAATGTATGGTATTGGATAAATACAATGTGTGGATAGTTAAGATAATCTTTTAATTACAAGAGTGTTTATAAAGCTTGCTATTAAATGTCTGCTTTCATTTAGCAGCCATATCACCCTGAAACTCACAACTCGTATCCCACTGAAGCTCTGTAGGTGTGAGCCTGGTCAGTACCTGGATGGGAGACCTCCTGGGAAAGCTAAGGCTGCTGCTGGAAGAGGTGTTAGTGGGGCCAGCAGGGGGCGCTCACCCTGCGTTCTGTGTGGGTCCTAATGCCCCAGTATAGTGACGGGGACACTGTATTGTAAAAAGGTGACTCTCCGTGGTCATTAAAAATCCCAGGGTGTTTCTTGAAAAGAGTAGGGGTGTAACCCCGGCCTCCTGGCCAAATTTCCCATTGGCCTTTACCAGTCATGGCCTCCTAATGATCCCCGTCTCTGAACTGGCTTCATCACTCTGCTCTCCTTCCCACTGAGAGCTGGTGTGTGGGGAGCGTACTGGTGCATCATCCAGGTGGGGCTGCACACTGGTGGTGGTGGAGGGGATCCCCATTACCTGTAAAGAGCTTTGAGTGTCCAGAAAAGCGCCATATAAGTGTAAGCAATTATTAATTATTGTTAATTATTTAGGGAAGTGCCTTTTCCTGTCTGGTCTCAGCGACACCCAGCTGAATCACCTGGATGACCAGTCCTTGCCAGAGAAGTATGGGATAGGTTTCACAAACATGGTAGAGAGGACGACTCCAGGAAGTAAAGACCTGTCAAGGTGAGATGGGTGAGAAGGTGAGCTCTCGATTTGTGAGGCAGCCTCTCAGGCATGTCAGTCTGGCCAGTGGCTCTTTTCCCGAGATTGGCCACTTCTTGCGTGTTCTCAGCAGCCTGTAAGGTGTACCATCATTAATTATTTTCATTAGTTCTCATCATTAATCACGAATGCTGGATGTGCTTAAAAAGTTTTATTTAACACATCTATTCCTACACTGTCTTTCTGTTCCTCTCAAAGTCTCTGATGCTCTGAACGTGCCTCACATTGCTGTGAGCAGCAGGCGGGTCCCGAGTGATAACTTCCAGGCAGTGGGAGGTATTCAGATTGCCTGGAATTCACACTGGACAGAAAGAAGTATCCAGTGATCCTCATAAGAACAGCGTGAATGAGGAGGAGGGTCCCTGGTATTTTTACTGAAGTGGGTTTCTCATTGGAGCGTGTGAATTGAGAGGACCGGTGAAATCTGTATTCTGTAGACAGGGATATCCAGGATATCACTTCAGTGGTAAATGTAATGTCGTAACAGCGTTCTCCATTTGCACTGTGAAAGTTAGGACCAGCCCCGCATCAACACAACCCACTAACCATGAACCTTTATATTTGGCCCACATCCAGAACTAGTGCTGAGCCAACTCAGGCTGCAAATGAGTGGAATTTCAGCCCATCAGCTTATTTAATAGATTGGAGGATCACAGCTGGATGCTTCTTGATGAAGCCGATATGCTGGCATCTGTCAAGGTGACTCGGTAGCTCGTTCCAACAATCATACGCAAAATGATGTTTTTATTTTATTTCAGTACATGACGTGAATCGGAAATGGACTGTGAAGTTTAAAATGTATTTATTTTTATAGTTAAGGGATGTAAAACTATCAACAAGAGAAGTAGTGTTCCCTGAAAGTGATATTGTCAGGTACACTTTTATAGTAGTCTTTTCCAGTGCTGAGGTTGTGGTCTAAAAGCCATCTTATTTACTAGACATGTATTTGTGTCGCATTCCTTTTATTTACTGGATTTGAGAAACTGAACTGCAGTAATTGACAAAACGGTGACAGAAAGTCTCCTCTCCCAACATGACTGTTAATAAATCTTTACTTTTGCCTTTTCTTAAATATGATTTAAATCATATTAATAGCCAGGTTGTGCTTGTATACCGCTACATGCCAAGGTGAAGTGTACTTGTACTTGTGGCCAGTAGGCCTTGTAGACCAGGTGTCGGACCCTCAGACCAGTGTATCTGACTCCCCTCCTGCAGTATGAAGAGCATGAGGTTTAACTCAAGCCCTGCAGAGCAGACACTGGGACAGAGGGCTGGTCAGCAACAGAGGCAGTGAATGTTTTATTGAGATTGCGGGCGAATGGTAGTCCTGATGTCTTTCACGGGGTCTTACAGTAAAAATCAGTTTTTACAAAATGGGCTGTAGTAGAGCTTATTCTTTAAAAAAACGGCTTCTCTTAAAAACCGGTGTTGGGGGCATTCACTCTTAGAATAAGAAAATATGCAAAGATGTTAATAACATTGGAAAATAAAAGATCTAAGCTTGTTTCTCCTGCATTAACAAGCGCTACTGTGTGTGACTGCTTAGCGGCAGTAATAGATTTTATATATTGGTGTGGCATGCAAGAGAATTGATGCGGTCAGAGAAAACGATCCGTTACAAATAGGAGGTCATCAGAAATAGCCAAGCGGATCAATCCATAAGTAAATTAATCCTAACCCCCCAACTTGTAAATGATTTTTGGCAAGAATATATCCGAGCGGTTGGTATAATTAGAGGCACCCGAGTCCTTTGTTCTCTGGCACAACTTTTGGCGGAAAGAGTAATAATTCAGGCACACTGAATTAAACAGGTATTTGTTACAATGACGACAAACTAAATAACACACAATATAAAGATACAACACTGCTGTCTTCCTGGACTCTGGATTGACACTTGACCATTTACCCAGAGCTTAATTAACTAAGGTAAATCAAGGTGGGCATGACAACCCAGTCTTTCTTGCATTGGAAGAATGGCACTACATCTGCTCCCCAGCCAACAGGACTTTGAGAATTGTAATGAGGCTTACTAACCGAGGAGGACTCTCAGCCCACTGTGATTAATAGAGCAGTGATGGCTGATTGCCCTAGAGTTGCTCTTGGCTGTTCCCGACGGGCCCCAGGAGCCATCTTCAGCCGTGTGGTTGGGTGGCTTGTCCCAGGCACCTGCTCGTCCATGGGATAAAAACTGCTTTCTGTTTCAGTCTGGAGTGTGATTTCACTTTATGTTCAGCGGATGATTCTGGAACCTCATTTCGATGCTGGCATAGTGTATCAGGTGCACATTAAATACTTCAGTAAAGTCTTGTCCTGAAAAGATCGTTCCCCTGAGCTGCCTGTGAACAACTTGCCCTTATTACTTTCTTTAGATGAGCAATGTCCTTCATGTAGTACGAGTTTAACAAGAATTTAATACAGCATTATAAGTCATTAATTACTTTTGACTTCTGCATTTACTTTATGTATCAAACTTTGTCACTTTACGTACACTCCAAAAGAGGGCAGTAATGAGTCAGCTTAATCCTGTTTTCTTTATTCTTAACATTTCAGACAGTCTTCCTCCTTGAAATGTCTCAGAACAGTGGTCATACTATTTTTCTGCATTGGTCTTTGCTTGAGCAAGACTGTGAGGGTGGACTTGTTCTATGACTAGATGACTTTTAAGCATTTGCTTCGACACAACCTCTGAAAACTAAAGCAGAACAAGATCATTGCCGAAGCAGATGAATATTGATTCTCTTGCCAAAACTGCAAAACATTGTAGATCAGTTCTAAAGTGTTTCCAGATGTATTTGCTCAAGGGTCTACACCGCATCACGCAGTTCTTTATTTTTCTGTTTTCTTTAACACGTGCTCTAAATTATGTCAACAGAATTATTTTTCCATCGGTGATAGGAGGTTATTGTTTGTTTTTTATCTTACAGCAAAGAGTTTCGTGAAGGTGGAAGGATTCTGGTAGAGAAGCTGAAGAAGTATAAGCCCCTGGTTGCTGCTTTCAATGGAAAATGTGAGTATTGAGACTGAGGTTTAAATTTTACATCTTTAAGATACATCATGGGTGAACTGGCTTCTTGTGCATTACTTTAAAAAGTTAGCATGTTTGTGAGTGCAGGTTGTATATCCTTTGTATCCCATTTGCAAACTGTTTTTCAAAGATGCAATCCTTTGTTGAACCCTTTATTGAAGGATTCGTAAAACTACAAATGAGTGAGTTACCCTTAAAGGCATGATTTCCGAGAAATGTTAACAGCGGTCAGCCCTGTTCTTCATGGTCTCAGCGTGGGCTTTTTGAAAAATTAAGCCGAGGACTGACGTCTCTGGGCACTTAACTATTGCAGTCAGGCTAATCGGCTCAAATTAAATGTCTCCGGTTCTATAATGAAAGAGAATGTCTAAGCTCTGCACACAGGAAGAGATTGCTTTGTTTGTAGCCGTTTTAATTAACAAGGAAGATGGGATGCATTTGCCTTAGACCTGGAATGACGTCCATGCAGTTCACACTAATAGATTGAAAGCATCAAATAATGTTAGTTTCAGAATGCCCTTTTATCCCCTAGATTTCTGATGATCTTTTTTATGATGTCAGTCAAAGCTATGGATTATGGTACCTGACATTGTATTTGTTCTTTGGGGGGGGGGGATTTTAAAAGCCATGAAAGGTAAAATAAGAAAACTTTCATTTGTCCTTGGTTTTCTCTGCACTGTTGCAGTCATCAGTGTTGGCCAGGTGTTTTATTCAGTTAGTTCTTTTATTCCACATTAATAGAGGTAGTTTCCTTTTGATAAATGTAACGAACAACTGTCTGCCTTCATTTGTGTTTTGTTTGCAGGTATTTATGAAATATTCAGCAAAGAAATATTTGGCTTCAAGATCAAGAAATTTGAATTTGGTTTACAGCCTCACAAGATCCCGGAAACTGAAACAGTAAGCGGTCTCGTCTGTTAAATACAGTGCTGGTGTCGGAGGCAGGAGGTTTTTAAAACGAGGAATTTCTACTGATTGTTTCCCAAGTTCCTCCTGAAGTGGGGAATGTGTGGTGGTCACATGACCCTTGGGTTTCCAGGGCTCTCCAGCTTTGAGAGACCCTTCCTGTGTTCCCAGCAGTGCAGCACAAGACTGTTCGGAACGTGCATGGAGGCTGATGTCAGCTGAATACATAGATGTTTATGCTATAGTGCATGGCTGGATTGGACTGCACACGTCTGGATAATGGATGTGCATGTTGACCCACGCTGCCCCCTGCAGGTGTGCTACGTGATGCCCTCGTCCAGTGCGCGGTGCGCCCAGTTCCCCCGTGCGCAGGACAAGGTGCACTACTACATCAAGCTGAAGGATCTGCGGGACCAGCTCAAGGGCGTTAGCGTCCCCGAGGAGGTGCAGGAGACGGAGTACACCTTCGACCTGGAGAAGGCCAAAGGTACAGAGCCCAGGCCATCGTAATGTTCGGAGTCCTCCCGCTCAGGAAGAGGCCGGTCGTTTTCAGTGATGCGAAGCGGCCATCAGTGCCGGGCTGTGATCTCTGGGGCGAGCCCTGTGTCGAGAGGGCGGCAGCGAGGCCCGTGCAGGAGCGACCGCGTGCGCTCGCTCGTTGGCGTAGCTGGCCCGGCTGCCGTAAAGCGCTGGGTTAGCACAGACCACTGAGCTGCCCGCCGCCGACAGGCCAGACGGGCCAAGGGACCTCGCGTTTGTGACCTTTCTCTGCTTCTTCCCCGCAGAGGATGCGAAGAAGATGGCCATCAAGGAGGAGCAGTACGACCCGGGTTACGAGGCTGCTTTTGGAGGGGCGTATGGGGAAGTGGGGCCGGAGAGCAACGGCCACTGCAACTTCTCATCGGTCGGGCCAGGTACGGTGCGGAGAGCGGCCTCCCCCTCCTGGGGGCGCTCCCTCGTCGCGCGGACAAGCGGCAACGGGCGGGGGGGGTCCGGGGGCTCTCGTTCACGGCCGTCTGTGTTGCAGAAGCCGCCAGCGGGGGCGCGGTGCCTGCCCTCGCCGTCGGGCAGCTCCCGGACGGGCAGTGGATGACCCAGTCGTTTGCGGATCAGATTCCGGACATCGGCGGCTGCGGCGCTCCCCAGCCGCGAGGCGCCGAGGCCGTGCAGTGAGGCTGAGCCCGCGGGCCCCGCGAGAGCACGGCGGGCCTGTCGCCGCGACCAAGACACCGAACCTCAGTTCCCCAACTGAAGAGTCATTGTGCCGGGACTGTGTTCATACCGATCAGGTATCTCGTACTGCATCCATCCGAGAATTTATATAGTGAGCTGTTACACGATGAATTTTACGTAGATTAGTCGATTCTATGGAAACTACTATTTAAGGATGGTAGGGTTTTTTTTTTTGGTTTTTAATTGCTATTTAATGTAAATCATACATTGTCATTTTTTTTAATGGAAATTTTAGAGGATCAGAAACTTTTACAGAAAGTGCAATTTTACTACTTCTCAGTCTTACATTCGTAAATGTAATAGTGCTCCTGACTTGATTTTTTTTCCACTGGTTTGTTTTCATAGACACAGAAAATCAGGGTTCTCCGATGATACTTGATTGGTGGTTTTACTAGTGAGGGCTTTATCAGGGGAAGTGCCCTAGTCCTGGATTTGATGTTTAAGCTTTTACTTTGCTTTTTTTAAAGCAAAGCCAGTAGTTCACATAAGGAGTACTTTATAAACAAAACACTTCATTCTGTTTTCTGCCTGCCTGGTTTTCTTCTTAACAGCATTTTTACCAGTTTTACACCCAGGTGTAAGACTGATGACCACATTGGCTGTGGAACGGAGTGGTGTTTAAGCTGCTGACCAGGACAGGGTCCCAGAATAGTCTTGTCACACAAGTTACAATTCTACAAGTAGGTTAAAGATCTCAAAACGGTCATAAAACTGCTATAAAACCAATGGTTGAAAAGAACAGTCTTGTTTTTGTGTAAACCAAGTTAATAAGTCTGCCCAAGAGGATGACAATACCAAATCTCTGATCTAGAAATAGCCTGCTAGCTGTGCTGTGAGCGTAGCTGTTGAGCACAAGGGTGAAAACCCATCAGCTGCCTCTTTCTTTTGTTGCCAAACAGATTGACTGACTTCCGCTTAGTGATCGATTAGGGTCGGCTTGGTCACTTGAAAGATCTCATCATGTACTGTGCCTTTTATAAGAAAACGGCAAATGATTTTGTTTTTGAAAACCGTTTGGGCAGCTCTGTTATTCTCAGAAGCTGTTTGGAGGCTCATGAAGTGTAACGTATTTCTCCACTTCGTGGTATCACATCGCGACAGCCCCCTTTTTTGACAGAGGTGTGAGAAATGGTCTGGTCAGTGCAGCAGCCTTTATGTTTACTTGTCAGTTTTCGGGTACTGTATTGTTTTTCCTCCGTGTTGTGCAACACTGAAACTGTACTTTTTATGAAGTAGGGGTAAGGTTTTACTACCAGTGTAACAAAAAGCCTTGAGGGGAGGGAACACGTAGGGGTAGTGAGTTGTGACAGGGTGGCTGCGTGGAGCTCAAGGTGCAGGTTTATTTACAGCCAGGTCACACCCTTGCAGTCCCCCAGTAATCGCCGTGCAGGTCCTCAAGCACCTGGCCAGCACTGCTCTCCAGGTGGCCAGGTCCTCCTCGGCTGCAGCCGTTCGCCTCTCCGCCCTGCTCGGGCGGCATAGCTCGTCCTCCCCTCGTGTTGCTGCCAGTGTTTCAGCTCAGCACCAGGCGCGCTGCTCTGGAATGTCTGAAAGCAGCAGTGCCTGCAGTTGCGTAGTCTGCCCAGCCGGTGAGGCAGTCCTTTGGTTGACTTGTTGACCGATGGGGAACATGGGCTGTTCTAGACAACAGTCCTGCTAAGAGAGCTGCCCAGTGCTCCCACAGCCATCTGCAAGTCCCTGCCACTTGCTCCTAGGATGAGAAGTGGATATTGTTGTCTTTGACTGCACAAGCTACTGCAGGTTCTGGCCAGTAATGGCGTGTGGGGTTCGCGTCTCTGCGTGCGTTGAGGTGAATCCCTTCGCCCAGTCTGCTTCCATTTCCACTGAAGGCCCTGCTCTAATGTCGGCCATCGCTGGGCCTGTTCCACCTGGTTTTTAAAAAAAACGTCCTTCATATTCACCTGGCATCCCGCTCTGATGCTGCTGAGAAATAAACCTGCACCTGCTCTGCGGCTTGAATCGAGCGGTGTGGACCGTCCCTGCCTACGTCCAGGACCTGCCAGTCGACGGGGGCAGCCGGAGACTTCAGAGATTTTTCTCTCCCTGACCCCAGGTCTTATCGGAGGACCTGGGTGCCAGTTGGTCAATATTTCCTGAGACTAATGCTCTCCTAACAACCTTTTTACAAATTCGAGAGACCTGTTCCCTCAAGTTGAGAGATGAAATTAAATTGGAAAGGTATATAAAAAGGAAAAGGAGTTTTAAGGCAACCAGAAGAGAGCTCTCTGCTGAAGTTGCTTAAATATTGCCTTGTGGTGTTCATACTTCCACAAAGCCTTTTGACACAGAACTTCCTGAGCCAGTCTAGAATTTTTTTAAACAAATGAGCAAGCAGTTTTTAGAAATGAGATCATCATAGCTAGATTGCCCAGTTTTCATTACATTTCATCAAAAGCAAATAATGCTGTTGGGTTGAAGTAAATAGAATAAGTCTCTGGAGAAATAATTCTATATCAGTTGAAGCAGATTTTTTTAAAGAAACATTCCATATTAATAATTCATGTTATTTACAGAAAAACTGTGAAGGCTTATTAAGAATTCACTCTTTGTCTACAGCATTTTAAATAAGACACACTCACATTCTTATCTTTAATGAATCTGTGGTGCTCTAAAGAATATACACTCTGGAAACAGTGTTTCTAAGGGAAAATGCTTTGTTTTGCAGTCTGTATTTTAGTGTTCTAAATGTTGACAGGCTTGTGGCGTTTTGTTCTGTATTTTTAAATCTGTGGATCTGTGGTGCAGAATTGTGCTAATGCAAACCAGATCCATGTGGAGCTTGGTGGTTCGTGCTGTGGAGGGTCTCCCTGTCCCACTGGTGAATTAGGAATGAATGCAAACCAGTGTAATTACAGGACTCTCTATGCACAATTGATCATGGTGCTCTAAAATCCAATGGCAGCTATTTAAACTCTTGAGCTGTACTGTCTGTGTACATTATGTAAAGGTGTATCTTAATGTGTTGATGAAGATCGGTGTTCAAGCACATGAGCAATCTGACCTTCCAAATAAAGGTTTTGCAAACCCTTAGTCACTTCAAACATTGATGTGTTTTGTTTGAGTCGAGTAAAACTGGTGACTTTGTCTCTGTATGCAGTTTTGCAAACTCAGAAAAATATCTAGTAGTTAAAACCCTGTACAATTTTTCAAATTTTATATGTGGAGAAGACACATTTCTTCTGAATTGAAGTAATCCATTCTTGGTACATTTTTCATCTTCTTTTACTTTCCTGAAAATTATTTTCCATAAATGATTCATCCCATTTTCATTTTTGCAACATGATGCATGCCTAGTAAACGTGTCCTGCAGTGCTGATAATGGCGAAGTCACTCATGCACATCTAACTTTAAACACAAACCACAGCAAAATATTTTTTTACACTGCCGCGTGGCTCTCGAACTGAAGTTTCTTCACAGCAAGTCACAGCACGGTGGTGCCTGGGGGCCTTGAAAAGCTCTGTTCTGACTGTGGTTGCACAATAATGCAGGCATACTGCTCAGAGGCATAACTGAATGTCTGGGCTCCTTGTGGCACAAATACCTGAGGGCATAAACAGAGATGGGCGCCACCAGTCCTCCAAAGCCACAAGCTTCTCTGGTATTTGTACCACCCCTGACAATATTGAATGCATTGAAGTATTTATATGAATTATGCATCAGATCATCCCTAGTTTTTGCCCTGGATCAGCTGCTAGTTGAAGGCTCTCAGGACTGGGACGGCCTGATCCTGCTGCACACGATAATGGCGAGCTTTTTAATTGACAAGACGTAACCTCCATTATCGAGCCCTGTCTGGTGCCACACCCTCCCTTCAGAGCTTGAGGACCATTTTCCAGGCCAAACCTCGGGGCTGAGGGAGGGGGAGGCGCAGCTTCAGCTGCTGGGCCTGACCAGCGCGAATTTCCCCATGGGGTCTGGGATGTACCAGCGCTCCCACAGCTCCATGTGCACACAGGGGTAGTCCCAGGGCTTGAACCTGCCGTTCCAGTGCAGCAGATGGGCCTCCTGCAGGAACTGGTCTGAGTACCGCGTGTCCGGACTCCAGCCTGGCCAAGAGAGAGGGCAGTGAGGATGAGGTTGCGCTCTTCAGTCGGCTGTTCTGTTTGTTTGCAGGGATGCTCCTATATAAATTGATGTATGTATCCTGATTGTGCGATAGCTTTCAATAATTAGAAGATGTTGCCAGGAAAATGTCATCTCTCAGTTTCAATGCAGAATTTATACTGGCCACAGTGGATATTCCCATTCTGTTAACATTTAATAAATTTGCTTAGTATGTTTGTTCCGTTGCCAGAAAAATCAGCTGTTTTTAATTTCTTTAGAGAGAACGGGCAGCTTGGCTCACAGAGCACAGCTTGGAATTCAAAACCACATTGTCTTTGTATTTGGTGGATTCAGTGTTGTCCAGATTTTTTAACTAAGCGAGTCACATAAACCTTTAAAAGTGACTGTCCTGATTTTTTACCCTTAAGCTTAGCACCAGGTTTAGGGGTGCTAACGTTGTTGTTTTTCAAACTGATAGCAAAACGAATCGCATAAAAGTGAGCCTGATTGACAAAGATTCCTTGTCCTGGTTTGAGTTCTACGCCGATTTAAATGGTTTTCAAAAGTACCGGGGGTTTTCCCTGTCCTCGGACAGCCAGGGGAACCCTTTGCCTGCAGTGCTGCAGTTGTAAAAGCGGGAGTCTGTGAAAGGAGGAAGCTGGTGTTCTGAGGGCGGCGCGAGAGGCTCTCACCCAGATGCCGGACGTGCCACAGGGGGGCGATGCTGGAGTGTTTCTGGTAGAAGACGATCAGCATGGGGGGCGTGGCCACCCCTCCAGCCATGGCGCTGCTGTACAGGTTGTCCCTGAAACACGAGGGGAATCGGCCCAGTGAGCTGCTTGAGCATCCCCATGACATTTCCCCCCCCCCCAGAATGCTCCAGTGACATTTTCTAACCCTTATCAAGAGGCGTTCATAGGCACCTGTCTCGTCTAGCAGAATTCGGTTTTTAATCGCCCTCTCCCGGAGGACTGGAGGGGGCTGGGTGTGGCCGATGTTCTGACCTGAGGTTCTGCTGCATCCACTTCTCGAGCTGCTTGGTGATCCTCTGGCGTCTCCACTCCGTGACGTTGGCGACCATCACGCCAGGATTGAAGGAGCAGGTGCCGGGGCTGATGCCCAGCTCGCGCACCTCCGGCTTCCTGTAGTCCAGGAAGCCCATGTAGGTTGTCTGGGAAGACACGGACAGAAAGGCTTGTTTCCCCTGGAGCTGGGAGCCCTGGGTCTCACTACACCTGCAGCTGCAGGAGGAGTCTCCATGCTTAACAGACAGGAGGTACAGGTTTGGATTGAAATTATACAAGACGGAGTCAGCATTTCAAAAGTAAAGCAGCACTGATCTTACATCCTGTTTCATATACACGGGTCATATACTGAAGAAAGCACTTGACTCTGAGCGCTCCAGTAAAGTCCCTGCTGTATAAATGGGTCAAAGTCATCGTTGTAGATGGGTGTTTGTTCTTGACTTACGTGGGGGAAAAAAAACACGAATAAAGCGCAAAATAAGCAAGATGGGGCAAATGTCATCATCGTATCTGTACTCTTTCAGTTCTTGGTATGTGTCAATACCTGTTGTGTTGGCCTGGCAGGCCAGCGTTCAAAGCAGCGCTTTGACTCAACGGAAACTACAACAGTGTGTTACAGGAGTGTTTGCCACTGGTAAGTGAAACCGTCCGCTCCAGGAGTTCTTCAGACAAGGCACACATGATTTAGCTCAGCAAGGTGAGAAACAATTCTTAAAGTATATATTAAAAAAAAATGTGATTCTCACTAGTTTCTCTTTACTCCACATATGTTAGAGTTTCTAAAGTCTCAAACTGCCTCCTTGTTAAAAAAAAAAACCCCCATCATACTCTGACTGTAACACTGATGAATATTGCCCAGCAGCAGCCACGATACGGGCAGGTACACAAACCCCACAGACGTTCACCAGTCCCATCACACGTTTCTGTAACGCCAGCCATTGCCGAGAATAATAATAATAATAATAATTGCTTACACTTATATAGCGCTTTTCTGGACACTCCACTCAAAGCGCTTTACAGGTAATGGGGACTCCCCTCCACCACCACCAATGTGCAGCATCCACCTGGATGATGCGACGGCAGCCATAGTGCGCCAGAACGCTCACCACACATCAGCTATCAGTGGGGAGGAGAGCAGAGTAATGTAGCCAATTCATAGAGGGGGATTATTAGGAGGCCATGATTAGTAAGGGCCAATTGGAAATTTGGCCAGGACACCGGGGTACACCCCTTCTCTTTTCGAGAAGAGCCCTGGGATTTTTAATGACCACAGAGAGTCAGGACCTCGGTTTTACGTCTCATCCGAAGGACGACGCCTGTTTACAGTATAGTGTCCCCATCACTATACTGGGGCATTAGGACCCACATGGACCACAGGGTGAGCGCCCCCTGCTGGCCCCACTAACACCTCTTCCAGCAGCAACCTTAGTTTTTCCCAGGAGGTCTCCCATCCAGGTACTGACCAGGCTCACACCTGCTTAGCTTCAGTGGGTTGCCAGTTGTGAGTTGCAGGGTGATATGGCTGCTGGCTACTGGAGAAGAGCCCTGTTCTGTCTCTCCCGTCTCACGAGCCACTTCAGTTAATGGCTGTAGGTATATAAGTGTGTCCCACACCACACACACATATTTCCTTGTGAAGGTCGTTGGCGCTGATCTTCCAGCCCTCTCCTCCCTCTATCACTCCTGTGTTTTGTGTAAAGCAAAATCCATCTAATAACTTCCATTTACTCCCATCAGAACACGGGCTCCCCAACTGCAAAACCAGCAGATTTAAGTGGTCATACCTGTAGCCATATCGTTGCTTAATGCTTGACTACAAAGTACATGGTTGTTCCTGTTTTGCTTTTTCTTCTGGCCATCTGTACACCAACACTGCTGCTGTAAAAACAAGTGCCCCCCCCCCCCCAACACGCGTGTGCACAGCTGGCCTCACCTGCATCCCCACACTGCGCACCATCTCGTGGGTGGACGGCAGGTCGCAGTCAGAGGCGAAGGCGGCAGCGTGGCCAGGCTGCAGGCCGGTCCTGTACAGCTCCTGGATGTCCCCTGGGGGCAGAAGCAGAGGCCGCATCAGCAGAGTCTGGGCCCCATCGCAATGCCCTCATCGCTGGGCTACGGGCCCTATCGCACTGCGCTCGGAGTCAAACTGCAAGACAGCGGTGAAACTCTGTCCAGGGGTTGCTAAGCTCCCCCAGATAGTGGATTCCAGCAATGTCTGACCCAGGAGAGCCTTTAATCCTTTCACCCCAGAGAATGTTTTAACCCCCATCAGTGAAGGTGAGAGAGGTGTCTGCGGTATGAAAACCACGCGCCTGATCACCGTTACCAAGTTCAAATATATTTTGTACCTTGAACAATGACGTCGTCGTCCAAGTAGATGACTTTCTGGTGTTTGGAGACGAGCATTGGGAGGTAGAAGCGTACAAAATTCAACTGGAATGAAGAAAAATATGGAAACGATGAAGGAATGCTTTGTGCATGGTACAGTTTACAGATGACATACCTGCTTTATTACAAAAAGCAGTTGATGACTGTGTTTTTTACAGTGAACGAGGGTGAAAATTGTGCTGTTTTGCAGGAAGAACCATGAGCTCTCCCATCTTGCCTGTTGCGCGGGCTGCTCTACTCACAGGGTGCAGAAGCTCAGGTCTGGAGGAAACTGGCCGCACTTTGCTCTTCAGTATCATGGGGTTGAACTCCAGGATTTTAAACTTGATTTCCTTTAACTCGGAGTTCTCAATCCATTTCCTGAAAAAGGGAAAAGGACTGTAATCCAGCTGTGTAGAGGCAGTCTCTCTCAGAATGAACCGTCCGGGGTTTATTTTGAATGACTTCCCAGGAGAAACATTTCTCTGTCACCAGTATCTTTTGAGCAGCACACATAATCTGTTGGGCTCCTCAACATCGCTACACAACAGTTGCTGTAGGGCGCCAGGCTGCTCGTGATAAGTGATATTTATAAGCAGAGTTCTCTCATGGCAAACACTTATTTTTGAAGCAATAAAGTGTTAATTCACTCTGCACCAGTGTATATGAAAGAGCAAACCAAATATCTATTAAGTGCCAACTACTAGCGTCAAGACGTGTTGAAGTGCCGCAGCTGGAGATTGCCAGTCTTGCTCACTGTGTCGCTGCGGGCGAGGGGGAGACCGGGCAGCGGCTGTTGGGCAAGGAAGCACCGAGCGCGACCCGGCGGACAGTGGGACAGGACGTGTCACCGGACCTGACATGGCTGACGGAGTCCCGCAGCGTCACGACGTAGAACAGCAGCGGGGCCTCAGTGTTGCTGTACACGCTGTTGATGGCCGCGATGGTGCCGCCCATTCGATCCTCCGCCGCGCAGATGACCACCAGGATCTCCTGGTCGGGCCCGTCCTCGGCGGCGCCGCGCTGGTTCACCTTTCCTGAAACAACAGCAGGCGCCACAGGCGCCCCGTGAACCTCCGGCGTGACTCACGCCAGCCCCCATCCAGGGGGCACACGTGACCCCATTAGACCAAGAACAGGGGACACTCTTTACACACATGGTTCATCTTTGGATCAATTAACCACTCAGTACCAAACCCGCTAGACGGGGTGAATTACTTCATCTCATTTGATACTGTTCTTATGTTCTTCACCAGCCTTAGGATAGCACTGCTACAACCCCTCTAATTAGAGTCACATTACAATACAAACCTAACCACACTATCTCACCGACTGTGACACAACAATACAAACTGGAGAGCAACCGGGACCTATACAGAGAATACACAACAACCAGGGTGAGGGGCAACAAGGAGAAAGAGACCATGATAAAGTACAGTGTCCACAGCCTGGCCATAGACACTGGACACAGACAGACCTGGCTGCCCAGAGAGGACAGGCACAGTGACCACAGCCTGACCACAGACACTGGACACAGACGGACCTGGCTGCCCAGAGAGGACAGGCACAGTGACCACTGGCCATACTATAGAAACTGGGTAACACAGACAGGCCTTGATCTCCCCAGAACTAAACTATCACATAATTCTTTGACTTGTTCTGTTAATTCTGAATTCAGAAAAAGATAAATGTACAGTTTACGTAAAAGAAAATCAAAATATATATTTATGTACTCTATATATTATCAAAGACAAAATTAACACTACAAAATAAACAAGTGCAGTCATTCTTGAAGGACTGTATGCAGTACTGTATATTCCTATCTTGTGATCCCATGCCAATAATGTTTTTATATTCATAAAAAGATGTATTATCAAGTGCTAGGTATTTTCATATTTTAAAGTACTTTGATTATAAAACTGTGGTTCCTCTCTAATTCCAGTGGCTGATTTCCTGTCTTGGTTCAACAAGCATAATTGCTTCAGTCTGTTAATCAGTCCCTCTCTTTCCTGAAGTCACCTGTGCTCTTCTGACAGTACAGCCCTTCTCTCATATGAGAACTGAACCTTTACTCCTTTACTGGGGAGACAGACCTCTTCAAAATAAATGTATGTATGTATCCATACAGTTAAGAAAGGAAGAGATAGGTAAATTAACTCTGGCTTCCCAGGTGCCTGATTAGGCTGTTTTCAAAGGCAACCTGATCTTCCCCGGCAGCTCAGACTGCAAGAGCTGGTCCTGCTGTACATGGCGGCCCAGTGATCTGAGCACGGCCAGTAGAGAACTAGACTGGTTTACTGAGGAAGCTCAGAACCGCCTGCTCGTAAGTCTAGCAGCAGTTACTTAGAATAACGAAAAAGAGCAGATGTGTCCCCATGCAACAGGATCAGTCTCTCTGTGCTGCACACGCGACGCTGCCTCTGCGCTGTCCTCTGCCATGCTCGGCGCACCTGGGTCACTGCTCTTGGGGGCGGCCCGGCGGACTCGGCTGTACAGGACGAAGCCCAGTAGGAGGAGCAGCAGCAGCAGCAGGAGCTGGTTCACTGAAACACAAGAACGGGAGGTCAGCAGCAGCAGGAGCTGGTTCACTGAAACACAAGAGCAGGAGCAGCAGCAGCAGGGGCTGGTTCACTGGAACACAAGAGCAGGAGCAGCAGCAGCAGGAGCTGGTTCACTGAAACACAAGAGCAGGAGCAGCAGGAGCAGCAGCAGCAGGAGCTGGTTCACTGAAACACCAGAGCAGGAGCAGCAGCAGGAGCTGGTGCACTGGAACACAAGAGCAGGAGGAACAGCAGCAGGAGCTGGTTCACTGAAACACCAGAGCAGGAGCAGCAGCAGCAGCAGGAGCTGGTTCACTGAAACACAAGAGCAGGAGGAGCAGCAGCAGCAGGAGCTGGTTCACTGGAACACAAGAGCAGGAGCAGCAGCAGGAGCTGGTTCACTGGAACACAAGAGCAGGAGCAGTAGCAGGAGCTGGTTCACTGGAATACAAGAGCAGGAGCAGTAGCAGGAGCTGGTTCACTGGAATACAAGAGCAGGAGGAGCAGCAGCAGGAGCTGGTTCACTGGAACTCAAGAGCAAGAGGTCAGAGTACAACTAGAGGTCAAAGAGCACAAGCACACATTTCCAGTGTTCCGACAGTATTACACTCTTACTTTGTCTTATTTAATTCTGGACATATTAAAATTTGCCCAAGCACACCAGAAGCAGTGCCAACCCCCTCGCAGCCAGGAAGGAGGGGGAGGGGGAGATCTGTTGCTGTTTCCCTTTGTTTCCTGCCACGGGGGGGGGGTGCACGATCCACAGTGAAAGATATTTTGGAAAGCGGGGAGTCTTACGGCACACTCCCCCTCAAGCCCACACTGCTCTGT
Organism: Lepisosteus platostomus; assembly: GCF_059453375.1. Taxonomy (NCBI): domain Eukaryota; kingdom Metazoa; phylum Chordata; class Actinopteri; order Semionotiformes; family Lepisosteidae; genus Lepisosteus; species Lepisosteus platostomus. Next base: position 62,797,942 of record NC_142619.1, on the reverse strand, counting down.
GCAACAGACAGGCCCGGCACTGAGAATCCTGGAACATGTGGAAAACACGCTGCTTGTTTAACAGCAGGCGCAGGAGGTGAATTTGAGTTCTGGCAGCGGGTTAAGCCCCAGGGAACCCAATACAACACCACCAGATCCCGGCAGCAGGCAGTATTGGTCTCTGGAATACAGCCATCTCTTCTGTACAAGGCAGTTCAAGTACAAGTCTGTCCTGCCCAGACAGACTTAGACTGCCAGATTGCTGTGTGCACGTTCAGATTTCCTTCACGCCCTGGGTGTGCATGTCTTACAAACTCTAGGGTGCATACAGCCCTCGGTCTCATGTTTCCTGCAGCTCCGGCCATCAGCAATGCTGGCATCTCTTCCATCAGCCCCAACACGCAGGCTCCGTGCAGGACTGCCCTGTTGTTACACCCAGAGCTTCTCTGCACCACAGAGTCTGACACCATCACTTCACCTCATCAAACAGATCACACTGATGTGGATTTCAGGAGCTGAGTCCAATTACTCAGTACCAGCCGGGTTTCATATGAAAAGTAACTCACCCTTTCTCAAAAGAGGCATTTCTTCCTCTTCAGTGTACAGCCTGAAAAAGAAAAATCAAATATTAGAAAGAAAACTGTCTGCATCAATGAGGGTAACCAGAAGGAGTCTGGAACAAGCTGCCTAGCTGTGCAGGTGAAATTGATACATTGGCTTATTTAAAAAAATGGCTGAATGAGATCCTGGGATCAATTAGCTTTTAATAACCAAACTAGGTGTTGTGTTGACTGGCTCGCTCTCATTTGTAACCTTCCTTGTGCTTTTGTATTACTGAGCTCGCCGTCTGTGTTCATTAAGACCCTGCAGCCAGACCAGACCAGATCAAATCCAGTTCTCTGTGCATCACATCACCAATCAGAATCAGAGATCATAATCAGTCATCGGGGCCTGGAGAATTCCCCACTGACAAAAAGGGTGAGAAAGCAAAACCAGCTAATTCTAGTCCAGGGAGTTAACTTCAGTTACATGTACAGCAATGGGAACAATTATCGGAACAACTAGAATCAAAGATCATCACCACACCTCATCACCAATCATCACCACTAATTATCACAAATCTCAAATCCTTTGTAAGCAGAGGCTCCCAGCACTGTCTTGAGACAGTGATGTGTTTTAAAACCTCCAGATTATTATCCAGGCTGTCAAAACCTATATCACCGCTGACTCAGATAAACATACATCAATTTCCAAATGGCAAGGAAGGGGGCACAAGTGGGGTAAATAGACACAATCGTACCCCAAGGCAGATTTCCCCAGAAGCCAGTTAACGTACCAGCACACCTTTGGACTGTGGGAGGAAACCGGGGCACCCAAAGGAAGCCCACACGAACACGGGAGAACATTCAAGCTCCACTGTTCCAGCATGCTGCCCCCTATGATAATATATTCTTAATAACATATTTTTATCCCCCCCCCAAAAAAAAAAAACACATTCATTAAAAACAAGAAAGAAACAAAACCTCCCTCCCCCCACCCCCCCATCCCCACCCACAACGGCAAATCACACCTTCAGAGACGACAAAAACTATCAACAATCCCACAACTGCAACAGTGACAACAGTGATACAGTTCTGTGACCGTCTCGTCTTCACATTTCAACCCACCATTTCCAAAAAAGTGCTTATGATAAGCTTAAGTTATATATACTGTACAGTTAACTGAAACGCAAAGTATAACTTACAGACTAGTATTCTTCTATCATAATGTCAATTAGGATTTCGCTCATGATCTCTGAGGCCTATGTGGGTGTGGAAATCCGTTTGATTCTGTGGTTTATTCTCTCTATATGAAGTGGACAAAGTAGGAGTCAGAGTGAAAGCTGTTTCTGAGCTGGCGTTGTGACATACTTGGACTGAAAATCAATCAGACCTCATTCTCTGTCTCCACTCAGCTCTGCTACAGTTTCTCTCAACTGGAAACAGTTAAAGACAAACGGAGCACAGGATCTGAATAAGGAATGATCTGACAATCCTAAAGGCTAAAAGAACTTGTTTCTCTTTTAACTGCCTTCCAGTGCTTGACGTTTGTATTTGCTACAGTTTCTGAAATTCTGCAGCAATAGATTTTGAATCTCCTAATTTAAACTGTAAACAATGGACAAAAAAATGTGAGTAGAGGTGAGCCCCATCTGTTTGGCATTTCAGTAGAGTGAAGGTGAGCAGAAGAAGCTTTTTGTGAATATTATGAGAAAATCTTGGTTTACATGACGATAAGCAGACACTCTCATTTAGAGAAACTGAATTCAGGGAAACTCAGCGCCAAAACAATCTTATCGCTGCTCCTGTGACACGAGCTGACAAACAGTATGTGTCATCCGTGCTCGTGCTGTATATACTGTGCACTTGTTAAGAAAGAGGTGAAAAACAGCACCCGGACTGGTCAATGTGCTGTCATTGTGCTCCGGGCTCATGCGTGCAAGAGGCTCTTCCCGACTGGAACCTCATTCCCTTCGGAATGTCATCTCCCAGCTCCCAGCACTGAGCCCAGCAGCCTGTCGGACACAGCTCTCCTGGACGCGACAGCAGATGCTTGTACTCCATTAAGAAATAAGAGAAGAAACAGAGGAATCTGGGAAGTATAGGTAGAGCCCCTAATCTTGCACATCACGTCACGGCTAGGCTGGTCTGCGGAGAGCAGCGTTGCTCATGCAGATGCACTGTAGTCCTTCTCTTCAGTGCTTCAGAAACACATTGGAGGCCCAGCTGTCCTGAGAACAGGCGCATGCATCAGAACAGCAGCTAATGCACCTAACAGACTCTCCGTAATTTATTGATGTGTCTTCCTAAAAGGCTTTTCTGAGGATTCAGCTGTCCAAGATGACTACATGCCAATATAAATTATGCGATAATGTTTTTTGCTCGCCAGAAGCTTGTAAAACAGGCTCTTTTTATGACAGTGGGCTGTGTTTTCTAGGTTTGGAATCCACACGTGTTTTAAATGTCAATCACGGGAGGTATGGTTCTCCAGGATGACTTACCCTTGAGCACAGTGGCTGCCACACTCACACTCTCACCTGCACATTGGTCAACCTTTTAACAGTTGAAAAAAGTGCAATCCCATACATTTGTTCTTCTTCCAAATAGACTATATAGTACATGTTGAATGCACCTAAATAATTCTATATTCTGCATGCCCCTTGGTGAAACAGCCAAGAAGAGAAACCTGCCTAGTGAGTGTCTGTCTCTGGGACATGGGACATGGACAGAGAGTTTTTCAAACACTGGAAACCCTACTACATTTTTAAACATATACAGTTTGTGTCTCATTCAAAACACATTGAGAGATTTATTATTCGCAAACCTGCAGGATAACCAAGAAACTTCAAGCGAAGCTTGATTTATCTTAATACAGGACAAGAGCAGTTAAGACATAGCAGCATACTGAAGCTTGAATTCCTCTTTTAGAACTCTCTGCCCTTCAGTGAAATTTTCATTTCGTGTGCTGAGCTTTTAGGAAGAACAGCTTCTGTCTGACCGTAAGGAGACTCTTGAGGTCACTGTCCAGCAATCACTCAAAATGTGAAGGCCTCAACTCGGACTCTAGTTTGTCGTGAACAAGACAGACTTCTGTTTTGAAAGTTAACTGCTTTGTATGTTTTACACACAGTTTAAACACAACTATATGGAATCCACTTCAAACATAACACTACCCTCTCAAAGTGTAACTTTCCATTTTGCCCTCTGTCTGTTCCACTGGGAAATGCTGTTGTGCGGTTTGTGAGCGATTAATAGCCAATCACCAGCGCTCTCCCAGCTCCATTCCATGCCAGGTGTACTCACCACACTACCATTCTTTACATTGCAAAGAGCACAATATTTTTAAAGCCCTTTTCTTCAGAGTGTTCCAGTGACAGAGGGACGTTGACAGAGGAGTAGCACTGTAGATCAGAATAGATATATACAGTATATACACTGGATATATACAATATATAGTGTAGATCAGAATAGATATATATATACACTATACAGTATATACACTGTATACATTATATACCAGCAGCCATATCACCCTGCAGCTCATAACTGGCAGCCCACTGAAGCTCAGCAGGTGTGAGCCTGGTCAGTACCTGGATGGGAGACCTCCTGGGAAAAACTAAGGCTGCTGCTGGAAGAGGTATTAGTGGGTCCAGCAGGGGGCGCTCGTCCTGTGGTTCATGTGGGTCCTAATGCCCCAGTTACAGGGACACTATACTGTAAACAGGCGCTGTCCTTCGGATGAGATGTAATATGGAGGTCCTGACTCTCTGTGGTCATTAAAAATCCCAGGGGGTTTCTCAAAAAGAGTAGGGGTGTAACCCCGGCATCCTGGCCAAAATTCCCATTGGCCTTTACCAATCTAACCTAATAATACCCATCTATAATTGGCTACATTACTCTGCTCTCCTCCCCACTGATAGCCGATGTGTGGGGAGCGTTCTGGCGCACTATGGCTGCCGTCGCATCATCCAGGTGGGGCTGCACATTGGTGATGGTGGAGGGGATCCCCATTACCTGAAAAGCGCTTTGATTGGAGTGTCCAGAAAAGCGCTATATAAGTGTAAGCAATTATAATTAATTAATTATACAATATACAGTGTACACTATATATAGGCTTTCAAGTGTAAGAACATAACCTTGAGGCATCAACAGGCTCAGAATCCATATCCTGTCAGACCTTTAAATACAACATTCATCATTCAAAGAGTTCAATGCTAGAAGGGTGCCACGGACCACCAAATTCAGATTGTAATGCAAAATAATCAGGAATTTATGCAAAAGGGAAGAAGTGGTCATCATGAAAGACTTTACTGGGAGGGACCATCCGGGATACCAGCAGTTGAAACTGAAATGGCATACATGGCTAACTCAGTTTGTCAGAGCTCCTAGCAGAGGGTACTGATCTTGTCTTTTCAAACAATCGTACATTATTTACTGTAGGCTATGGGGTACATTTTCAAACTGTATAGGCAGAATTCAGGACAAAGGGTTACAACGTGAGGAAAGTGGACCTGCAGACAGAGCAGTGCTGAAGGGGAGCAGGATGAATCAGCATGTGTAAGGGACCAGCAGGGAATCGATGGAAACAGTCTCTAGATATTCCTAGTAAATCAGAGGCCTGAAAGCAGGGGCCAAACTGTCTAATGACTCAATATGAACAATCAAAGCAGAAAAAAGCACTCTATAAAGTCTCACAGAAACTCATTTAAAATAGAAAAAAAGGTTAAAGAGAAGCAATAGATTAAACAGCAAGCAGAGGTTCATAGAGATATTATAGAGTGTGAGAAAAGAATATTGCCATGTAGGCTAAGATATATAATCATGTTTTACCAGTAGTAAAACTGCAAATAAAAGAAGTGTCCTGGAAATAAAGATAAATAAACATTTAGACAAAGAGAAGGATATAGCGGATGTATTTAATGAACATTTCACTAAGATGTTCACCAAGAAAGAAATTCACAACATGTTTCCCAGTCTGAGGCAGGATTAAGTTACTTAACGGTACAGTCAGAGTCAGTGTTAAACGTAAAAAAAGACAAGAGTCAGAACTGTTACAGATTACTGAAGCACTTCAACAAATCTTCAGGCCAGACAGAATTCTATTACAAAGGAAATCAGAGATTTCAGCTATAGACCATTAACACCCAAAAATGGAAGACAAAACCACAACATACAGTGCCTTGCGAAAGTATTCGGCCCCCTTGAACTTTTCAACCTTTTGCCACATTTCAGGCTTCAAACATAAAGATATAAATTTTTTATTTTATGTGAAGAATCACCAACAAGTGGGACACAATTGTGAAGTGGAACGAAATCTATTGGATTTTTGAAACTTTTTTAACTAATAAAAAAATGAAAAGTGGGGCGTGCAAAATTATTCGGCCCCCTTGCGTTAATACTTTGTAGAGCCACCTTTTGCTGCGATTACAGCTGCAAGTCGCTTGGGGTATGTCTCTATCAGTTTTGCACATCGAGAGACTGAAATTCTTGCCCATTCTTCCTTGCAAAACAGCTCGAGCTCAGTGAGGTTGGATGGAGAGCATTTGTGAACAGCAGTTTTCAGCTCTTTCCACAGATTCTCGATTGGATTCAGGTCTGGACTTTGACTTGGCCATTCAAACACCTGGATACGTTTATTTGTGAACCATTCCTTTGTAGATTTTGCTGTATGTTTGGGATCATTGTCTTGTTGGAAGATAAATCTCCGTCCCAGTTTCAGGTCTTTTGCAGACTCCAACAGGTTTTCATCCAGAATGGTCCTGTATTTGGCTGCATCCATCTTCCCCTCAATTTTAACCATCTTCCCTGTCCCTGCTGGAGAAAAGCAGGCCCAAACCATGATGCTGCCACCACCATGTTTGACAGTGGGGATGGTGTGTTGAGGGTGATGAGCTGTGTTGCTTTTACGCCAAACATATCGTTTTGCATTGTGGCCAAAAAGTTCGATTTTGGTTTCATCTGACCAGAGCACCTTCTTCCACATGTTTGGGGTGTCTCCCAGGTGGCTTGTGGCAAACTTTAGACGAGACTTTTTATGGATATCTTTGAGAAATGGCTTTCTTCTTGCCACTCTTCCATAAAGGCCAGATTTGTGCAGTGTAAGACTGATTGTTGTCCTATGGACAGACTCTCCCACCTCAGCTGTAGTTCTCTGCAGTTCATCCAGAGTGATCATGGGCCTCTTGGCTGCATCTCTGATCAGTCTTCTCCTTGTCTGAGCTGAAAGTTTAGAGGGACGGCCAGGTCTTGGTAGATTTGCAGTGGTCTGATACTCCTTCCATTTCAAGATGATCGCTTGCACAGTGCTCCTTGGGATGTTTGAAGCTTGGGAAATCTTTTTGTATCCAAATCCGGCTTTAAACTTCTCCACAACAGTATTACGGACCTGCCTGGTGTGTTCCTTGGTCTTCATGATGCTCTCTGCGCTTTCAACAGAACCTTGAGACTATCACAGAGCAGGTGCATTTATACAGAGACTTGATTACACACAGGTGGATTCTATTTATCACCATCAGTCATTTAGGACAACATTGGATCATTCAGAGATCCTCGCTGAACTTCTGGAGTGAGTTTGCTGCACTGAAAGTAAAGGGGCCGAATAATTTTGCACGCCCCACTTTTCATTTTTTTATTAGTTAAAAAAGTTTCAAAAATCCAATAGATTTCGTTCCACTTCACAATTGTGTCCCACTTGTTGGTGATTCTTCACATAAAATAAAAAATTTATATCTTTATGTTTGAAGCCTGAAATGTGGCAAAAGGTTGAAAAGTTCAAGGGGGCCGAATACTTTCGCAAGGCACTGTATGTCTAATTATATTGCCTATAAGAATATTAAAGTTAATTAGAATAAAACTAGATTACCTGTATAGCAATAAGATTCTAAGGAACAGTCAGCATGAATTTAGAAAAAAATCGTAAGAGGTCTTAGCTAACTTCCTCGAATTATTTGAACAAACAGCAGTATATGGATGTACTGATGTCCCCACATCAAAAGCACATGTAGGTTTTTGAAGGATGTTTGATAAAATTCCACGTAAGTGATTAATTCTTAAATTGAAGGTCTTAGGCACTCATGCTAATGCATGCATTTGTCTAATGGATTTGAAACAGAGAGTACAGAATAATAATTACAGATGAATGTCAATTAGGAACTTTAGCAGTGCTGTAATTAATGCAGTACCACAGAGATCAGTACTAAGACCACTGCTCTTCCTGATGTATATCAATGATCTATCTTCTGACACAGTGAGTAAACTAGTCTAGTTTACACTTTACACTTACATATACCAAGATACGTACTGTAAGCATTAGCTAACATTGTGGGAGCTGCAAAGAAAAAGATCTAGATAATATTCAAGACTGGGCAAACACCTGGCAGATGACATTTAATATGATAAGTTCAGGGTGTTACACAGCAGAAAGATGAACAATAAATATAAAATTAGAAATTCTGATCTAGAGGCTACTTAAAAAAAAGACCTTGATGTTAATGAAGGAATTTGATTTTACTCAAGATAATGTTGGAGCAATAAATAGCTAAACAGATTGTCAGGATATGTAGCTAAAAGTGCAGAATTGTAAGAAAGAGATGTTGCATTAAAATTGTGCAATGCACTAATAAGATCACATTCAGAATACTGTTTGCAATTGTGCCAAAAAGAACTGTACTGAAATCCTCGAAGGCATACACAAACGTCAACCCTACACACTTCTTCAAAATCAACAGAAAAACAAGGACCAGGAGAAAGAAATGGGAATTAAGATGAAGCATGGAAACGAAGGTTGGGCACCTCTTTACACCAAGAGTTGTGGGAGTCTGGAACACATTGCTCTCCATGAAGTCAAAGGTGATTCCCATGTTCATGTTCCATCCCATTAAACCACCTGCTGTCCCAAAACATTTCAGACTGAATTACATACACAGCAAGCAAGGGGTTGCCTACAGCCCCACTCGTGCAAGGAGGAGGTCCTGGGATGCCCCTCTTCTGAGGACCCAGGCCCTGCGCTCCAGGGTCAGTGGAAGACTTCTCCAAAGCGGGGCTCCTGAAAGGCCCTGATCTCTGACCCGAACCTCTCTCGTCCCTGTCATTTCCCCGAGCACGGCCGACGGCTGTCAGGCTCACCACGATCATCAGAAAAGTGAATGACAAGAGCGTTGTTCCACCCCCCTTCCTCACAGCGAGAGCTGCTACCTAATCACACTCTCACAGTCCCGCAATCTCATCCAGTCGTTCGTTCAATCCTTCGGAGCCCCTTTCTGCAATATGAATACCCCTGCTCTCGAACCCTTTCAGCAACTGCTGAGGACTTTGACACAATGGGAGCCCCTGTGGAAAGCTGCCTCCTCTTTTCAGACCTCCGTGTGCCTGTGCTCTTGGCTCTGAGCTTCACAGCGCCTGCGTGGGTAATACATGTTCTATTCTAAAGTCTTCAGATCGATTTCTAATCTTGTTCTTGGGATTGAAGAGACCGGCTCACTCCCCGACCTCCCTATCAGAGTGACAGCCTTTTTATGAAGTGGTGAACGATACTGTACACAATATTATACATTCGATCTTCGCTTGTAAATGTAGTCCCTTGCATTCTCTTGATGTGAATACCCCAAATTTCATTACATCTCCAGGTGCTCCTCCTATTATTCCGTTGGGTTTTTTTCCTTCCCTACATGCGGTTGATCAGAAAAACTGAGCCAACCTTTCCCAGCACATAAGTTTTCAGAAACTACTTCATCCACATCAGCGGCACGGATGTTTATGTTTTCTAGATAAATGATCTTGAATGAGCTCGATCACGCCAAACGAGGAAGATGCATCATTATATTAGAAGCAAAACCCGTTTGCTTCAGGACTGTTTGATATTTTTTGAAGCACAAATGTGATTCATACGGGTCAGTGTATCAATGGTCGCCAGAGAGGGCTTTTGCAATGTTCAGAGCCCAGGGGGAAGAAGTCAGAATCACAGCTGAAGGAGCGTTGCTACGTAAGTGGTAATTAGAGCTATACAGTTAATATATTTTTAGATAAATATTTCGAAGGTTTGTAAGCAAGAAAGAAGCATTTGAATTAATCGAGTTGGCAGGAAACTTTACCAGGACGTTCATACTGTATAAAATGTAGGAGACTCAAACTTCTCCTAAGAATGTGACGACAATCGTTTTTTCCAACCTAACCACATCAAACAACACTTTCCAGGACATCCAGTAAATCAATCGTAAATGTTACTCATCTATAGCATAATCATACATTACACTTTTTTGGGGGCAAAGCTTGCAACATTTTTCCCTCAGTTCTGAAAAAAACTAAATCTTACGGAACACGAGTTCTGTACCAGCTGTGTCTCGGTGTGTCTTCCTGTTCTCGGGTAACAATTCTGCATTCCACAGCGCAAAGGCAGATCGGCTCATGCAAGAAAAATCAGAAAACACGTCACATACCAAGGGTTACGTTTAAGATGAAGTCAACAATTGTTCTGTCGGCACCCAGTGTACATCAAAACATCCCAAAACCATGAAAGCGCAATTGGTTCCGCGCTGCCATGTGAGAGGTCCTGTGCAGAGAGCTCTTGATGAGGGTGCCGAAAAGTCGCACGTCGGAGCTCCTCTCGGTCTGGAGAAAAGATAGCTCGCAGGAAGTTCTTTCCAGATGTCTCCAGTCTTTTGCACAACCCCTGGGCTTTCAGCGAACTGGATATATGACTAACCTAGCAGCCTGCAGAGCCCAGCAAGTCAGAGAGCTGGCGCAGGGCTCGCAAACCGACATGCAGCCCGGCTCTGTTTTGACAGAGCGGCGAGAATCAGGGGCGCGCTCGGATGAACAGCTGCAAACATAAGACAAACATCTGTGCTGAAGAGATGCCTTTACCCGCATGTTGTCACGGCTCCGAAAGCGCGGGAGGGGTGTGTGCGGTGAGCGGCGGACCGCCGGGGTCCCGGACAGCCGCAGCCCGCAGGTCTGACTGATCCCCCTTACATGTGCGACGTGCGAAGAGAGCTTTGAGTCGCTTCATTACGTTGAAGAAATGTAACTCGGAACTGACAGCCGTGGTCCTTGAGGGCTATGGCATTTAATCTCACATCACCTTCCAGAACTGCTTATCCCAACCAATGTCGCAGGAGAGGTACAGCCTGGGCGGGACCCAGGACCCTGCAGAGCAGACGGCAAAACACACAAACTCACGCCAGAAAACAATTAACCCACCAGCAAGGGCAGGAGGTGTCCCTGGCTCACAGCTCTGTGAGGCCCCAATGCTGACCCCTGTGCCAGCCTAAGGTATCATACAGTATATAAGAGGACAACAGTGCAACAGTCTGCTCCCTCAGCCAGGCACCCAGAGACAAGGAGACAAGTAATCTATCAAAACTTCATGACAGCTGTAAAACACGGGTTTTGTTGAACAGCCTGAGTACTGGAGCTGTGCAGCTGAGCTTCTTAACCACGTTGTTGGTTCGCCCAGACTTTAGATGGAATGAAAAACCAAACCGATCACAAACAGAGCCGAGAGAAGATGTTGGTTGGTCTAGCTGAACTGGTATCGCGGCTGTATGAGTTTGTTGAGTTCGGACCTGAATTGAAAACCCACAGACTTACCTCAGCTCCAGGACCAGGACTGGACAGTCCTGACCTACAGGGCTGTGCACCTCATCGGCAGAGTATCTCCCCGTCCTGGTCTGCCTGAGAGGCTGCAGTAATCCCTCCGTCGTCTTCTGCACTATCAGCAAAACCCTTCAGCCAGCGAACACGTCTGGTGTCCCTCTGCCCCTGAGCAATTCAACACATTCATGAGTCTTTTACCTAGAAATACGTAGTTATAATAACCAAACACGGCACATACCATCCGTCGTCACGACAACTGCTCCCTCTCCTGCGTTCACAGGTTCGAGTTTCTCTCCTTTCTCTCCGCTGTTGATGCTGCCTGTGTGACTGGGCTGGGAGCTAAACCAGGAGCTGCTACCCGAGTCCTGCGCCCAGGTCTTGAGCCCATTTCCAAACCTATCTGCCCTGCTGTTTTCCAGGACGTTGCTCTCTTCATCAACGAGCAACTGAAATCTGGAAAAGGTCATATAGTGTTTGGTCTCGTTCTTATATTTAAAGTCCCTTCTCTATTAAAAACAAAAATCAGGTCGGTGCAGAGATTATTTTCCATCTTGTTTTAAAAGCAGGCCACTAGCTCTGTGACTGTGTAGTAATTAAATCTAAGAAGTACTAAGTATTTGCATGTCTAGAATTCAGAAATATTCATTTTGTGATGGTGTTAAAATACACATTCTTTCCAAATATATGCTTTTCCTAACTTAAAGCTTCAATCTTTACAAGGAAACACAAAAGCTGTTACTCACAAGGGTACTGTATATAGAGTAAGAGGGAAGCCATTTGTGTGAAGAGACTTTTTCTCCCATAGTTGGATCTCAGATGTGCCTTTGTAATTAACATATTCTAAAACTACGTTTGCAGTGAAGATATTCATCCTTTGTCAAACCCTTGACAAGTTACGCCAAACTGCAGCTCTACACCAGTCCCACAATGTACTGGACAAAAAGGCCGTTTTACCCTGCTTTTACTTTTGTTGCTATCATGTGTGCTATTGTAGAGAACCTTGTTGTTTGTTGACTCAAGGAATAGTAAGCATCAGAAGAAACATCACTTATTAGTGGAACAAATTAACCCCATTATTTTTAGGGTAATGAGAAAATCCTTTTTGTTGAAGATGATGCACTGACACTATATTGTACAGACATGATATACTGTAAGTACACTGTTTTTGTTGTTTATCATCGTTCAACCACAGCGTTGGTTATCAGGAAGTCTAGTGTGAAAGTCAAAGACTAGCAGTGTGCACAGTCACTGTTAGGATACCCTAATGAGGAGATATGGATCCTGTGCAGCCGCAGGAGTAGCCAGTAGACACGGCAACAAACAATCCGAATCGAGAGGCGAGATCGTGGTCAATGGGGGTAAGGAAGGTCGAGATCCAGGACAGACACCGGAGGCAAACAATCCAAGTTGAGAGGCGAGATTGTGGTCGAAGGGAGAAGGGGTAGTACAAAATCCAGAGTGACACAAGGTTTAGGAATCGCCAGGTAGAGCTCTCAGGGAGTAAACTCAACACCGAGCAGCGGGAAGCGGGTCTGGATGGTTTAAATAGCGCTGCTCGCTGCACGGTAGAGCGTGTGCTGATGGATCAACACGCGCGGCGGCGCTCATTATTATTAACCTTAAATAACCTTATTATTTCAGTGCTGTTACAAATTTGGAGAGTTAGAAAAATATAGTGCTTATGTAAAATGTGAATGTCAAAAATGCCCGATTGGTAGGTTACAATTTAATATATGTACCCAAACCTGTATTGTAGGAACGTATAAAGAACGTAAGTTCTTTATATTCACTGACACAGCTGTAGCAACAGAGCAATAAAATAACAGACTTGGACAAACATTTATTAACAATGAAATAACAAAACACAAAACTGTACAACATTAAACGCTGCACTATATACCAAACAGTGCATCTCAGAGGCCGACGTACAGCCCCAGACTCCCGGAATGCAGACCCTTTAACCCAGATATCTCATTTTCCTGTCCCCCAGCTGAATAATTAAGACCTCATAACACACTTGTGTGCAAGCACTTGTACACAAACATCCACTTTCATGTCAGTTTGTTTCAGTTTTCACCTGGGGGCATGTGGGCACACAGGGTTGACTCAAATCTGCAGTCTGGTATGTGCGATGTCCTGTAACTCTCCACCACTAGGTATTACAGTGTAATTCGTACACTTGTTGAGGGGGAAATGAATTATCTGCTTTAGTCAATATGTCCTTGGGAAACAAGTGTGCCTATACTGAATGTTCTTATTGAGTGAGCTTTTTGCAGTCGTTTTCACTTAATAAATCTGGGCCTGAATACATTTATCTTGAACAGAGTAGACTTGGAGTGCTTCTGAATCAAGTATTTAAAAAATGGAAGTGGATAAAGAAAGTCAACCCAATGGACATCGTCAGGGGGAAAAAGGGCACAAGCTGGAACTTCGTGGAAATGCTTTTGCTTTAAAAAACGGGAACCTGGGAGTACTTCTTTACACAAAGGGTTGTGGGAGTGTGGAACAAGCTCGCCAGCCATACTATTGAAGACGAGACCCTGGTTTCTTTCAAGAGATGTCTGGATGGGATCTTTTAGCTATAAATACGAGCTGGATGGGCGGACTGGCCTCTGTGTCTTACCAGCGTACTTGTGACAGACGCGTCCGCAGTGTGATTGAACACAACTGTGCGGCAGTATGTGCCTAACCCGTCTCTCCGAGAGCGCCACGCGTGAACGGTTCACTTCCACTGAACAGGAACGTACCGGCTATAAAGGGGGCAAAATAAATAAACCAGACGACTCTCCCAGACCCCCTAGACACCGAGCGCAGCCACGACCGCGCACAGCGCATTTTACCCTCGATGCGGGGGCACGGAGCGCCGGGGAAGCCGGCGAGCTCCTCACGGACCCGCGCTCGCAACGCCCGGCGCTAAAGCTGCTCCACTCCGCGGAGGAAGGAGCCGGAATCCGCCGACCCCCCGGCTGCTGTCCTGCTCCCATGTGAGAGCAACAGCAGCGGCGGGCAGAGCGCTCGGAGCAGAGGGGGACGAGCGAGCCCTACCATAGAATCGATCGCGGTGACGTAGGCCCAGTTGCAATGTGGGATCGGGGCGGACCCAGGCGCCGCCGATGTCCCCCCGTCCCCCGGCGGAGAGGGAGAGCGGCGGGACGATGGCTTCGCAAGGTCCACTCTGGAGGAAGGTCCAGTCCTTCAGCGGTCCCGTCCCACGGTCCCGGCACGGCCACCGGGCCGTGGCCATCCGGGAGCTGCTCATCGTGTTCGGGGGCGGGAACGAGGGCATCGCCGAGGAGCTGCACGTCTACAACACCGGTACGGGCTGGGCAGCTCGCGCCCGCCGGAACCGCCGCAGCCGGGGGGCACGGGCCGGCCGCCGCGCGGGGCTGGAGGGGCTCGCGGGGCAGAGCGGGTCGTGCACGGCGGACCTGGCGCGTGTGCGCGCGTGCACCACCCAATGTGTGCGCGGGGCGGTGGCAACATGTGTCTTTGTTTACACGGGCTCGCCTGCGTCCCGCTGTGGTCCAGGGGCGCTTTGGGGTTTTCAGGTGGTCCTGCCTGAAAGTTTGCGTGCGATAGTTGTTTGTTTTTAATTCACCAGCTTCATAAATAAGACTTTTAGCAGCACGTCGTCGCCGCCGCTCGACTGTCTGTAGATAAGACTTTTTGTTTTATTCCCAGAAGAAATACCCGTCTTTAAATTGAGTTACACATTCGCTCTCGCAGTCTTAGCACAGCGATTCATTTGCTTGTTTTACTGCATTATGCGAATTTCGGAACAAAAACTCTTAATCTCGATGGCGGCGTTTCATTCATCAGGGGTGCCAACAGTGTAGCGCGAGCAGAGACTCCTGGGCCTGGTCGTTGCCCGGCTCATTCTGCACATTCATGTAATCCGTGTGCCTGTAAAATGTCCGTTTCTGTGGAGAACATAGTATTAATCTAAACGCTTTTGTTGAGCATTTCGTGCCTGAATGGAAGCTCCTCACTGTTCACTGTTCTGCACGTATAGAAACGCCCCCACGCTGTGAACCTCAACTCACAGCGGAATGAATAGTCACTGTTTTGTAAAGATTTGTACCAGGATTACGGTGGATAATGTCGATAAAAAAGACATTTCTCCGGAAGTTTAAATCGTTTTTGAAAATAAATACTAGATTACTAAACTGTTTGGTAGAATAGTGCAATTCCCGAATCCTGGAAAGTCTTCGTTGAGCACAACAGGGTTATTTCCTGTCCTTCTGATGACCCAGTTTGCTGTCTGGGCACTAGATGTTGAGCACAGCGAAGGCTTGAGGTCTTTTATGGTTGTTTTCATACAGTGAGGGAGCGCGTTTTAAGTGTTCCCATCTCGGAGCATTCTGCAGTAAGCCACTTGGCAAAAACCGCTGACAATCGTCAGGTCCTGTTCTGAGATCAGAAGTTTTAAGTCTTTTTAAAGTGTTACAGCTCAGATGCAATTTAGAAGACATTATTTCATGTTCTGATGTATCATAACTATCTTCATTAATTAAAATGCACTGGTTATATTGTGCCTTACAGTCCTTTAAGCAGAAAGATATAGCAGAGTATAAAATGTGAAGTTCCATTAGGCAACTGAATTAAATAATAGGGGTCCCCAGCAGGACAGGAGGGGTGTCCCTGTAGCTGAGGGGTCCCCAGCAGGACAGGAGGGGTGTCCCTGCAAGGCAGGAGAGGAGGGGTCCCCTGTAGCTGAGGGGTGTCCCTGCAGGGCAGGAGAGGAGGGGTCTCCTGTAGCTGAGGGGTGTCCCTGCAGGGCAGGAGAGGAGGGGTCCCCTGTAGCTGAGGGGTGTCCCTGCAGGGCAGGAGAGGAGGGGTCCCCTGTAGCTGAGGGGTGTCCCTGCAGGGCAGGAGAGGAGGGGTCCCCTGTAGCTGAGGGGTGTCCCTGCAGGGCAGGAGAGGAGGGGTCCCCTGTTGCTGAGGGGTGTCCCTGCAGGGCAGGAGAGGAGGGGTCTGCTGTAGCTGAGGGGTGTCCCTGCAGGGCAGGAGAGGAGGGGTCCCCTGTTGCTGAGGGGTTTCCCTGCAGGGCAGGAGAAGAGGGGTCCCCTGTAGCTGAGGGGTGTCCCTGAGCCCCTGTGGTCTCTGTCCTGCTCTCAGTGTCCAAGCAGTGGTTCCTGCCAGCAGTGCGTGGAGACATCCCCCCCGGCTGCGCCGCCCATGGCTTTGTCTGCGAGGGCACCCGCATCCTGGTGTTCGGGGGGATGGTGGAGTTCGGCAAGTACAGCAACAGCCTCTACGAGCTGCAGGTGAGTCCCCCGTCCCAGCACCTCTCCGGGCCTCCCGGTGACGTGCTCTCCCTCCCCCACACGAGCCTTGATTTCGGAGTGTTTCGTGTGAGGCCAGATCCTCAGTCTGAAAGGGCGCCGCTGTCACCTGGTAGCGCGGCTGCGCGGAGAACGGCCACCGCGTTCTTGGGTCGACTCTGCCGTCCTCGCCCTTGTCGCGCGCAGTGAACGCACGCTCTTCACACGTGCAGCCGCGGCCGGAAGAGGAGCAGTGAGGTAAAGGGTTCGGACTGGAGATCAGCGGAGAGGCTCAGCGTGTTCCTGATCACATGGGGCACTGGCGTGTGCGTGTGTGGTCTCTGGGGGTGCCTGGAGTGTGTGTGTGTGCGCGTGCGCTCTGGGGGTGTCTAGTGTGGGGGTGTCCAGCGTGTCTGGGTTCTCTGGGGGTGTCTAGTGTGGGGGTGTCTGGCGAGTCTGGGCTCCCTGGGGGTGTCTGGCGAGTCTGGGCTCCCTGGGGGTGTCTGGCGAGTCTGGGCTCTCTGGGGGTGTCCAGTGTGGGGGTGTCCAGCGTGTCTGGGTTCTCTGGGGGTGTCTAGTGTGGGGGTGTCTGGCGAGTCTGGGCTCCCTGGGGGTGTCTGGCGAGTCTGGGCTCTCTGGGGGTGTCCAGTGTGGGGTGTCCAGTGTGGGGGTGTCCGGTGTGCACGCTCAGTGAGTGCTCCCACTGTCCTCTCAGGCGAGCAGGTGGCTCTGGAAGAAGCTGAAGCCCCGGCCTCCCAGGAACGCGGCGCCCCCGTGCCCCCGGCTCGGCCACAGCTTCACCCTCTTCGGAAACAAGTGCTACCTGTTCGGGGGCTTGGCCAACGACAGCGAGGACCCCAACAGCAACGTCCCCAGGTGGGGCCCGCACACTGGGGCTTGGCTGCCTTCCGCTCTGCAGCGCGGGCGCAGGGGGGCGGCGTGGAGCGTTGTGCGTCTGTGTTGGCGGGCTGCGACGTGCAGCTGCTCTGAGTGATTGTGCGTCTGTGATTGAGGACTCTTGCGGGGGGGGGGGGTGGTCTGGTGCTCGCAGACGCTGGAGAGAGTTGTGACGCTCGTGTTCGCCAGGTACCTGAATGACTTCTTCGAGCTGGAGCTGCAGGCCGTGTCCGGGGTCAAGGGCTGGAGCGTCCCGGAGACTCGGGGCGCGGCGCCGTCGGCGCGGGAGTCCCACACCGCGGTGGTGTACAACACTAAGAGCAGCGCCCCCCCCAGACTCTACATCTTCGGGGGCATGAGGGGCTGCCGGCTGGGAGACCTCTGGCAGCTGGACTTGGGTGAGCTGTCCGTATGGACGCATTCGCTCATGCGTGCGCTTCCCACAGATACTGCTGCTGTATACACGTGTGTGTGTGTGCTTTCCTCAGATACTGCTGCTTTATACACGTGTGTGTGTGCACTTTCCCCAGATACTGCTGCTGTATACACGTGTGTGTGTGCGCTATCCTCAGATACTGCTGCTGTATACACGTGTGTGTGTGCGCTTTCCACAGATACTGCTACTGTATACACGTCTGTGTGCGCTTTCCACAGATACTGCTGCTGTATACACGTCTGTGTGCGCTTTCCACAGATACTGCTGCTGTATACACGTCTGTGTGCGCTTTCAACAGATACTGCTGCTGTATACACGTGTGTGTGTGTGCGCTTCCCACAGATACTGCTACTGTATACACGTGTGTGTGTGTGCACGTGTGCACTGGGGATGTCCAGGGCCCCTGGTAACTCTGTGGCTTCAGAGTTAAAGATCAGGCTGCAGCTTTAAAGACACAAACATCTGTTAAAGAAACTCATGAAGGAGACGATGCAGACATCTAATTTTTCACAAATATTTCCACGAAAGTGAGAATTCCTGTGCCCAGCCTATCAGAATTAAGACCCAGCCCACTGAGTCTCTGTATGCTAAACAGACCCTGGAGTGCAATGTCTGTATAAAGAAGAATAAGGGACATTTTCCAAATTTCCATTTCGAGTCTTCAGATCTTAATTATCTCCCAGGCCCAAAGCAGCCATTCCTGGCCTGTCGAAGACTCAGACTTGGAGGATGTCATGTCATTGGAGGAGGAGAGTCAGTCTTCATGACTGAACCTGGCCAGACACTCAGCTCTTATCCACAACAGCTTTCGAACAGCCATTGCTGTCACCAGAGATATTTCTCTCCGAATAATCTGAAAGAATGAATCTTTAGTTGCGCATTAACATTTGCGGAAAGAAATCATGTTTAAGTGTCTACCACGCAGAGACTGTCAGCTTCTTTTCTTTTTTCGCATGCAGTTTGGCTGGGTGTGCCTGTGCGTGTGTGCTTATCGGGAGCTGGTGACTGTCTGCGGAAGAGCGCTCATGTTCTCTGGCTGCTGTGATCTTGCGTTCCCCAGAAACCATGACCTGGTCTCAGCCGGACACCCACGGGCCTGCCCCGGCCCCCAGGAGCCTCCACTCCGCCAACGTCGTAGGAAACAGGTGAGCCTCGCTCGCAGAGGACCTGTCTCCTGCTCTCCGAATCGGCAATGGGCTGAGACGCGCGTTTGGCCAGAGCCCCCAGCCCTCTCTCGGCCGCGGGTGCTCGTGAGAAAGTGTCAGCGAGCCGACAGAGGCAGCTGTGTGCGTCTTTCTCTTCCGTTATTACCCAGAGGTGTGGAGCTGCCGCTGAGAGTGCCAAGTGACGTAAAAAGCTGCTCTGAGTCTTCAGGGAAGCCAGCACTATGCACATTGGTCAAAGCTACAAATTGTGTTACCTAATTAATAGCAGCTCAGGTTTCGTTTTGGCCGAGAGCTTCAGCAGTGAACCCATCTTTGTAAATTGTTGTGCTGGTGTACTGTAGCTCTTACTGAGCCGTTACTTCAAGCAGCTTTTAAGGCGACATTAAAGCACGCGTGATGCAGCTCGGCCTGATGCACCGTCGGTTGTGTTTGCCCTTGGCAATCCCAGCCAGGCCTTGCTCCCCAGAGCTGATGCGTCTTAACTCCCCTGCTTGCAGAATGTTTGTGTTCGGGGGCTGGATCCCGGTTCTGAGGAGCGAAGACAAGCCGAGCTCGCTGGGCGCCGAGTGGACGTGCACCAACTCCATGTCCGCCCTGAACCTCGGTCAGTATGTCACGGAGGGGGTCGTTTGCTAGACTTTAAACGAAGAGGTATTTTCCCCGTTTTCAATGAACTTTTTTGTCTTGTGAATTGTGAAAGCAGTAGTGCCTTGGCGCAGAATATAGCGTCTCGAACCCTGGGTCTGATAGCGGTGTTCCTGAGTGACCTGTGTAAGCGCGCTCTGCTCTCAGAAGGGCGCTCGCGAGCGGGCCCAGGGGTGCGCTCTCCCAGCGATGCCCGGTACCTAGCCCAGACCCCTCTGATGTGAGCCGGCACTCTCCCCGCAGACTCCATGACCTGGAGCTGCCTGGTGTCCAACGAAGACGGCCAGGAGGAGGGGAAAGGAGCTGGCAGCGGCCCCAGGCCCAGGGCAGGGCACTGCGCCGCCACCATCGGCTCGCGCCTCTACATCTGGAGCGGCCGGGACGGCTACCGGAAGGCCTGGAACTCCCAGGTGTGCTGCAAGGACCTGTGGTACCTGGAGACGGGTGAGCCATGCCGGCCAGCTGGGGGGTCTCGAGGGTCTGGAGCCGTTCAGCATAATGTCGCAGCAGAGAGGTGACCGGCAGCCCATCTGCTCCTCGTGGTTGCATGTAGCGGGTAGACCTCAGGATTGAACTGTGTCCCCAAGGGGAGAACTTACACTGTCACACATTGAATACATCACAAAACCTTACATTCATAATTCTTTACAACAGAGTCACAACGTAGTTAGTTACAAACACAGTCAGTACTGATCCAGTTGCGTTTACCCTTGCTGTTGAATTGTATTAATTGCTGGGAACAAGTTAATATGTGTGTCTGTGAGATCTACAAGTGGGAGGGAAGAAGTTGGTATGCAGTATTAAGAATATGGAAAGGATCTCATACAATTGTTTCTTCCGCCTGTCTAATCATGTATTGTTAAGAAATTGTCTGCGAGGAGGAGTGCTGATTCAATATTTTCCTGATGGGCCGTCTTTAACAACACAGCTGCGGGATTTGTCACACGCACACACATGTTGTTAACGCTCAGAGCATTGCTTTGCACTGTGCAAACGTGTGTACAGTTCTCACTCAAGATAGATGGAGAGTCCGTCTTTGTGCAGGAGCTCTCGAGACAGTCCTGGATCATCCGCTGCTGCCAGCCCAGCGAGCAGGAGGGGGAAACGCCTGCCTCTTGCTTCGGTTCAGGGGTGTCGTCGCCGGCTGATGTTGACGTTCAGCAGTGCGG
Source organism: Lepisosteus platostomus (assembly GCF_059453375.1). Lineage (NCBI taxonomy): Eukaryota > Metazoa > Chordata > Actinopteri > Semionotiformes > Lepisosteidae > Lepisosteus > Lepisosteus platostomus. The sequence continues at coordinate 62,777,254 of NC_142619.1, read as the reverse complement.
GAGCAGGGAGGGGGTGATGCATCGCGTGTGATTTCTTTCGCAAACGGCCCCCTGTCCCGTCTGCCCGCAGAGAAGCCCTCCACCCCGTCGGCGGTGCTGCTGGTGAAGGCCACCATCAACACGCTGCACGTGGCCTGGCGGCCCCTCCCTGCGGCAGAGGCCTACCTGCTCCAGCTGCAGCCTCTTTGCGCGGGACCGGCCCCCTCCCCCGGCCCAAAGCAGCAGCAGCCTTCGTCCGAGGCGCCCCCTTCAGGTGAGTGCGCGAGCGTCCGTGTGCTCACAGACTGGAGGCGGCTGGCTACAGCACAGCTGGGCGTCGGTCTCGTTCCAGGCTCCCACAGTGCTTTGCATGCGGACGGCTTTCCCGCCCTCAGTTTTAAATGCACCGCCCTGGAGTCACTTCTTTAGAGAAGCAGAGCGGTTCGATACTTCTCGAGCGCTCGCACTTTTATCTGAAACATAAGGTAAAACGAAACGCAAACCGCCTTTGACTTTGGTCTGAAATCATTGACTGCCAGACAGAAAATCCCCTGTGGGTCTGGGGAATAAACGTGTCCGCGTGTCATCCGGGACCAGCTGGGTCTCGAGCAGCGGGAGCTCGGGGGGTTTCGTTCTCGGCGGCGCGGCACAGGGGGTGTGTGACTGGCTGCAGGTCTGACGTTGGGGTTTCTGCTCGGGTTGTGCAGGACCGCCGGCCGCCCCGGACTCAGGCAGCGGCCGGGCCCCCGGCGAGAGGCCCCTGGGAGACGCGAGTCCTCGCGCGCGCCTGGTGAGTCTCATGCCCCCATGGGGCGGCGGGTTTTGACACGGGAGCTGGCTCTGGTCCAGGAGGGGCTGCAGGCCAGCTCCTGGAATCGCTGCCATGGAACCAGTAAAGGGTTCCCTCAGGTGCTGGAGAACCCAGCTCTGAGGCTGGAGCCCGCAGCAGGCCTGGTCAGCCGCGTGTTCCTGCAGTGTCCTGGTCGAAGACGTGAGCCTTTCACGTCTTCCTGCTCTGCTGGGGGGATTAGTGGAGTCTTCAGTCTTACTCAGGGGGCAGTGGGCTGTCCTTTCAGTCTTTCTTCGGTGTGTTTAATTCAAGAGCCTAACAGAGGTGACCGACGAGGGGGCATTCAGCCTCGGTGATGAGTAGCGCGTTGCTATGTCTGTAGGGCCGGGTAGCTTATTCCAGATCCGCCCAGCCCTCGTCGGGGGTCTTCGTCGCCCTCTGCTGAGTAGCCAAGCTGTGGCAGAGCCCCGCCGGAGTGACGCCGCTCTCTGTGAATTCCAGGAGGCCGCCCCTCCGGAGGGAGCCCACCTGGCGCACCGGACGGACGACAACAGGCCCGCTGGCACCCGGCTGCCCGCCGCCATCTGTAAGCGGTCGCTCCGTTGTTCCAGGGCGCCGTGCTCGTGAGTTCACGCGGCCGTGCCCGGCGAGCTGCTGGCTGCCCCACGGCCCGCGGGGAGACGCTGGGGAGACCGGGGGAGGCATCCTCGGCGGGAGTCGGAGCTCGTTAGGGGCTGGTCCTGCGGCGCCGTGCCGAGTCTGAGGTCCGGTGAGGGGTGGGCGGTAGAAGGGCGGTGTGTGTGTGCGCCGCGCGGTTAGACAGCTCGCTGTGACGGCCGTCGGCGAGGGCAGGGTGCCGGGGTGTTCTCCGGGAGCAGAGCGCGGGTCCTGGGTGGGACACTGCCGCCGTCCCGCTGGGAGTGCATCGTCACTCTGCCCGGCTAGCGGGGCCGCTTCGAATAAAAGCGTCATCAAAATGAAGTAGTAACAACCGTGCGAGACTGCGGATGACGGGTGACTTTCTTGTGTTGCTGCTGGTTAATGACAAACATTCTTGCAGTTCTTCCAGAGCGAGAGTCTTCCCCAGCCCCAGCGTCCCCCTTGCCTACTGCCAACGGCGCCGCAGACATGGTGAGCTGAGCTGCTGTTTGCCTGCCTGCTGCCGGCGGTGCTGTTTTCTGTGCTCTTCCTCTCTGAGCCGCTGGATTTTTACAGCGGTCCTGATCTCTCTCGCCGCAGGAGCCCGCAGAAGAAAGGGCAGACCCTCCCCAGTGGTACGATGTGGGAATTTTCAAAACGCTCTTCTCAGAGGTGACGCACTACTACCTGCCGCCACCAGGGGGCGCCCAGGGGCCAGTAAGTGGCATTTCCTTAGTACAGCCACATTGGTTTGTGCTGGAAGACAGTGGTTTTAAAAAAAGCTGTTAATAATCCAGCACTGTATCCACCACTGACGACGGGTTCAGAGTGGAATTGTCCTAGATGACCAGTGGGCATGTGTTTAACTGTTTAATTGTACCCATCCTGAGTGCAGTTTGAAAATCCCTAATCCTCTGGTAATATCTGTAGGCACGTGCGGTTCACTGCTCCACCAGCTAAGGTCTTTACTCTGTCCTGTCCGTCCTCCCAGCTCTGAACTCGGTATTCAGAGCCTGACCTGGCAGGACTGAGGAGGGAGTAGTCAGTCTGGGTTGTTCATAATGGATAGAGATATGTGTGCTTAGTTGTTGCTAATGCGAAGTATATTTTGGATTTGGAACTTCAAACTTTGTTCAGCTATAGAATTAAATGGATGGTATATTGATGTATTGTTGGAAAAAGTATTTTTTTAAAGCATTCAAAGAGCAAGTATTGATTAGATATGTCCGTATGATATCTGTACTCAATACCGAGTATTGATTAGCTAATGTAATGGATCCAGGTTAAACCAGCTGATGTGCAGGACTATGGGGACCGGAAGCAGCAGCCGCTGACCCCCGGCGCCACCTACAGGTTCAGAGTGGCAGGGATCAACAGCTGTGGCCAGGGGGGGTACAGTCCTGTCAGCGAATACAAGACCTGCCAGCCGGGCTTCCCTGGGGCCCCCTCCTCCGTCAAGATCACAAAGGTGCGTCTCCGAGCAGCAGTGGGGCACTTGTTCCACACCCCCGCCACTCGCTGCGCACAGCAGCGCCGCCTGTTTCCGTGCTGTAGGCTCCCGGAGCTCCTTGCTCTGGGTCTTGGCATCATTGTTGATTTTGCTGTTGTCTCCTGGATCGATTCTTTTTAACTTTAAGGGTGAAGTTCATTGTTTTCAGACGTACCTAGTTATAATAATACAGCGCTTTGAGAATGTGTGGTCGTGCCCATTCCTGGAGCATTCGTTTCCCAGCCTGTGGTTTTAGTGTCGGTCGGGGGTTGAGACCCGAAGGTGCTCTGGGGGTGTCACACCGCTCCGTGCCTTGCTGCCCCCCCCCAGGCTGCAGATTCCGTTCACATCACCTGGGAGCCGCCCAGCTCTCCGTCCGGCCGGATCCTGGAGTACTCCATGTACCTGGCGGTGCGGAAGTCCCGCGCCAGCAGCCCCGGCCCGCTGGCCTTCATCAGGATCTACCGCGGCACCAAGACCTTCTGCACCGTGTCCTCCTCGCACCTGAGCAACGCGCACATCGACTGCACCTCCCGGCCCGCCGTGGTCTTCCGCATCGCCGCCAAGAACGAGCAGGGCTACGGCCCGGCCACGCAGATCCGCTGGCTGCAAGGTAGGGCTCGCGCTCTGCACGGGTCGGTCTCGGGGCTCAGTCGATACCCGTGGTCACCCCCCGAAGGGGTGCTGCTGCCACTGCTCCTTGGGGACGGGCTCGCCCCCTCACAGGAGCGCAGGGGGGTCGGGACGGGCGCGGCTACACCTTTTTACACACACGGATCAAATTCCACAGCGTCGCCTTGGCCCCTCTGATCAGAACTACTGAAACGGCTGCTGGCAGCAGGGACTGTCAGACACATGGAGAACCAGGTCACTTCCTCACTTTGACCGCCTCTCAAGAAATATGTTTCTATATTTGCAGATACATATAAACAGAAAGTGCCACAACCTGAGACCTGTGAGAAACATGGACTGATGATGCCAGACAGGTTAGTCTGATTCTTGTGTTTCAGCAGGTTAATGTTGGATGAGCAAACCAGGCCCAAGCTATAAACTGGTGGACCATGGGAGAACAGCTGCTGTAGCCGGTGTATTGAACTGTGCTGCTGTGCTCTGTTGTACTGGAGCAGGTGTTCAAACAGCAGATTCATTTGTTCTCACTTAAAACCACTCTGCTCATTGAGGAGCAATACTACAGGCACATGCATTGAAGGTGATTATCTGAAAGTGCAGTTATATATTCTTTATAAGTGCTAAACTTTGCCATCTTGTTTAAAAAGTGTTTATCCATTCTCCTATGCTCAGAGCTGTTTCTGAACAGTTGGCTCAAGGTGTTAGAATCTTTTTAATTGATATTTTGTGAAAAAGTGGTAATCACTTTTTTTAATTATGCAAATGAGGATTTTGAAAACTGTTTGCATTTGTCCAAGTCTTTAAAACGGCTGAACTTGAGGGTGATTTTTGTTGCACTAGTACTGATCGCATCAAACCTGCACGCAAAGCTGCATCATTTTATTGGAGCACACATGCAAAAAAACATTTTGTTGCACTTGTGCATATGAGAGCCAAACTGAACTGTTTAACAAAGTCTGGTCAGAAATGTTGCAGCTGCAGGGCACTGCGGGGATTGTGGTAAATGTCACTGAGATGTCTTCAAGTTCCTGCCCTCTTGACAGCAGTTCTGATCTCAGCACAGAAGTTACTGATACACTTGCAGTGATTGGACATGATGGCCAAACCTGCTGTTTATTATCCAGGAACAAGTAAAGGAACAAGTAAAGGAACAAGTCATAGGTTTATTCCATGCTGAAAAGAGGAAAGAAAACAAAACGTTTCGGCTGTGAAGCCTTCTTCGGGTGTGAAGAAGCTGTGTTTTCTCTCTTCTCTTTTTAGCATGGAATAAACCTATTAGTTGTTCCTTTGCAGACTACGCCTGCTGACGCAGCTCCACACCTGAACTACATCATACCCTTTTATTAACACACAGATCTGTTAGGTGTGCATATGCACTAGATCCAGTATATAATATGAATGATGAAAAATGACTCTGGGAAAAAATGCATCTGCACAAGATAAATTGTTGCTATGTAACTGTTACCTTGTCTAAACTTAATGAGATGTGTTCATATATAATGTTTTAAATATATATATTAATGTAAAGCTTTCTATTTTGTGATTCTCTGTATTTGTAAAAAGAAAATATAATATGAAGCAGCTAGATGTGTGCAGGACTAGTTCTGGACAGTTATACGTTTACCAATCTGTTCTTGGGAGAGGAATAATGGAAAACAGGCACTAACGGATATTCTTGTTCTCTTGTAGCGCTTGTTCTGAGAAGACAAAGACAGAGACCTGAGCCTGCACGGGAGAAAACGCACGTTGTAAATCTAATAGTTTTCCTACTTATTTTTTTATATTTGGTTTTTGTACATATTCTGTATACATAAATATATTTTTTACCAGTTCGGGATCACGATTGTAGTTTATCATGTAAACCACTTTGTTCGCTTTCTTTTCTCCTGGCCCGAGCGTGTGAGAGTCCAGCCGGGCTGTACCGAGACGGATTCAATGCCTTACCCTTCCACACCGGCGAGAGCTCGTACCCGTGCCTGTCAGGATGCTGGTTCATCTTAGGCCTGGGTGCAGCCCTGATGCATGTGTCTCCAAGACACAGCAGAGTGCCGGCAGAGGGAGCTCGAGCCCACAGCCCCCTGTGGAAGAACACTTCCATTCCAGAACATCAAGAGGACCCGCCGTGCGCGGTCCATACTGGTGGCACTGGATACAGCCCCCACCTCAGAAGGAAGACACTGGAGAGGGACAGATTAAAATTGGGAAGGTGGGAGGACACTGGACGGTCCATGGAGAACATGCAAACTCCACCCAGACCTGCACCACAAGATGGAGCTGAACCCTGGGTGCTGGCGCAGTAGTGCTGACTGCCAGGCTTCTGTGCTGTCAGGGGAACGGGGTGCTAGAGCACCTCAGGAGCACCCTGGGGCTCCACTGACCAACCCGGGACGGGAGAGCCCAGAGGGGATGTGAAATAAGACCTGTTCTGCTGGGATTATTGGTGATTTCGGAACTGGCCTTAAAAAATCAGAATCATACCGTGTCAACAATAATGAAATTAAGTCATTAGTGACGGATCAAAATCTATAATTCAAGTGTTACGTCAGAAGTTTATTTTGTAATTACAAATTGTGATATTTAAGATTTCAAAATGCAAGTATGTTTTATAGAAAATGCACCATTGCTGTTTTTATCAACTAGTTTATTAATATTAAATTTATGAGTGCTAAAAATCATGGGTCATGAAATCCTAAATCGTACAGTGAGGTCCTTCACGTTTATCTTCTGTGCCGAGATGAGCAGAGCTGAGGCTGGTGTAGCGATCTGTGTCAGCTCAGCCAACTGCAGCCCTGGCAGGAGGTGTGAGCAATCTAGTTCAGAGCTTTCCCCATTTCAGTTTTATGACTTTAGCTACTCAAGGCAGTTTCTGTCTTTTAATGATTAGTTTAGAAGGTTTCACGTGCAGGCAAGGCAATTTCTGGAGCTCATTGAAAGCATATCTAATGATAAATTTAATATAGTTCTCAGCGGATCACACAAGCTTATCAAAGGTCACAAGCAGAAAGGGTCAGGTGCTCTCTTCATGCCTGTGTTATTAATAGTAATTAATTGATCCCAGGATCTCATGCAGCTGTTTCCTGTGAGAAGCCAGGGCATCAGCTTCAACAACATGGACAGGCAGTTTGTTCCACACTCCTGCAACCCTTTGTGTAAAGACGGGCCTCCTGTTCTTGCGTTTTACATTCACTTGCCATTTAAACTGTTGAGCAGAAATCTGACTTCGTGGAGTATTTTGTGAGCGGCCCTGATGTAGGCAGTCCCGTGCTCCAGTGAACAACGGGTCGTTTTGTTGCCACAGCCTGATTTAGTTGGAAACAGTGTGATCTGTCGGGGACCAGGAGTGAATACTTCAGCATCTGAAATACTTTCTCTTGATTTCCAGAGTAAGAGACTCAGTGTATAACAGGGGCAGGCTAGTGCACAACCTCTGTTAATTAATTTTGTGAGCGATGCACCAAGGGTTAGTTGTTTCTGAGATTCCTGGCACCTATGGACAAGCACGGATTGAATTGCATCGTCTGCCCATCTGCTGTTTACAAGAGACAGTGCTCAGTACCCAGTTTATGCCATTTTCTTTCCCTCTGGGAAACTACCAGTGAGGCTGTTTGTTTGTTGTGTGATGAGGGGTGGGTGGAGCTTGTTTAACTGTGGGGCAGCGTCTTGGAGACCCAGGTTTTACCTTCTGATGTTTGGCTCCTAGATCCTACTGAGGCTCACGGAAAGCAAACTGAGCCCTTGACCTACTGTTGGTGCCAAATACCTCTATTCCCTGAGCAGCTCAGTTGCCCAGCCCTTGAAAACCTGAGCTGTGTAAGGAATGATCCTGCATTTACAAGCAGATTTGTTTTAAAGATCAACTTGTACTGAGTAGAGTAATATTGCCATGTAGACTTCAGCCTCTGCTTTCTAGAGCACAGCAACACTCGGAGGGTCCTCAGCTTCAGACACTGGGCTGCTGCTGTTTGCAGCAAAGAGAGACCATGGAAATATGAAAGAGTCATTTCCTTGCGGTCTGGCTGACCGGCCGGCAGTGCTCCTGGTCGTGCGGGCGATGACACCAGGCTAGGGCTGTAGGGTCCTCTGCTCCTAATTCCAGTTTAACTGAATCAAGTGTGTGGAGTCCTCATATCATGCTTTTTGTTTTTATTGATAAATCCTTCCAAATTGTAGCTCCACAATTTGGTGGATATCTGTCCTGGAGTACTAGAGCTTTACTGTGCTTATTAATACTGATATCCGTTAGTACAGTGGTTCTTGGTCCTTTTGCTGCCTGTGTCTGCAGGGTTATGGAGGTTAAACCAGAACTAACACTGTCAGCTTGGTTAGTAATTTTCTGCTCTCTGGTCTTCGTTTCTCAAGCAGTGCAGTACAGTGGTTCTCAGTGCTGGTCCTAGGTCACTGACAGACAGGAGACCAGAATTAGTAGAGCGAAGGTTGCGAGGTGGGGTGTAGGGCCATAATAGCTCAGACAGGTAATGAGGTACCAAGCCATGTAGAGCCTTATAGGTGAGCACGAGGATTTTGAAGTCGACACAAACCTGTCATGAAGCCAGTGCAAGGACCTGGATTTTGTCTGACAGCTTTTGAAAATACTGGAGTTTGTCCAATGTAAATTTAGAAATCCCAGCAAGTAGAGCTTTACAGTAGTAAAGACAAATGTGTTAATCGGCTTTTTAGCCACAGTTAGCAATAACATAGGACGTAGTCTAGCGATATTTTTTAGATGAAAGATGTTTTGACTATGTTGCACATGTGGGTCGAATGTCAAGCCTGAATCAAATATCACCCCAAAGTTTTTCAAAGTTCAAGTACAATACCATTGCTTAATACAGTACTGATTTACAGTGTCAAAAGAAATCACAAGTAATCTCTTCTGTTTCCCATTTTGTATTCACAGTTCGGTTTTATTACCTGCATGCAATACTCGGCACTAGGCTACATTAAATGTCACCTGCCTGTGTTTGCCCAGTCTTGAAAATTATCTGAACATTTTTGAATTTCATTGGCTTCTCACGGCTTCTGTGGTGTTTGCTAATTGAGCTAATATGGTATAATCTGCAAACGTGTTGAATCTAGATAATTGATCTAATTCAGGAAGAACAGCTGTCCTAGTACAGATATCTAATTAAGTCAATCTAATTTGAACATTTACATCTCTAAAGTTTTTCCTATTAACCAGTTCTGTCTAACTGCCCACATTTCTCCAAGAACCTTCCACCTTTAATTTAGGAATTAATCTTTTAGAAGGAAATGTATCAAAAGCCTTTGAAAATCTAAGTACACCATATCACCCAGTGCTCTGGGTGTCCATAAACATTGTTGCTTGTTCAGAGGACTCTTAACTTGGTAAGACCTACCTTTTCTAAATCCAGGGTATTTCCTACTATATTATTTCCATAAAGGTGAGCCTGTAGTCACCAATACTGTTAAAGAATCCCCTTCTGCTGTCTACATCTCCCCAGGTGAGCACCTGAGTGAGATACTCATTCACTAATTCCTTTTCCCTTTCATCCCCCAGAAATTTACCATCATCGCCTTGGGTCCCTTTTGCTGTTGTAGTAGTGAAATAACTTTTTTCCTCCCTATTGATTGGTTTGTTGAACAGTTTGAAATACTGTTTTCTACAGCTTTTGAATTTGCAACCTCTTGGGATGAACATGTTAGGTCTTTTAAGCAGAATATGTTGAGACGTGCCAGCCATTCTCCCCTGATGCCATGTGTCCTGTCCCATCGTACTGCTGTTAACCTGTGCTTTCCTGAAACTGTAGAATTGATCTGGACTCAATGGGCAGTTTCTCAATATACTACAGAGCACACCATACTACACGTACAGTTACCTAATGGTTGTAACTTGTTTTCGTGATTTGAAAAGATGAGATCTGTGCCAGTGTTTCTTTGTGTAGGTGCTCCGAAAAACTGGACAGGAAAGCAGCCGTCTGCCCTCTCAGTTTCTCCTGACATTCCTGTACAGTATATATTCCCCATCTCTCTAGGGAAAGTTGAAGTCTTCCATAAAAACCTATTTCTATGTCAGCTGCAGAAGGCTGTGGTAAATGAGTAAATCAATCTGATTAGGGATCCAGTTTGGATCAATTGAGTCAATCCCCTCATGTGAAGAGCTGTTAAGGAGTGGGAAAGACCTGTTGTACAAAAACTGCTTTGTACTGGAGCCTCAGGACCAGAAAAGGCAAACTGTTTCAAACACGTACTATATGACTCCAACCCAAATAGTAATTCTGAACTCTGCACTATTATTCCCCTCTATTGCTAAAACCAGCAGCAGGATGTGTGAAGAAAACTCTTTAGTGAACCTGAAATGAGCCAAATCTCTCCTTCCTATTGTTCTTACTACTTCTACACTGCTGTGCATTCACATTGTGGTAATGGGGTGAAGATGGAACTTTTAAGATGAATGAAGTGAAATATCACAGGTAAGACGCATGCAACTCCTCTCTAGACTGATGAAGCTCTGATGAAGTTTTCTACATTCTGGCAGTTTCCAGTGATTTTTATTGTGACAGAGTGCCGGTCTCTTCCAGTCCAGGATCATGCCACCAGAATCCAGACTGCAGCCAGCAAGAGCCCAGAGGCTGGACAGCGGGCTCTTTTGCCACAGGCAGCTTTAGCACTCCATAATTTCACCTTTCAGCATTAGAGGAAAGTAATGTCACATCCAGCTGATGCGAAGGAATTACACTGAAATGAAGCAAAGATCTATTACAAGGACTTTAAGACTCGGTTTTTATTAAAAGAATTAACATGAAATCACATAATAGTATTTTTTACTCAAATTATAAAAAGAGTAACACGATTCAATATGAAATTAAGAACCGATTCCCCTGCTGTTCAGGCAAGGATAAATCCTCATTTTTACACAGAAAATAAAGGAGTCAACAAAACTCCTCTGCACATGCTCTGTTTTTTTATTTCTGCAGTGTTCCTGCTCTTAAGAGCTCATGTACAAAAAAAAACTTCACAATCTAATCTATCAGGGTTTTCTAAAAGCCTACAATCAGATTAACCCCAATTTTACATTTACACCTACTTTGTAATTTGTTTCTGTTTTAAATATATATTACAGAGCCCTACCACCTGCCCTTCCCTCAGTAACATCTTGTTTTAAAAAGCAACCCTCCCAAAATCAGCCAGCTGAAGCTTCATGGTCAAATCACAAAGTGTCAGATCATGAAAACTGGATCTGCTGCACTCCAGAAATCTGCAGGAGGAAAAGAAATTGCACCTTCAGATATCATACCATTGCACCCACAAGTTTCATTGAGAAGTGTAACTGCAAACTACAAGGTTAGTTGAAAACAATTGGATTTCACTGCAATTGGTCCCCTTGCAGAACTGGCAAGTTAAAACAAACTCTCCACAAGTTGCCTTGTCCTTGTTAGCTGTGTTGCTCAAGGCAACCCTGGTCTGTCCAGTTAAGACACACAAAACGAATATACGAATTTATTGGGTAGAAGCAAGCTCCCGCCAATATACAAACACATCAAATCCCATAGTTTCAACCTGCAATTTTCCAAGAGGACTGGGGTCTGAATTCAGCCAAGCCACAGCATGCTAATGATAACTTGGCTTTTTACACTGAGATGCTGTGTGTGTCTGCAGAGAGAAAGGCACGACCCTTACCTGCTGATATGAGGTGGTGTACACCATGACATTCTGCTGCTGGCCGTCTGCAGTGATCAGTCCTGCAGGTAACTGGTTTGCTGAAAAAGGGAAGTTTTACTGAATGTCAATTCAACTGACACACTGTGCAACTGTGCATTTCTCATCTGCTGGTATTTGAACTTGCCATTTCTGATTATATTGCCGTATGGTTAGAGTTGAAAATTTCCTTAAATATGTCTAACAAGAAGTGCCTAGAAATATTTTGCCATTTCAAGTTAATATATACAGCTGTATTCTAATCTCACTCTGAGTAACAATTTGGACAGTTCTACCCTGGAATAACACTTGGTTTGTCCTCTCAGTCTTTTCTTCAGTTTGCAGCACAGCTACATTAGGTTTCAGTCCACTTCAAATAATTTAAGCAGCACCAATCACTTCCTGAGACTTCTTTGAAAGTAGCTAGGTCCGTTTAATCAGAAACACACTGGATGAGACTGATCACAGGCTGCTTTTAACACACTTGATGGTTTTGCTGGAGCAAAAGGTATCTACTCAGGTCCTGTCTGCACTCACCTGTGCAGTCTTTTTTTAATTTTTATTTTCAAAGTATGGTTTATTAGACTACTAATGGTCTTCCTCCACTAAACCTTCACTCAGAATTTACATTGATAGTTTTTTCTGCATATTAAATTAATATTTCAGTGGCTATTATCTGTATTAAATGCACATTTTGTGGATATATGTAAATAGTTTTCAATTAACCACAACTGGACTACACAGTGACATCATGCCCACTTTCTGAAGGTAAAGATTAGGTGTCAGGCTTCATTCTAGGTTGTTTCTTGAAGCTTGTGTAAAAGAAATCTGCAGTCCAAGACGTGATCACAGCAGAGCTCTACCGGCTGGGGTTTCTGCAGAGCTGCTGCTGCTAAAGGCTCCTGTATATGTGCTCTGCATGGGCTTTGACAAGGTTTATTTCCAATCCTACCATCAATTACCAGTTGTTACCAAATTGGTTACAGCACCATTCTGCCTGTCGCCTTTCTGAAAGGTGTCTAACAACACAAATAATAAATGGACTCCAAAGCGCAGCAGAGGCCGGACAGACACTCACTGAAAGACTCTTCGCTGAGCTCGTCTCCCAGGCTGTCGTTCACAGACACAGTTGTTACCATCCCCTTCTCTCCCTTCATCGCCTGGAAAACATCGGTATCACAGAACATAACCCAACATGCGTCACAGTTCAGACACACGGTTACCAGCTCTTCAGGGACATACTGCAGAACCCTCTATACATGCTGCCCAGCAATCCTGGGACTCGGCATGCTGACTCAAGGAGGGGTTGCTCAGATGAACTTGTACAAATCACTGTTAGAATTTAACAGGGGTACCTACTAGCTCCAGCCTGTATTAAAAATGCCATCTTAACTAGAAGCTACCCAGTTCCTGCACAGGAATATTCCTGGGATTAGCCGGACAGTTAGAGCTGTGGAAACTGGAACACTAACAGCCACACAAATCCTTCTGAAGACACCTGGTGTTCAGAAGGTCTGCTTCCAGAGAGCACCCCGATTGCAATAAGAACCGGTAATACAGAAATGTTACTCTTTTACACCAAGTCAAGATCTTGTACACAGAAGGCGAGACGACAGGATGTTAAAAATCTAGACACTTCAAAACTACTTTTCCCCCCACTTGAACTGACAATAGAACTTATCAAGCTGCCTTCATCTCACGAAGCCCTCCTATACTGGAGTGATTCAATGGGGCCTCAGATGTGACCAGTCTGAACTCCTGCGTTCTGCTTTCCTGCTCAACCAGCACGGCTCTCAATAGTCTACGTGCCTGACCTTCCAAAAAAGATCCCTCCTTCTCATTCTGTCTTCTCCCTGTCAAAACATCAATCATTTCACTGTCTGCACTCAGGTGGACGTAATGTACATTGTAATATTGTGTCCCCCCCCCGAAAGGTTAAATTTAAGAATCGCATACTAGTAATGCTGTTTTATTTACTTTCGACTCTTTAACTGGCTGTACAACAAGCAATTACACATTAAGCAAACTTCTCCCTTCTACTGAACATGGAGTAGGTTTTATTTCCACACTGCTGCTGCTGCTTCTCTGCCTGCATGCTGCTTTCCTCAGCTCACTCCAGGAACCGAACCACACGTTCTGTGTACAGGACACCCCAACCCGACTGGCGACTCGCCCAGCCTCCTGACCTGCCTCCAGGCCAGGAAGCTGTACTGATCACAGCTGGAATGTATCACCTGTGAAGATGCAATAGATCGGTATCCACTAGGATGTTCAGGGTGTGCGACTCTATAGAAGAGGGGAGTGGAGATGGACTTCCTGTTTTGTCCTGCAAATAAAGGTATGTGCGTTCCCCCTCAAAAACACTCACCCCTTGCTGCCCTGCCCTGTCTCTTCTTCAGTTCAGCATTAATCTTGTCCCTCATCACCAGCAACATTCTGCCCTTTCATTCTCCTGTACCAAACCTGATTTCTCTCTGGGAAAGTAAGTCTTCTTCCACTTCTCAGTTACTGCAAACATTAGCTTCTAGATCGGTGCATTGATATATATATGCTGTTCTATGGAAATGCACAGAAGAAAGAACTGGAGCTATAAGACAAATGGAAAAATATCCGACTGGGAAAGGAGAGTCTGATCAGACGGAAAATGTAAGAACAACCTCTGATGATAATGAGTGATGCAACATAAACCATCATCAGCTCTTGGCAAGAAGGGTGGAAAATTTAACTACCACTGGCAGATAACGAACTTAACCCCTCAGACAGTAAATCTGTTTGTCTTAATCACAGCTCAAGATCAACACAGCACCTCTCTGAATTTCTGCAGGTACAGCTTGAGTGGCTCCACGTAGTTGTCGAAGCCCAGGGTGGACATGGCGAACAGGATGTCCTCCCCGTTGATGGTCTTGCGCTTCTCCTGGTGGCACCGCTCGCTGGCCTCCGAGGTGATGAAGCTGATGAACTCGCTGACGCACTCCTGCACACACTCCTTGGCGTCCTTCGCAATCTGAGCCAAGAAAGACGTCGCAGAGCTCGGTGAGAAGCGCCGGGCAAGCTTCACACCACTATACCCTGACCCAGCGGGACAGCGGACCGACAGCCCTGCCTCAGCCCGAAAGGCACACGGCCCTCCTGTGCCCTCCAGGACGGCAGACGCACTGGGGCAAATGAGCTCCCTTACTTCTGCACAAACCTGGAGTCAGGGAATGCTCTGAGTGAACACTGGTGGATATGCAAAGCTAACTAAAAACTGAACTTCTCAAAGCCTCGATTACTTCTAACGGCATTTCGAGAAGAAGGAAGGCTCGGGTTGACAGCCCAGAGCCAGGCTTTTCAAACTCTCACGGCACTCAAACGAGAGCAGCGGCACTGGGGAAGGCGGCGGGGTACCTTGCCAGTCTGCGGGATGGCGTTCTTCATGATCCGGGCGACGTTGGCAATCGGAAGGTAGATGTCCTGCTCTCTGAAGCCATCTTTGCTGCCATTGCCATCCTCGTGGTCGTTCATCCCCTCGTCTCCATCATCTTCCCCAGGAAAGCAAAAGGTTTTCCGTCACACTCACATGGTAAATCAAGCTGAAAACCATACACAGCACAACTAGCCTTTCTCCTCCAGCATCTTTCCCATAGATTAGAAAGCATGTCACTACTTAGTGTATCAGGAGCTTTCTTTTCCCTTTAAGGCTGAGCTTGTCTTCCCTGATGTGATTCTTCTTTAACCAGCAGAAGACAACCTGCAAGAATTCCCCGCTGCAAGTTGAGTACCCTGCAAAGAGCTCTCAGCAGATCCACCAGGAACCCAAGAAACAAATTTATGGACAGACTGTACAAAAGGAACGTGACTTGTTAAAAGGAGCCGAATGCATGATCAAATTCTGGCCAGTTTATTTCTGAGCTGACCCTGGAAATTTGTTGTGTGCACTGAAAAATCGGGAATTAAAACTTGAATTAAAAATTATGTACATTTTTCATCAGTAAGTTACTTAATCGGTTTCAGAAAGCTTTAGATGGGTTTTCATATTTTAATAAAATAAGTTTATGTGTCAAATACGCAGCCTACATACATAGCTACATTGATACAGCGCGCACTAATACTTGAGTGTTCATACTCCTCTCGAGCTTTCAGAGACACAGCTCAGCGCCACATTCGCCAACAGAACAAGTGATCGAAAATGAATACCTCGCAAAAACCAAGTCTTATGTCATGGCTGAAAGGAACAGACACCAAGAGTACTGACGCCGGCTCCAATAGATCACGCACACCTGTTTAAAAAGGGGAGGATTATACATTTGCCACCGACACCAGCTCTGCTGCTGAACCTGACACAGACAGCACTGCTTGTGTTAGCAAGCATCGGAAAACGGCTACAAGGCGGTACGATACAAATTAACTAAGTGCTCGGTGCTATTTTCATTAGACGTGTGTATGAGTGTGTGCGTGCACTGAGATTTTCTGCAGTTCCTACAAGAAGATGACTTGTAGGTGGTACTTGGTTGGATCACAGGTGTAACTTGCTCCAGGAAGTTTGAGAACCACCGTTGTGAAAAAATGTTAAAAGATCAAAGGCTCGTTGGAAGGGCAGGTGAGAAGTACTGACCTGTACCTCCTCAATCTCCCTGTGCACGTGCAGAGGTCAAACCCGTGAGCTGAGACACAAAGAGGGGACTGACTATCCTACAGGAGTAATGAATAATTAAGTACTTCCCAGCCCTGAAGCACCAGACGCATAGGAGGGGACACCTGTATTCTCGTGAGGTGCAGAAGCCACATGGGTGACGCACTGCAGTCATCATTTACAAGCTTACAAGTTTACAGCTGATTAGGCGGTACGCCACACCTGAATTAACACACCACAGGTGGGCCAGACTGCACCAGAGAAACATATCCAGAAACTCCTATAGCACAATGCCCCCACAAGTCACAATACTATTGCTCACCACCTACTGGCTAACCAACCACTTAACCAGGTTACTGCCATTCCGTCACATTGAATTCAAGCCCACAACCAGACCTGTAGTGCATATACTTACTAAAATATTTAGGGGAACATCCTTCCAGGCCTCTGGGGGGCTGGAGGACTTTAGGTACTAAGCAGTTTCCCTGATAAACTGCAGGTTCCAAGTAAACAAGAAAAGGACACCTCTGCTTGATAGTAAATTTATTTTATTCTTATGTTATACCTTTGTTTACATTAAAATAGGTTATACACTTGAGATGGTCGCATAAAATAACTAGGCAGAATTAAAGAAATTGCTCCATACCGATCAACAGATTTAATGTTTTATTATCGCCCCCAGTGCAGGAGAGAATAGAGCATTCAGACAGCTCTCTCCAACACGCTCACCCTGAAGTCTTGAAGCTTAGCGCCCCCGTGTTAGTACAAACTAGTCCACCTCTCACTGACAACACTCAGGGTCCTGGCAAGTCACAGGAGCCAAGACAGCCCTGAGCAAGCAACCCCACCCCTAGCCTGAAGGCACTCTGCCCTCTGTGCACAGCTGGTGACAGGATCCTGGCTCAAACCCACAATATCTAGACTGGGGCTTTTCGAAAGCCTTTTTTTGTTTTACACCATACCTATTTACTTTTAAGGAACAAGTAATAGGTTTATTCCATGCTGAAAAAAGGAAAGAAAAAAGAGAACACAACGTTTCGGCCGTGGAGCCTTCTTGCCGTGGAGAAAACGTTGTATTCTCTTTTTTCTTTTCTTTTTTTCAGCATGGAATAAACCTATTACTTGTTCCTTTGCAGTCTACGCATGCTGACGCAGCTACCCACCTGAACTATTTACTTTTAGTTCAATAAGAAACATGAAAGGTCTGTGCCTTTGATTTTCCTGTTATGAAATGTTTTTAGCATTTATTTGTACTTCACTTTATGTTGTGAAAAGCACTAAAATTAAAATACTGTTTTTAAGCCATCCACTACAAACCTTTTCACACTGACATAAAGAATGTTCTTCTGGTTTAAGGAGTAAATGGCTGATGAGCTGGTAAACAAAGAGTTGAAACATTCAGGGCAGGTTTCTCACCCCCGATGAGCACTTATCTTGAATTACATCACCACTGAAGTAAAATGGTCTAGGACCAGCACTAATCAGGTGAAAGAAACCCATCTTTCAGCTATCACATGTAGATTTGCAACACTTATCTTAGACCAAACACTTGCTTGCACAGCAGACAATTTGTAAAACCACAGATTTTAAAACCACTGGAGATTCCTGTTCCCCTTCTTTTCCTGTTCCTATGCTAAGAATCAATACTACAGCAGAACTATTTCAGAGACAAGCTGAGGCATCAGCTGAGTTCTTACCCTCTTGAGACTGCAGCACGTAGTGACCTCCAGCCATGTACTCTCCAGTAATACCTAACTGGGAGGCATCAGTTGTTGAACTATCCCCATCCATCTAAAAAAAAACATTCAAAACCAATTAGAATCACGATTTTAAATCATTACAAAAACACACATAGGACTAGATAGACCCAATAAGTAAATGCTCACATCTTCGTTTTTTTGAAAAATGCAAAATCATTCTTATTAATGTTCTGACCATTCCTAGTGTTTTTTTGTTGTTTTTTTTACTTGGAAGTCCTACAGCTCTAAAAGTTTCATGTTCTAACAGCCCTTTACACATGTGGCTATGATTAAGGTTTAACTTTTTTTTCTAGTACGACATCTGCCAGGTACACACCAATTTAGAAATTCTGAGAAAAAGGATAGTGCACGCTGTACAGGGCATGTCCCCCTGTGATTAAAACAGAAGAGTGTGCTATGCATACACTGTACATACTGCCCAGTACTCACACTGTACAACACACACACACCCCTTCACACACCGACCAGTACTCACTCTGTACAACACACACACACCCCTTCACACACTGACTGTAGCTGTGACCACACAGGACCAGTACTCACACTGTACAACACACACACACCCCTTCACACACTGACTAGCTGTGACCACACAGGACCAGTACTCACACTGTACAACACACACACACCGACCAGTACTCACACTGTACAACACACACACACCCCTTCACACACTGACTTTTGAGTTTTTCTCTGATTCCTTCATACAGCCTGTGATGTTCTCTTTGCACCAGTGACATTCTCAGCATTGGCAACGAAGAGTTTGGTCGATTAAAATACACGTCTAGTTTACTCTGGGGATAAACCGGGTCTTAACTCTAGGAACTGGGCAAACCACACGTCACACAGGTTCAAGGGCAGATGTCAGTGGAGGGGGATCCGGGCTCGAACAGTAACTGGTGAACGGGTCAACAGTATCGGCGTCCGCAGCGCTACGAGCAACTGAAGAACAGCGGGACAGGCTCTTCGGCAGCGGGGCTGTTACAGGGGCCATGACCCGCACACAGAGGGGCATCTGCAGCCGGTGAGGAAGGCAAACGCGAACCAGCCCAGACAGCGAAGCAGGGGCCAACATAGCAGACGCTGCGGTCAAGTCAGCTGTACTGCAATTCAAATATTCCTTCTCGGAAACAGATCAACGTCCCTCCTCTCTCCGCTCCACATATTTCGGTTCTCCTGAAAGACGCCAGCTCGCCCGTCCTTTTGTTCCCGGGGCCTGCGGGCCGAGATGCCGCCCCCCCACCTCCTCCCAGCCGGCCCGGACCGAACCAAACCGGACCGAACCGAGCGCTCCTTTGTTCCCGGGGTCGCTCGTCAGAGACTCGGCCCCGGCAGCCTAAACCCGTCTCGGACCGTCCGCCCGCCCGTCAGTGGCGCACGGTAAAAAAAAAACACAACACAACGGGCGGCCCTGCGCTCGGCGGGGTGACCGCCCACCGAAACCGGGACCACCGCCGGTACCCCCCCAAAACAAAGGCACAGCGCAACCCCGGGGCTCGGGAGGCGAGAGTCGCCACCTAACCCCCAGGTCGCCAGTCCCGGCTGCTCTCCGTTTGAGAGGCATGCCTGCAGGTCTGGGGTGCTACTGCCCCGCCATGTCCGATACTCGTCGGGCGAGAGACGGCCCGGCCCGGCCCGCAGGGCGCACGGCTCTCGCACACAAACAAACTGCACGATCTCCCCTCGCCTCGCACTTCCTGCTCCTAACATCGCTCTCCGAGAGGCAACAAATAAAAAACGAGTCCGGGGCGGACATTTCCATTCGAGGCAGCGGAGACCTCGGCTGGCGATCATTGGCCGCAGCCCGGCACCAACCTGCAATGCGGCCTGGTTGGCTCTCCGCTCCAGACGGCCGTGTGGTTGGACAGAAAATGGCTGCGGAAGAGCCAGTCCCCGCGCGGAGCGCCGCTCTCGGCCGCGCCGGCGCCACGGGAAGTGCTGCGCCCAGGGCCCGCCCACCCGCCGTCCGGATTGGCGGGCTGCGCTCGCCTCATTGGCTGGGCGTTGCTGTGGCAACTGTCCTGTAGCCCGGCGGCTCTCTTCCCTTCCGCTTTGAGGGGGAGTTGGGGCGCAAGCGGCAGGCTGGGGGGCATTTTGGCCATCTTGACTCCGGGCGAAATGGTTGCAGGCGAGGGGAGGTTTTTCAGGCCCTCTAGCCCGTTTAGCAGTTAGTGGGTTATGGATCTCACCCAGCCGATTCTAGGAGGAGGTCATTGTATCGGACGGGCATCAGTAGCTCTTTTTGCTCGGTGTACGGCGACTTGAGAAGTATGGTGGAGGTTATTTTTAAAACTGCCGGTTAGATGAACAGCGATTAAAAGAGATTGGTTTTATCTTGCATCTTTTTTGCAAACGCAGGTGCAGTGTCTTTGCGGGCTCGTGTGTGTGTGTTGCTTGCGGGTGAACTATTTTCTTAGACAGGCACAGTTACTCAAAACTCGTGGTTACGGAAAACACTCATTTCATTTCAGGCACACTGACCTATCGAACTCCGCTGACTCATTATCAGAAATATTACAACCAAACGGGCTTTTTTCTTTAAACTACTCAACTATGTCTCCGAGGGCTGCTTTGAAACTGAAACAAAAAGACCGCAGGAGGCTCCAGGAGCCCAGGCTGACAGAGCAGGGCCGGCCGGCCGGCCGTGGTTCTGCGTGGTCAGTGTGAGTGTGTCCGATGGTGTGTCTGCAGCCCCTGAGCTGGCGTTGGCATTCAAAAAGACAGCCCTGCAGGCCCAGGACTGCCTTCTACAGCACAGCAGCACAGACCCCCGTCCTCTTGTGCTGCTGTCTCTGTAACAGTGTTTCTGCTGCCCATCACGGCGTTGCAGCTGTGAGGGCATGTGGGAATGGACTAGACCGTTACATGACTATCCTTCTAGTTATCGGTAATTAGGGATCCAGGGTTCATGAGCAAACAGCTGCATGGTTGCATGACTGAAATGCTCCCAGAGTTCTGCACACAGACCCTGCAGGACTCCTCCAAGGATCTTACAGGGAAGATACTACAGGGAAATTGCTGCATTCTGCAGCGAATCTGAAGGATATATAGGAATCTCTAAAAAAAATCACAAAGAAACAGGATTTCTTTTATTTTTACATTCATTGTATGTGGTTGTGTACTATGTGTACTATCATGATGTAATACCTTTAGACAGATGTGACTGTAATTACATCGGTGCTGCGTGTTTGTAGATCCTCAGTGTGTCTCACAATGTACAAAAGATCGTGATACTGTTGTATATATGTGGTTCAGCACTTCAGTGGTGAGTGAAGTGGTCACTTCATGTATGTTAAGCACTTTAAGGGATCCTATGGAATGAGAAGCTCTATATGCAAGAAATAATAGTTACAAGTGTTTGACTGAATGTACTGTTCAGGGCCTCTATTAAAGCACATGTGATCACAGGTCCCTGAGGGATCTCTCTCCTCTGCTTCACGCTGTCTTGATAGTTTGAAAAAAGATCAATCCAAAAACTTTCTCAAGTAGGTGCTCCTAAACAACTGGTAAGAAATCAGTCATGAGCCATGTCTTTAATTCTGCTGCTGACATGCCTATTGGACTTTCCCAGGCTAAGCATGGAAACTCGAGGTCTCCCATAAATCCAGCCTCTTCTGCACATAAATCTTTAATTATCGAATGTACTGTATATAGATTTATCAACACCTGCATGTGGTGGTACAGTATGTAGCACACTCCTAACGCTATATGAACCATATACGCCTCCTAACAACAATTCTGACTCATACTTGTCGATTCAGGGACTCTTGAATCCTGTACCTTTAACCCTTGAGCCTGAAAGCTTTTTGCCCCATAGTACTACATCCCTCCCTTTCTGCTCTTCCTTGCCTCTCTGGAACAGTGTGTTTAAAGAATGCAAATGAGGGAGCTTTTATCTTCTGTAAGTCGTTTATCATACTCCTGGTATTTCAGTTTAAATTGTAAGTTATCAGTTCAGACAGCATGTTTTGCGGACTGTGGGAGGAAACCATGGTAGAGAAAATTTACCAAGATATGGGGAGAACGTGCAGATTTCACACAGACAGTGTGCCTGTGCAGAACCTGAGAGCTGGGAAGAAGCAGCACTATCTACCACTTCAGACTCATACTCAGAATCCCCCTCAGGACATGCACCCCACCTAGACGCAAGATTACTATGGCTAGCAGCCATATCACCCTGCAGCTCACTGCTGGCAGCCCACTGGAGCTCAGCAGGTGTAAGTCTGGTCAGTAGCTGATGGGAGACGTCCTGGGAAAAACCAAGGTTGCTGCTGTAAGAGGTGTTAGTGGGGCCAGCAGGGGGCGCTCACCCTGCGGTCCATCTGGGTCCTAATAATAATAATTGCTTACACTTATATAGCGCTTTTCTGGACACTCCACTCAAAGCGCTTTACAGGTAATGGGGACTCCCCTCCACCACCAATGTGCAGCCCCCACCTGGATGATGCGACGGCAGCCATAGTGTGGCTCCCCACTCTCCCCACGCTCCCCACACACCAGCTTTCAGTGGGGAGGAGAGCAGAGTAATGTAGCCAATTCATAGAGGGGGATTATTAGGATTAATAGGGATTAATAGGCCATGATTAGTAAGGGCCAATTGGAAATTTGGCCAGGACACCGGGGTACACCCCTACTCTTTTCGAGAAGAGCCCTGGGATTTTTAATGACCACAGAGAGTCAGGACCTCGGTTTTACGTCTCATCCGAAGGACGGCGCCTGTTTACAGTATAGTGTCCCCATCACTATACTGGGGCATTAGGACCCACATGGACCACAGGGTGAGTGCCCCCTGCTGGCCCCACTAACACCTCTTCCAGCAGCAACCTTAGTTTTTCCCAGGAGGTCTCCCATCCAGGTACTGACCAGGCTCACACCTGCTTAGCTTCAGTGGGTTGCCAGTTGTGAGTTGCAGGGTGATATGGCTGCTGGCTAAGGCCAGGGAGAAATTGCCCCAGTATAGTGACGGGGACACTATACTGTAAAATAGGCGCTGTCTTTCGGATGAGACGTAAAACTGACTCTCTGTAGTCATTAAAAATCCCAGGGCGTCTCTTGAAAAGAGTAGGGGTGTAACCCTGGCGTCCTGGCCAAATTTCTCCCTGGCCTTTACCAATCATGGCCTCCTAATAATCCCCATTTATGATCTGGCTCCATCACTCTGCTCTCGTCCCCACTGATAGCTGATGTGTGGTGAGTGTTCTGGTGCACTATGGCTGCCGTCGCATCATCCAGGTGGTGGTGCACACTGCACACTGGTGGTGGTGGAGGGGATCCCCATTACCTGTAAAGTGTTTTGAGTGGACTGTCCAGAAAAGCACTATGTAAGTGTAAGCAATTATTATTACAGTACTTTCTAACTCTGAGCTTGCAATCCTTATTTTTTCCACTAGATGTCACAAGGATTGTGTCCAACACAGTGACAACCCTCGAGAAGCAGGTAAAAAGACGGGCTTCACTGCATTGACTCATTAGTGAGAGAATCTGTTGGGCCAAGGTGATAAAGTGGTTTAACTTTTTGAATGACAGGCCTGGTGAGAATCACAAAACAAAAGAAGGGGGTATCAGCTTCAACAACAAGGCTGGGGGGCTTGTATCAGACCCCCACAGACCTGTGTGTGAAAAGGAGTCCTGTGCTCAGTTTTAAACTTCTAAATTGTGTCCTCTAGTGAGTGTTTCAGCTGATGATCCTGGAGAGCCTACCTGGGTTAACTTCATCAGAGTCTCTGAGGATTTTTAATTCTTGAATCAGATGAAAAGAACAGCGGAGGTCCCTGTGGATCAGGACTTGTAGCTGTTGCAGACCCCAGAGCAGGGCGTGACAGTCCCCTGGCAGAGGCCGGCTCACTACACCTCGGTCACAGGGCAGGCCGGCTCGATGCCGACTGAGGCAAAACTGTCCGCACCGGTCCATGGCCAGGGTCCGGAGCGAGGCCCACGCAGGGAGTCGGACTCGCAAGGATCCTTCTGGACTCCTGCAGCCGGGATCCTGGAGAGAGAGCCGCCCGGGGAGTCGGACCCGTCGGGATCGGTCTGCACTCCTAGAGGGAGAGGGGAGCAGAGAGTCGGACCCGTCTGGATCAGTCTGGACTCCCGGAGGGAGAGCTGCACCGAGAGTCGGACCCATGAGGACTCATTATCCATGTGTGCTCTTCTTGTTATTGTCATTGACATCCCTATTTCCTATAAAATTCAAGTCTCTCATTATAAGCACTTTTTCCTGTACGCATGTTTCTAGTTCATTACAGAATTCATACTGCGCTCCAACTGATGTCTGAGTTTGGCGGTCGGTAGCATTCTCCTAACACAGTGCCATTTGAATGTTTTTCAAAGTCTGATCCCTGTAAATATAAATGTATGCAGAGATCCTCGACTCCTCTGGGTTCAGTTCCTGTGTCTGAATGATCTTTGTGCTTATTTATTGAGCCAGCAGATGCAAAGACCCTGAGCCAAGCGATAGCTTCTGATCCGGCTGTGCTTAGGACTCTTTGTGCTGTATAGTGCTACTCCTGTGCTGCTTCTATCTTTCCTGTGTCTTAAGAGTGCTGTGTATCCACTAGTGCTGACTCTCTGTTAGCACTGTTGGTTTCTGTCTCTTGCATTTTGTTTCTGAGTCTCCTAGTATTTATCTATCAGTCTGGGGACACATTAATTGCCTGGTTGTCTGATGTTTTATTTCTCCCTGGGTTCACTTTAATTCACACTGTCAGTGTAACCCGGAATTCATTAGCACTCAGAGAAACCCCTGCAGTGCATACCTATCAGTGCTGTTTGCAAATCTTTTTTCATTTTTTCAAAGTTTATGAACGTATATAGTTAAACTCTCAGAAACATAGGCTTAGGTCCCCAGTGACTATGTACCGCTGTGTGCTCTGAGAAGAAACATGTATTTAGTGCCCTGGTGATGCTAAGACTTTCCACGCTTTCCTGGAAACCCAGAGGGAAGGAAATGAGCTTTGCTTCTCCTGTGAATAAGCAAGCGGAATCTGTAGGACACTTTGGAGAATGGTCCCTGGGGAACATTTGTATTCCTAGCTTGCGCTGTCTGGGAAGAAAGGAAAAAAAAGTAATTTCAAAAATGAACACAAGACAGTTTACAAATAAGAGGAGCCATCTGGTCCATCTAGCCTCTTTTATTGAACCCGGGATCACATCCAGCTGTTTATTGAAAGAAACCAAGGTATCGGCTTCAACCACATGGCTGAGTAGCTTGTTGTCAATAACAATCAATTTCAGGACATGTCTAGTGTTCTCAAGTGCAATGGTTTAAGAGCTATTTGGGAATAAAAAGCCATAAATTCTTCTACCAAACTATGGCTTTGCAGGGAGTAAGACAAGAAAGACAACAGGTGTAGATGCTTGCCTACAGAAGGGCTAAGGATCTATGCCTGTGGCTGGAAGGTTGCTGGTTCAAGTCCCATGGCCAGCAAAGGAATCCTATTCTGTTGGTCCCCTGAGCAAGGCCCTTAGCCCCAGCTGCACCAGAGGTGCTGTATAAATGGCTGACCCTGCGCTCTGACCCCCAGCTTCTCTCCCTGTCTGTGTGTCTCCTGGAGAGCAAGCTGGGGTATGTGAAAAGACAAATTCCTCATACAAGAAATTGTATATGGCCAATAAAGTGATCTTATCTTATGCTTGTCCTGCACAGCTGCCTGAAACAGACTGAATCTGCTTTGTTGAGACTGCTACTTGTACTGAAACATCTGTCAGTCTGGGTAGGCCAGATTGTGCAAACCCAGAGTAGGAATCAGTGAACACACCAGCAATAACGTCCACCACTCTTACGACGGTTGCCTCAGAATCTCTGCCTCAGCCAGCACTCACTGAGAACTACCCATCCATCTTCTAACTGCTTCTTCCAGCTGAGCTCGCAGCTGAGCCAGAGCCTATCCTGCCAAACACTGGGTGAAAAGCAGGGAAGGCCCGGGGCAAGATGCCAGTCCTTCGCAGGGCACACACAAATAAAGACGCACACCACAGAAAATTATGTTTTATATTTAAAATTTCTGTGATTTTTCTCTCATGTTACATATATGCATATTATTCCTATTTGTGTCTCCCTCAGATTTTTTTACAAATTCCAGGGCTCTTCATCGTGTTGATCACAGCTCAGAGCTGTTCATAGTGTTGATCACAGCTCAGGGCTCATCATAGTGTTGATCACAGCTCAGAGCTGTTCATAGTGTTGATCACAGCTCAGAGCTGTTCATAGTGTTGATCACAGCTCAGAGCTGTTCATAGTGTTGATCACAGCTCAGGGCTCTTCATAGTGTTGATCACAGCTCAGAGCTGTTCATAGTGTTGATCACAGCTCAGGGCTCTTCATAGTGTTGATCTCAGCTCATAGCTCATCATAGTGTTGATCACAGCTCAGGGCACATCATAGTGTTGATCACAGCTCAGAGCTGTTCATAATGTTGATCACAGCTCAGGGCTCATCATAGTGTTGATCACAGCTCAGAATTCATCATAGTGTTGATCACAGCTCAGGGCTCTTCATAGTGTTGATATCAGCTCATAGCTCTTCATAGTGTTGATCTCAGCTCAGGGCTCTTCATAGTGTTGATCACAGCTCAGGGCTCTTCATAGTGTTGATCACAGCTCAGAGCTGTTCATAGTGTTGATCACAGCTCAGGGCTCATCATAGTGTTGATCACAGCTCAGAGCTGTTCATAGTGTTGATCTCAGCTCAGAGCTCATCATAGTGTTGATCACAGCTCATAGCTCATCATAGTGTTGATCACAGCTCAGAGCTGTTCATAGTGTTGATCTCAGCTCAGAGCTCATCATAGTGTTGATCACAGCTCAGAATTCATCATAGTGTTGATCACAGCTCATAGCTCATCATAGTGTTGATCACAGCTCAGAGCTCATCATAGTTTTGATCACAGCTCATAGCTCATCATAGTGTTGATCACAGCTCAGAGCTGTTCATAGTGTTGATCACAGCTCAGAGCTGTTCATAGTGTTACTGATTACATGGCTCTTCACAATGTTAGTACAATTACAGACAGATCTCAAAAGCTAGGGAAGGCTGGATGACACATAACTGGCTACTTGGCTTGTAAACATCCCTGGAGACTGTTTGCAAGAGCAGAGGTGTCAGCACCAATGACCTGGTTGATTCCCATGCTGGCCTTGCACAACGTTAATCTGCTCCTTTACTCACCCGGCGAAGCAGCGTCTCTCCTCGCTGCCCTGCTGTGCACTGGGGCTCCTGTGCTACATAAAAATGTTATTTTTCATTATGATTAAAACAATATTGACATTGTTAGTAGATTTCTGATATCGGACAACTCTGTGCCAGATCTGAAGAGAATGATTACAAACACTGTTCGGAGTCAGAATTCCACTAGGGTATGATTATTTATAACACAGCTGTTTCAAAACTAAACTGGCTTTATAATTTGTATATCTCTCCCTGGCGCTCGCATGAAGCTGAGGTGAAGATGAATTCGCAGAAGGAATGGGTATTTCACAGTGGCAGGAAGGTTGTGAAGTCTGCGTTTATGTGATTTTTCAGAAAGGACTGGAAAATGAAACTACTTCAACAAGTGCCCTTCTGTTTGAAACTCAAAGAAGTAAATGTAAATTTAATTTATTAACAGGAGCCTGCTGTGGCTTAGGAGTGTATACCAATTTATGGACAAACATCTCACATTTTGACTATAATGTCCACATTTTAATTACCATATTTACTGTTAATTAGTAAGTTAAAAGGAGATCCCAGTTTTGGCGTTGACTTGCATTGTCCTAATGTGTTTTTGTATCTGTTTAACACGTTTCTGTGTACCTCTCCTGTGAAAGTTCTGTATTGGATCTTTAGAAATCCACCTGCAGGAATATGCTTTCTGACCTTAAGATGGCGCTCTTTTAGAGGAAGAGTAGGCCTGACGTTGAACTGAAAAGAAAACAACAAAATTACTTAACACAACATTTCTCTGCCCAGTGCTCCTTAAGGCCATTAGCAGCCTAAAACAGGAAAATAAGAACAATTACAAACAAAAAGAAACCATTTGGCCCAGTTGGCTCATTTGGAAGTTAGTGGCTAATTAATCCAAGGATTTTATGCAAATGTTTCTCGAAAGAAGTCAGGCTTCAGCACCGTGGCTGGGTAGCTTGTCCCACACTCCCACACCTCTTTGCATAAAGAATTGCCTCCTGTTCTCTGTTTTAAATGCATTTCCTTGAGTTTCCTTGTGTCCTCTGGTTTGTGTTTTACTGTTCATTCTGAAGAAAATTTTCGCTCAGTCTTCTCTGCTCAAGACCAAAAGAATTCAGTTCCTTCAGTCTTTCAGTGTGGGACACTCCCTTCAGACTAAAGAGACTCAGTTCCTTCTGTCTTCAGTCAGTGTGGGACATTCCCTTCAGACTAAAAAGACTCAGTTCCTTCAGTCTTTCAGTGTGGGACACTCCCTTCAGACTAAAGAGACTCAGTTCCTTCAGTCTTTCAGTGTGGGACACTCCCTTCAGACTAAAGAGACTCAGTTCCTTCAGTCTTTCAGTGTGGGACACTCCCTTATACTCTAGGTTATATCTGGTTTCAATTCTCAGGACTGATTCCAAAACAGCAAAATCTTTCTTACAATGTGGAGACAAAACTTAAACAAAAAACTCTAAATTAGTTTTTGCTAGCAAACTGTACAATTTTAAAGTATCATCCCTTTAAATTCTACACCTTTAACTATGTATCCTAACATTTTTTTGTGTTGAAAATGTAAATTGTGAGTCATCATAACTACTGTTTTCATAAGTAGCCCCTTCAAGCTCAGTGTTTCCCATTCTGTATTGACTGTAGTTTATGTTTTTGCTACCTGCATGCAAAACCCTGCACTTGTCTGCATTAATCCTCGTTAATCTGCCAGCCATCGGCCCTGTCCTGACTTTGACCCAAACCTGTGTATCTGACAAGGTTGGGGTCTCCAGGTCTTTGCCCTGAGGGGCAAATACCAGCCTCTTGCACACCACGGTTCGAGGGCTATGAGCTCTGAACAAGAACTTTCCTTTGAATTTTAAGTCAGGATGATAAATAAAAAGAACCATAGAAAACCACCAAGACTAAAGACCAAAGATGGAGCTCCCAAGCTTGAATTTCCCTGAATATTTCTCTCCGGGGGGAGTGCGATATTTATACTGCAGTGCTGCAGTTCTGGAAACTTTTTTTCCTCTATGCGATTTTCTCCTCTTTGCGAATGACTGTGTCCTTGCGGAGATGTGTAGAGGTTTGTGTTCCATCAAAATACTAGACTTTAATGCAATCGCCAGGCAGGTGGATTGTTTTCAAAATGTCCGTGATATTTTCGCTTTTTCACTATTATGGTGACGAACTCTGGAGGGAGTGAAAATGGAGATTTCAGCTTTAAATGAAAATCTTCTCCAGGTGCTGGGTTTCCTGGGACGCTGGGGCGGATCGATAGCGCTGATCATTCCGTTTCTGTGCAGCAAGGAGTAGGATCAGCGATCTGCTGATCAGTTGGCGCCGGTGGCAGTAGACGAGACAGGTGTGAAGCCTTGTCCTTGTCCTTGAGGCCTCTGAATCAATGCACAGTGTCCCTGGCCACTCCTGATGCATCTTCACTGCTGCAGCTGTGAAGACGCTCACCCTGCACACCGTCCAGGTGTCGGAGCAGCCTGACCGCGCAGGCGGCGCGGGTGTCTGACACTGCAGCCGAGCTCACCGGGGGGGGGGGGGGCGCGTTCTGGTCCCGGGTGCGGACACGGGTTCGCTGTCTACAGGTCTCTGCAGAGCCGGTTTTCTGTCGACACTCAGTGGGCATTCAGCGTTTTGTTCTTTTTCCTCTGTAAGCCGGAGCGCGGTTGCGCTGTTTCCACAGCTCCTTGTACAGACCGCTAGTCGTCTGGGGGACGCGAGTGACTCCCAGCCGAGGTCCCGGGGGTGCGGGGGTGCGTGCATGTCACCCCGTGTAGGGACCAGGGGCCGAGGCCAGCAGTCAGACACCGGGCACCAGGGTGCCCACAGCTGACCGCGAAGCAGCCGCGGTTCCCTGTCACAGTACAGCACTGACACAACCCGGGAGCGGGCCTCTCTCACTAGACAGGAGTGGAAAAAAAAAGAAACCCCTCCGCCGTCCCTCCCCGACAATCCAGCCACGGCCCGGGAAGCGGCGTGGACCTGCCCCGAGTGGGCTCCGCTGCCGAGGCTGGCACGCCGGCCGGACCCGCCCATTCTGCGGCTGCCGGGGGGAGGAGGGTGTCCGGGAGGCGGAGCCTGCGCCGCCCCGCCGCCGGGCTGGCGGAGAGCAGTAGTACGGTCCGCGCTGCGCTGGGCTCTGGCGGAGCCGGTGCGCCTGTCAGTGTCACCATCAGCACCCGCAGCCGCTCGCAGCCATGAGACAGGCTCTGCTCGAGCTCAGGATGAGCAGGATCTGCCGGATGGTGCTCGCCACTTGCCTGGGGTCTTTCATCCTCGTCATCTTCTACTTCCAAAGTATGTTCCACCCAGGTAAGGGGGGCTCGCCGCCTCGGCTTCTCGGCCGCTTCCATCCCCGACCCGTCTCGCCTCTGCGCGGGGGCTGCGGGAGCTCAGGCTGGCGGAGGACGCGGGATTGTGCGGGGCAGCGTGGCGCGGACGAGCGGGGTCTTCCCGCAGA
The DNA here is from genome assembly GCF_059453375.1 of Lepisosteus platostomus. Lineage (NCBI taxonomy): Eukaryota > Metazoa > Chordata > Actinopteri > Semionotiformes > Lepisosteidae > Lepisosteus > Lepisosteus platostomus. The sequence goes on along the minus strand of NC_142619.1, from coordinate 62,747,091 downwards.
GAGATGCGCGCTTTCCAGGCGAGTGTCGGCGTATTGCACGCCCTGTGCTTGTGTGGGGAGGTGGGCTTCTGTAGTTTCGCAGGGCGTTTGGTGCCAGGGGCATCTGTGGGTGGCAGATAGGAGCCCCTCAGCGGGCGCTGGACACCCCTTCACGCCCCCACCACCCACCCCGGCTCCCGGCTGGTCAGTGGGGTGGGTGCCCGCAGTCCCCGGCCAGCAGCGCCGTCTCACCGGGGGCAGCGCGTCCCCGAGTCCCCGCCGCTCACAGCCGCGCAGCGCTGCGGTCGTACCTGCGCTCGGACCCGAGCTCCATCCGGGCCGGACGCCGCGGGGATCCGGGAAGGACCCCCTGTTTTCCAGGGTGCCCACTGGCTCCCGGGAGAACAAAAGCCACCCCCCCTCCCCCCCCGTGAGTCTGAGTCAGAGTCACTTGTGGTGTCATGCAGGCGGGTGTGCGATCGGTGCACCAGGGGCATCTCCACCGTCCCCCTGTCGGGTCCCCGTGTGTCGCGGTGCGACACCCCGGTTTTTACTGTGTTCAGGTGAACCCGAGCGCTGTTACGGGTCCGCGCTAGAAGTTGTGTAGCGTGGCATTCACTACCTGAGCGCTTAGACAGATCAGCGTGTGATGATAATAATAATAATAATAATAATAATAATAATAATAATAATAATAATAATAATAATAATAGCTGCTTGCTTGTGGGTTCGAATGTAATCTAGGATCACGAGTTTCCAGTTTATTTTTATTTTTTTAGTTCTGTAAAATCGCTAGTTCACCCAGTCTAACATCTCACACGGTGAAACCCCCTTTGTCATGAAATTTGCCGAGGTTAAAAATGAATACAGCACGTCTCCTTTCCCTGTGGGCGCTATTGCAAGTGGACGGTCTTACAGCTTTCTTGCTCGCCGGGCTCGCTGTAATTCCCCGACCAGTGCCGGCGGTAGGTTAAAGAGCAGCACCTGTGTGGCAAGCGAACTGGCCAAAAAAACACATCTTATTCGAAGCAGGAGGCGGTTTTACACCAGTCGAGCACCGGATTGTGAGTAATAAATACAAAAGATGCTGGAGGTGTTCGACGGCTACGTAATCCGGCAGGTAAAACACAAATTAAAGGGAGACCAGATTGTTCTTAATCCGGATTGTTGACTCGGAGAAGTGCAGAAGTCTTTCTTGAACTTTGTTAATGTCGAGTTGGAGGTGCGATACCGAAACACGTATCAAGCCCCTCAGTGACGTTGTTCTTGTTGAAATACCGGGCCGTCGAGTCTGTTTTTTTGTGCCTGAACGAAACTGTCCTTTGGCACTCGAGGACTAAACTAGCCCCAGAACCAGGCAGGCGTTTTTTATAGCATATAGGAGCTTGCTAGCTGTGTAAAAATAAAAACGTTATTGTGGCAGTTGTCTTATTTGTGTCAAGGGCACGGGGCTTTTAATAGTGCACACACCGAGCACAACGACAGCGAAGGAGCCAATACTGCTCCTGACTGGAATAACGGGATACTTCATTACAATGTGAATGTGCTCTAACCGTCGATTTGTGCCTCCCGTTGTCCTGTGACAAGGGAAAGGGAAACAATGGAGCAACACGTCCACACAAAGGGAATTCACAAGCGCCGTGTTGGAGCTCCAGCACTCCAGCTGAACGCGCGTAAGAACATAAAGGTTATATTCATCCCGTCCAGTTCGCTTGGTCGTTAGTAGTTAATCGATCCCAGGACCTCATCCAGCTGTGTCTTGAAAGAAGCCAGAGTATCGCCTTCAACACCATGGCTGGCCGGCTTGTTCCACGCTCCCACCATTTTTGTGTAAAAACCTCCCCCCCCCCCCTCCTCGCCCCCCTGGGCTCCGTGATTCACTGCTCATCCTGGAGAAAGGCGTTTGTTTCACTGTGATAATGCTCTTAAGAATTCTGAATGAGTCAGTTCACCCCCTTGTCATCTTTTCTGTTCAAGACTAACATGGTTCAGTTCAATCAGTTCAACTTGTCGGTGTAGGAGATTTCTTTCAGCCCAGGATCCTCCTGCGTCTGGTTGATCAACCAGAATCTTCTCTGGTCTGATTCCAGAGTGGCATGGCGACCAAAACTGATCAAAGTATTCCAAGAGCGATTTTACTAGAGCTTGATGTCAAATGATGTTAGACTACAGCTACAATTTTAACATACCATCCCTCGATTTAATTTCTTTGCCTTTTTTACTGTTCATTCTAACATTCTGTTTGCTTGTTATTCATTATGCCACAGTGTCAGGAAGATGTAAATATTGTTATATTCTCGTAAGTAGCCTCTTCAAACTCAGCATTTTTAGGTTTTGTCATTATAATTCCTGTTTTTCAATAACATTCTGCATGTCATCTGCCGGGAGTTGCTCCGTCTTGAGTTCTAGGTAAATCTTTTTGAAACTCGGTTGCATCTTCTCAAGGATTTGCTGACCCTCCTGTTTTGGAGTAGTCTGTAAGCCTGGCTAGGTTTCTACCAGTACCAGAATCAAGATCGTTGAAATAAGATGGGAAAGCAGTGGTCTAATCTGGAAACAGCACAGAAGAGTGATTGGAGTTCCCTCAAGAGAAAAGTGAGGTATCTGATCTGCAGGAAAACCAGCCTCCATCTCAAAGCATCATGGCATTATGGCGTCCTTGCGCCTTAGAAACTACAATAAAGCAAACCAGAGCCACGCTCCAAGCGCCTGTCTGAAGTGCTAGGTAGCCTCTGGCCTTCTCCAGGTCCGCTGGGATCGGACAGACAGGAGGAAAGCACGTCAGTCTGCGCAGTGTGCGGTCTGTGTAGCCGCAGCGCTGTGTTTACTGTGACTGTAACATGGTCCCGCCTGGCGTGTAGCTCCGTGAGATGCAGCTTCCTGTTTACAAAGTCAGGCCTCCGAAGACACTGTTTGTCCAAGAACACCCCTAAGCCCAACGTCACAGGGCGTCACAGGGCGTCACAGGGCCCCAAGTGCCAAGAGCTAGACTCTCCCTTGGAGGGTGCGCTTCAAGCCTGTCTTTTAACACACCCCAAATCTAACACGGGACTCCGAGTCTTTGAGAAGTTTTTGTTTTATGACTTCAGCTGATTGCAGTTGTTTTGAGCACAGAGGGGTAATAGCAGTGGATAAGGTTTAGCTTTGCGCTCAGAGCGTTTGCAAGCCGCACAGACCACTTCCTGCTGGAGGTTGTGCTGTTGTGTCTCTGGGCTCTCAGTAATTAAATGCATCCCAGGTAAAAAAAAGGGCAAGTTACACTTGTGGTGGTTATGTCTTTGTTAGATAGATAGATGAGACTTTATTGATCCCGAAGGGAAATTGATGTTATGGCTGTGTACTGTATTGGTACGTTTGGTGTTAGGTCTGTGATTCTGACTGCAATTGTAATTATGCTGTATGGTTTAATTTGCAGAGATAATCAATTCCAGTTCAGCTGCAACTAGCCCAACAGTTATGAATTTGATCCACTGCGTATGGGGCACTTACTGACCACAACAGAAGCACAACCCTTAAACATCTGCAGGTCCATGAGCTGTTACACTGACCTTTCACTGTTCACCACATCGCTCAGTTTTCAGCCACTGAGGGTGAGTCCAGGCCTTGAGACAAAGCAAAACTCCCCCAGGAAAGAGATCTTAGAATCCTACAAAAGACTCTTTAACCTCTTTACAGACAGGATTAGAATACCTGGTGAATTACCAGGAAGCCACAGATCATCTGCATACATGTGTTCTTGTGCTTGCATCTGCTGTTATTGCTTATTTAGTCAATCAAGTGCAGACATTAATTTATGCTGTTTTTTTTTGGTTAAGTATAACTGTAATTACAATGGAATTGCTTCCCCATAATGATAAGTGGGATTGTATTGAAACATAATCTAATTTTATTCCATAATGTTGGGAAGTCCTCGGTATCGATGCTCCTTTGTCTGGACTCCTTGACTCCTGTTTGTAGAACTTGAGGTCAATAAAACATGACTATGAATGAATAATTAAGTTATCCCCGGAACATCTCTATGCCCTCTTGATCAGTTTTTCCGTAAAACTCACAGATTCGAAGCCTGAACTGAGCTGGATTTGTACGTTCAAGTGTGAGTGCGGCGGTAGGGGTTCCCTTGGAAACAAAGCAGCAAAGAGAAAGAAAGCGGAGTCTGGGGAAACAGTGAGCGGGATGGGAGTGGAGGTTTGTGTGGAACTCCGGATTGCAGAAGCCAGAAGAGAGGGGTGTGACCTGCACACTGGAGATGATGACTCGATTGCTGTAATTACCGCAGTTCCTTGTGCCTTGGTGGTGGGGAGAGTGTGCCTGTGTGGTTTATAACCCAGAGCAGAAGCAGGATCTCGGGGCAAAAGAAGAGAATTTGTACAAATACAAACCACTCACCTGTGCCTTGAGCAAACACACAGCCTGTTCTTTACCACGGGATTTAACTCAGGATGTCCTGCCTCTCTGTTATTTGTCTTGTCTTGTCTTGTCAAATTGTGAATTGTACACTCCATGACATTAGTGATTGTAAGAAGATAAAGGCAGAGAGATCAGTGTCGCAGCTGTAAAGTGGATATATCACCTCGGGCAATAAGATTTTCTGAGGACATCAAAGATCATTTTTTTGAATATTAAAGAGATCTTACAATGTTACGGAGTAAATTCAGAAGAAACTTTGGAAACTCTGAGGCCTCTATATTTACCGGATTCAGATATTTTCTCCTGCGGTTTTGATCATTTCTTCCCTACACTGGGAATGTTGCGGGTGTCCTGCCTGGAAGCTCCGGGCATGTTGAGCACAAAGACCCCATCGCTCATCCCTCTGCCTGCCCGCTGGCTGAATCGGCTGCAGTGAAGCTCGCATCTGTGTTCTTCCATGTTTCCTTGACACTGTCGGGCTCCATTCAGCACAGGGACACTGATCAAGACCACTGATTGCAGACAAGAAACTTGTTGCTTTTCATTAGTTGCTGCATAAAACTGAATGTTTGATAAATGCTATAATAATAAAAGCAGGATTGATTTGACTATTAGCTTTATGCTTGCTCAGATCTTTCTATAACCTGAGTGACATTGATTACTGAGGACAAGTTCAAGCTAATTTATAAGGTGTAGTGAAGCTCAGAGAAGGTGCAGAGGCATCAGAAAGCCGATGGAAAGCAGCAATAAAAAGCTGCAAATTGATGGTAAATTTCAAGCATCAAAATTTAAAACAAGAGGCTCCTGAAAACATATTTTTATGTTTTTGTAAGCAACGTAAATCTAAATAACGAGCCACTACCTCCATGGGTACTTTCACAATATTGTTCCTCCTGAGCTCAGGATAGATGTTAACCCCTTTATCTCGTTAGAATTAATAAAAATAAACAGCAGTAATACAAATATTAAAAGAGAACATTTATTTTGTTAATCAGTGCTGCAGGCCCGGGTTTGGAACATCTTGTTGTTTTTTTTGGGTTGGTACTGGTTGTGTCCACCAGAGGCCAGAGCCAGGCGGGGTCGGTGGTGAGCAGAGACAGTGGTGTCCATGACCCTCGAACCGATTGGCGCACCTTGTCGGTCCAGTCAGCCTGGAAACGGAGATTTCCTTCGTTCTGACACGTGCCTTTATCCCAGCATCACTACCCCTCCCCCAGGACCTCCCTTCTGCCGAGCTGGTGGACTGCAGGGTACTGTAGAAACCTGGATCCTGCCTGAAGGGTCAAGTTCCCCCATGGAAAAACAAACAAAACCTCAAGCCCAGATAATCTCCGACTGGAGGCTGCAAACACGACAAGAGGGTTTTTCTCAGGCAGTTTAGCTAGAACAGCTCTGGCAAAACCCCCGAGTGCTCTTGCCAGTCATTAACTTGTCAGCAAAGCCACCAGGCCTGCCGACTACCATTGACTGGCTGAGACAAACACCCGTCTGTGTGTGTGGAGGCGTTAATTGGCTCCGGCTGCAAAATCTTTCATCTGCTGCTTTGGCGGAAGGAAACCGGTCTTTAATCGAGGAGCAGGGTGAATATCCTGGCAATCTGGAACGTGGACTTTGACTTGCGTTGCAAGTGCCCTTAACTACGGTGCTTTTAAAAAAGCCCGTATTGAGGTGAGCTGCTGTGAAGGGCTGAAGCCAGGAGACAAGCTCTCCGCGGTGAATCTCCAGACAAAGCTCCCCCTGGAGCTGAGCAAGGGTGCCGGATTCAGGAGTGCCAGCCCGGAGCGCTGGGCTGGGTGGGCTGAGTGCTGGTGGAACCTCCTGTGCTGAATAGCTGAAGTCGCCATGGCGCCCTACAGATCGAGTCCCTTCTCCCTGCCGTCTAAGGTATGGAATGTTACAATGCCTTCCCAGGTGGTTAACAGCAGCTTCTATTAATATCTTCCATGGCTTATACACACTGAAAGGAATGTGTGTGACTTGAAAGTTTTACTTGCATCTTTCCCTTGAGTGTTTTTTGGTTGCAGACCAATAACACATGGCCCTTTCTTGAAAGTAGCCTTTCTTCAAAATTATGCCTGAGCAGCTTGTTCCACACTCCTACCACCCTTTGGGTAAAGACGTACCTCCTGTTCTTGGTTTTAAATACACTTCCGCTAAGTTTGCAATTCAACTGCATTCTCTGGTTCACTGTGCATTCAGAACTTTTTTTGGTAGAAAAAAGTACCTTTAAGGATTTTGAATACTTATGTCAGGTCCCCTCTTAATTTTCTCTGTCCAGGAGTAAAAAGGTTCAGTTTCTTCAGCCTGTCAGTTTCTTCAGTCAGTCAGTGTCTCTGTGTTCCATAGCTCAGTTTCCTTCTCATAGTTTTCCTCTGGTTTGGAACTCTGCTTCAGTTCAACCATTCCCCTATGGCTTGTATACTGACCTGGCCTGTTCAGTTGAGGGCACAGACCTGGAAAATCTGTTGTCGCACAAAAGCCTGCCTTCTCCCTAGCAGCACCATAGCATAAATGTTCTTCATGTCTTAAGGCATAATTAAACAGGCATAAAGAAAATGGAAGGGTGTTACAGTTTCCAGATTTCTTCTTGCCTGTTTTAGAATGGAAAACAAAGAAAGTTCAAATCTAAATTAAATTAGTAATTAGAAAATAATATCCACAGCTGTTCCAGATTTCCAAGGAACACTGTCATAATCCAGGCAGCTCAGTTACAGGTACTGGTATGAGCCTGTAACATCTGTAACGTCTCATGTCTTTCCGGATTGCTGAGATTAAATAAATGCACATCTGTTTCAAATCAGGAGCAACTTCAATTTGCATTTACCCTTGTTGGCGAATTTCCTATATGCAATTAACAAAGACTTTATTGAGCGAAAGATCTTGCTTTGAACAGGATGTAATAGCATTGTATCTATCAATAGTTATTGATTTGGTCCATGCAATGTTGTACTTGGCCCCTAGTAATTACTGTGAATGCTAATTGGATTTGTGGGTTATTCACAGCACCTGGTGTTACTACAGAAACTCAGTGAATTTATAAGTCAAAAACTGTAAGATGCCCTTTGCCTGTAAGGTGTTAGAGATGTTGTTGACACTGTAATGAGGATTGTAAAGTGTGTCAGTAATTGATTTCTTGCAAAAGTTAGCAGAGAGGATATGTAGGACCATCTCATTTACTGATGTGGCATCGTTCTGTTATAACGCCTTCAAACTGTGGTTCAGGTACGTCCTCTGCAAATCTGTGAACAGGTAACCACTCAGTTCCACCTCACAATATTTGTGAGAGGGTTTCCTACTTGATTTCATTTGTCAGTTTGAGACTTGCATTAGAACGGTCATCTTGGCAAAAATTAAGTGGGTTTACTGCAGAACAGACAAATCTTCCCAGGTTTGCAAACGTCTTTAGCTCTTTTCACAGAAGCGTCTTTCTGCCTGGAAGAGCCGAGACTGCAGGCTCTGAGCTCTGACTAGGTGTTAAGGTGCTATATACAATTGTTTGGACTTCAGCGTGTCTGTGTACCGACAGCGTGTCTGTCTATTGACAGCATGTCTGCAAGCCGACAGTGAGGACAGAGTATCGACAGCGTGTCTGCACACCGACAGTGAGGACAGAGTATCGACAGTGTGTCTGTGTACCGACAGCGTGTCTGCTCTCAGATAGTGAAGGCTGAGTACTGACAGGTGTGTGCTGGCCTCAATATTCTGTTGCAGTTCACTCACAGGGAGGGAAGCTGTGTCTCTATCTCCCCCTTTCCCTGTGTCCTTTCAGTAAGGCCATTGCTGGAGGGACAGAAGGCACCCGAGTTTGGGGTCTGCAGTGAGGACAGCTCACTTGTTAACACAGTTAATGTGATCAGGATGCTCTAAAGTGTTGTTTTATGGGTTAGTTTATGGGACATGTATTTTTGGTTAATTTCTGTACCATCTTCTCAAAATACAAAAGATGTTAGTGATGAGGAGACGTCAGTCCTCTCTTTTTTTTAAGTCCTGTGCTCTGTGCAGACTGGGCAGGTGAGGGGGAGGAGTCAGTCAGGACCAGTGTTGCAGCTGGAACAGCTTCCACACCCTATGGCTCAGGGTTCCAGGTGTAGGACATTTTGTTTGACACTTTGTGATCCAGTATTTAAGGGAGAAATATGCAGGCTGCCCCGTTAGCCAATGCTGGGTGTTACACAGACCAGGGGATCCTAACCCCTGTTTCTCAAACGCACAAGTATTTACTGGCCGCGGTTCTGCCAGGGGCGGTGTTTTTCAGGAACGTTACTCCAGCAGGTGGAGAGGAAATCCTGTAGTTCGGATTTCAGTCATTCAGGTCTCTTTGAGAAAAGATAAGCTTTTTTCTTTCTGAAATAAAGTTGTAAATTCTTCATGAAAGTCCTACTCTGGTTAATGTTTGAAAAGGGAGCAAAGATTATCTCGGTGATTACTTAAAAGATGTGTGACGAAAGCTGGCAGTTTTCTGAGAGTCTTATGGAAAAACCTTCGGAATTAACCGGGATTCAGTCGGGAAGAGGTGTCGACAAAAGACCCTGTGTCCAAAGGGAAGGATCTGTTGGACTGCACTCTATCCACATCAGGATCTTCTGTTGAATACAAGAGTACATTTGGACTTGAAATCTGAAATATAGGACAATGAGCATAAGCCAAGCATGTTCATTTCAAGAGCAATGCAATGGAAACGTTATTGTACTGGGAGTTGAAGAAGTTTAAGTAGGTAGCTGTGTCAGCATGCATAGGCTGCAAATGAACAAGTAAAGGTTTATTCCCTGCTGAAAAGAGAAGAAAATAATTATTATTTATATTCTAGTGTCTAGTGCTTTAGTTTTCTTGTGAACCTGGTCTCCTGCCACAGGCCGGTCAGCCTACTCTTTGTTACCCCTCTGGATGTGAGGCCTGTCCATTGGAGCATTAGGAGTACGACCTGTCTCAGGGGCAGGTCAGGGAGCTCATTAGCCCTCTGGAGGTCGAGGCGTGTGAGCTGTTGCTCTTCGTAGACCTCCTGGATCTGCGACAGACCGAGGTCTATCAACCGTCACTTTTCGTCACCCTCCTTTACTTCCTGGTCCAGGACAGGTCGGTCTCATAAATGCTGACAGTGGAACATGATGGTTAAAGAGTAAACCGCTGTTGAACGCAGTGAATCCTAGTCAAATCTTGACGAAGTGAAGTTGTATAAAAGTAGTTTACTGCGGTAAGTATAGTAAACTGCAGTAAAGTAGAGCAGCAGTGGCTCCTATCAGAGCTGTGAGGTCAGATCCTACGGAAGATGAGCTTCTCCCTCAGCTTGACGACAGGCACAGTCCCTCTGCTGGGAATTAGTGCAACATTGAGAAAGGGAGGGTGTCACACTGGATTGGTGTTGTAGGATTGCCCATTCCTCTGACTGCGTCGCCTCCCGCCAGCTCTGGGGCTGCTAGACCGAGTCATGTGCTAGCACCCTGTCCCAGAGAGAGGAGTCAGCGAAGGATGAGGAAAAGAGAGTGAGAGAAGAGAAAGACTGAAACAAGAGCGAGACTGAAGAACAGAGAGAGAGACAAAGACTGAGGGATGAAAGGGAGGCACAGAGGACGAATGGCATCTTTCACTCGTTGGACTCTCAATCACCGAAGCTGTTTCTTCACACCAGAGTGGAGCCGCCCAGCTCTGAGGCCAGAGAGGCTCAGAGTGTACACAGAGGACTGGGGCAGAATTTCTCAGGGCTGTGCGAGCCTCCCAGTTCGAGGGAGACACGGACAACGGGAGGAGAGGGGAGACACGATAAAGAACTGCTCTGTGCCCATCAGTCCTGTGAGCCCACTGACAAAGGGAAAGTACCTCTACACAGAGAAGTTACATTGCAAAATACCGAGCAGCCTGCCCAAGGAGCAAGGGTACAAATACCATTACGGTAACCTCTCTAAACCTTCACACTTTTTTTGTGTCCCTTCTCTGAATATTGCAGGGGAACCAGGTTTAACTGCCGGACACCTAGGTCACGAGCGCTGTCCTGGTGGTTGCTGTAGCAGGTGTCTGAATCCCTGACAGTGAGGCCTGGGCTGCAGGTCCGCACCCTGAGCAGCTGTCTTAGTGTGTCTTCTGTTCTTTTTGAATTGGGTTTTCTTGTGCATGCTTGAGGCACACTGCGGTTACGAGGCAGAACCCCTGGAGTGGGTGAGAACTGTTGACCCAGTTTTTTCCTGAAGAGGTCTTTTTGCTCCTGCACAGTTTGGATTCAACATCAATATTAGATCATCGAGCTGACTCTTGTGTTCTCCTGGCTGTGTCTGATGAAGGTGCTCAAAGCCCTCGAATGCAGCGTGTGAGCACTTTGAGTTAAGCGATCTGTCCAAATGTTTCTGCGGTGTTGTGGCACGGGATGACCACGCAATTATGTAAAGAGCTCAGGATCTGGACCCTGCACTCGGTTTCTGAACTGGAGAGCAGCTGTGAGTCAGGGGCCTGTCTGCCTCCCTGTCCTGACATCTCCACTGTCCAGGTCAGGGGGCGTCTCCGCGGTTACCAGAGTAGAGAGGGCGCAGACCTTGCTAGCAGGAGCTCTGTGGAAACCACTCTTCACAATCAGTGTGCTGTGACATTCCAGTGATATACAGGGGGCAGACAAATAAGTGTGGGCTTGTGGGTCATGTCTCTGTCAATGGAAAAGTGGTGTTAAGTGATTTTGGGTAAGGAAAGAGTTCAGACTGCTGTCATTATGTTGAAGCATTTTTAGGTTTCAAGACGTGACTGCTGCTGTGGGCTCTGGTGCCTGAGAGTCAGGAGCAGTTTGGGTGAGACGGGCTCGTTAGTTCGTTGGTTTGGAGTAAATCGCACAGAGCCGTTTTCAGTGCTGTATGTCCAGCCTGCCTGCATCTGCCCCAGCCTTAGGTAACAACACCTCGGAAGACTGTGATGGAACAGGGAGCAGGATCTGCCTCTGTAAGCAGAATCTTTTTAGCATGTTCCAGACCAGTACTAGCCATTTCCTGCACTTTCAGCATCGTAGCGTGCTCAGCTCAGCAGTTTAGAAATGACAACTTCATTTCACACCGAGATCTCAGAATTTATTACACAGCTTGGTCACTCATGACCTGCAGTAGTTCATATTCGTTTTGAGACGCAGTTACATCACATCAATAATGGACAGTGGAGAGCAGCTCCCCAGCTGAGCGGAGTCATTAAGGAAGGTGTTTTGTTTCCTGTTTCTGAAACAGCTGGAAACGCATGGCCTGATCAACTGGAGGTGGCTGCATGCATTTACAGTGGATTTAAACAGTCGACACATGTCAGACGTTTCTCCATCTTTAAGTGACCCACACATATGCAACCAGGGTCTTTTTCCTAATAATTATCTATTTGTTTTTCTCTTGAATTTTGTTGGTTGCAAGGTCACCATAAAGATGGAGAAATGTCTGACATGATTTATCTTGATTTCTGGCTCTACATCACAAAAACCTGCAATTTCAATAACGCTGTGTCGACTTTTTATATCCACTGTACTCGGCAAATACAGTGCCTGAAGTGTGTACTTCGCAGGCAGGGTTGAACTTTCTCTCAGATATTTCACCCAGGCCAACATTTGTTTTGGTGAAATTAGCGTTTTGGCTCTTGCGCATCGATAAAGTGTTCTCTCCAGCAACAAGACCTCCATAGCACCGTGACGGGCTGTGATCCCGAGTAAACTCTCTCTGGAGCCGTGGATCCTCCAAGGCAGCAACGCTAGAATCCTTCCTGCTGGTTAAGGGCTTTAGCTTTGTCAGCCCCGGAGTTTCTCCTTTTGGTTTTAAGTCACTGTTGCCGGCAGCACATCTTATGTATTTCAGCCCAGACTACATCTTTCCTTGTTAAAATATTAGCAGACGTTTGTGGAAAATAGGAGTCAAGCCTAACTGAAGGTGTGACGACGGTGGTCTGATGCTGATGCGGTGGAAGGGTGCTTGTCTGCTGCTCGGGGGGGAACTGGGCTGGGGTGAGGGTCGTGCACGCCTGAGGTCCGCGTGCCCTGAGACTCTGTGCTCTGCACACAACTCCGCCCTCCTTCAAATCTCCTGTGCGTCTCACAGCACCGCCTGTTAGAGCCCAGCTAGTAAATGAGACAAAACTGAAAGGAGCCTACAGGACGTCATTATGAATTATCTCTATGTAATTAAATACAATTGCTATGTTTCTGTAAAAGTTCAATTGTACTAAATTGTAATAAATGGTTGTTTTAAGTCAGTGGTGGTTTAAGGAAAGCTGTTGCCATGAGAAAGGGCTGTGTGTTTTCAGTTTACAAGCTCAGGAAAGGCTGGGTTATCACTAATTTATGTGGCTGTCACTCCAAAGTGACTTATGTTTATATATGAGCATATTTTATTGGAGCAGGAAAACCTAACCTTGAGATTTGAACCCACGACCTTCTAGTCACAAGCCCTAATCACTGCTCCACACTGAATTGATGCTCCTGTTTAGGTAGTTCTGTTAAAATTCACTTACTGTGTGTAATGGTTCATAGGGCGTCTCTCTGTTTCCATTGCAGACTTTTATGTACCCCCGGAGAATGGATAGTGCACACTGGTATACTGCTTGAGAGTCTTGGGGTGAGGGGTTTATTCTGGAAAGCTCTGTTCATCCGAGGAAAGTGTGTGTCTCAGTACATCTACTCTGAGCAGTGCCTTTCCCTGTGCTGTGAGGGTATACAGTGATACAAGCTGGGGTGGCAAACGAGTAAAATCATATATTGACACAGGTGCCATGCTGTCAGCCCATGCTAACGTGTTTACCTGTGTCTTATAACTCCATGCGTTGTGATGTTCAGACATTAGTTTTTGTAGCTTAATTTTAAGAACACTGAGTAGTTTTTCTGGCTGCTGCCCGTGTTGGCTCGGAAAGCTGTCTGCTGTAGTTTTGAAGGAGTTTTCCCGAGTCTAGGTGATCCGTTTCTGGGAGCTGGCAGCACAGCCCTGGAAGGTTCTCAGTACTGGGCTGGGCTCAGCCAGGGAGACCCCACTCTCCTCCAGTGCAGATCTCACAGCTGCACATATCTGTGAGTCTTTTGATTCAGTAAGGAGGCAGTTCTTTGCACAAAGTGTTGTAGGAGTGTGGAACAAGCTGTGCAGCCATGTTATCGAAGCCGATTCCTTGGCTTCTGAGAAGAAACGGCTGGATAAGATCCCTGGGATCAATTAACTACTAAAAATCAAACAAGACAGGTGGGCTGAGATTCACCCTCACTGAAAGGCACAGTGTTGCGCTGAAGTCTGATGGTTCCTTAGACTAGAAGATGAAATTGTTCTTTCTGCCTAACAGCTGATGATGAAATGTGTTGACTTCCATGAATTTCTAGGTGTGACTAGACCCTTCTTGGCAGTAAGTCCAGGTCATAAAGAAATCGGTAAGCCAGACCAAATAATAGTGCAAAAAGTGTCCGTTTACTTGAAGCGCTCTTGTGCAAAAAAATATTTACATAAGAGAAAAACAAGCATCCAGCAAGTAATAACAATAAAGTGCAGTTTCTCCAGGGAATTTATTACTGGCAGTTTCAATAGTCAGGCCTACAATCGCTCAAGTTGTGTAACAGCAGCACACAGATGAGGACACACCACAAAGACTGAGACAGGACTGGGTGCTCCACATACCCTCAGCTCTACCCCCAGCCCTCCTGATGGACAGGTGAGCCTCCATTTAAACTGGAGCTGAGGCCGGATCTGTAGCCTGATCTGATCCGTAACAGAGTGGAACAGATAGACGAGAAAACAGTGTGTCCACAATGGGCAAGAAAATAACACAAATTTCAACTCATGCATAGACGAGATTAACAGTGCTTATTTACAATAACAAAGCATGAGTACAAAGGCTTCCCAGAATGAAAAGATGAATCAGGTATGTAAATAATACAGATGAAAGCCTGCGAGAGATCATCAGAACTCAGGTGTCAAGGGCGGGCAACGGCTCGCTGTCACACGGGGCACATATATTTAGGTTTGAATGTGGTCAGCATTAACCACTAAGACAAAAATCTATTTCTTTTATTTCGAGATGTAGGAGAAATTGGAGTCAGGTAATGAAAGTTTGACCTGTCAGTTCTTCTGCCCATCGTGGAATTCTTAGTCAGTTTAAGACAATGTCACTCTAGAGCTTGTGTTGCAGCTGATGCTTCAGAAAGGTCCGTCACAAGCCACTCCGACTCCCCCAGGCGCCTGGGTGACATGACCTTGCTCAGAGGCAGTGGGGCAGGAGAGGCTAAACCTCTGGGGTCGCTTCAGCACAGCTGCCTGAGCCGGGCTCGGTCCAGTCACACTGAGCCGGAGTGAAAAGCTAGCTGCCTTGGTGCTGGGCTCGTCACCAGAGCCCGGGCTCTGAGGACTGACGTCCGGGCGTTTGGAAACTCTAGAGGTCCAGAAGAAGGGTTTACCATTTCTGGAAAGCAGCTGTGAATAAAAGAGCAGTTAAGAGATTAATAATGGAAAGTGTAGATTCGGAATTTGTAGAGCACGAATGGCAACAAAGGACTGGACCGTGTGGATTAATAAATGAATTAAGGAAAATCTAAGGGCAAAGAAAGTCTTCGTTGAAATAATTAGAAAAAGCACAGAATCCATTTAAAGAAAAGTACAATGAGCTGCGAATGCAGGCCAGAGAGAATATCAGAAAGGCCAAGAGAGAGAATATTGTAATGGAGACAGTGGAGTATTTTTTCTCATTACTGCAACAGGAAAAGAACAGCAAAGGGTGGAGAGTCTCAGAGGTAAGAATAGGAAACCTTTAGACAGGGAAATGGCTGATGTGTTGAATTTACTGTAGGTTTCACTGAAGTGCTCACCATGGAAAAAATCAGCTGTCCTTCCCAGGCTGAGAAAAGACAAAGTCTGGTGCTGAATAATATTATCACAGAAGAGGCAGACTGGTTACACGCTGGTGTCTGCTGGAATACTGCTGATTGTGCTTAAGGAAGGAGATGCTATTCATAGGACGTTAACAAACGTCATCCAGCAGTCACTCAAGATGGGGATTGTACCCAGGGGCTGGAGAGGTGCTAATGTAGTGCCCGCCCACAGCAAGAGTGAGAAAATAAAACCACATTTTTATACAACCATAAGTCTAATGTCTATTACATGTAAGGTTATGGAAACACTTATTAGATATGAACTAGCGGATCCTCCATTTACAGTTACAGTTCTTTGAACATAAGGCAGTGGTAACAGAGCTGTTAATGATACACAACCTCATTTAGGATGTTATGTACAATTTTCCTCATCACATTACGAAAATAATATTGCTGCTCTAGAATCCGTCAGGAAAAGAGACAGCACTCATATTCCGGGGCTTAAAGGAAAGATGAATTATCAATCCTCACATTAATAAGCAAATAGCAATCAAAGCAGCCACGTGGGCTGAATGACCTCCTCTCCTTTGCAAGCTTACTTGTGTTCTCGTGGTCCCAGCGAGGTGTGTCGGCTCCTCTGGCACAGAGCGAAATCACAGCAGGAAAGGGCAGGCGGAGGTCACAGCGGGATCACCAGGAGACGGTGCCTTCAAGACCGGGCGCGTGGTGGTGCTGAAACTGCCAAAGCTCCCTTTGAACAAGCTGTCTGCTTCCCTTTTGAAGTGCTGCTTCTGTGGAATGCTGATGGGGAGCTGTCAGATGTAACATCGCCTGCCTACGATGCCGAGGGGCCTTTTCATTTTTCAGCAAAACCCTTCAGCAACAGTTTTGCTCCAGGGCAGGTTGTGTGCCTCTCTAAACCCATCCCCCTGGGAGAAACCCTGCGGAGCTGCAGTCGCTTGGAATAGAATTCCACTGATGTCATACCTCTGCGCTGGGCGGCCAGTGGGGATGTATCATTTCCTGGACTTGAAAAGGGCAGCATTGTCAGAGGGCACGAGCGTGTCTGCCCAGTCCCTGCCCCCTGCCCTCTCTGTGAGTTTCCCTTTCTCTCAACCGCACCACCAGAACACAAAACTAATCGTTTCTATGTTGATGTCCTTGTGGAAAAACGATTTATGATGGAACTATTTATAAACCTGGCAGGCCCGGAGCGCGCTGTGACTCACTGTTTCTCTTGTGTTTGATTCACTGATAGAGGGGTTGGTGACCGACCCGGAGCGCCAGTTTGATGGAACTGTAAAACAAGGCATTTCCTCTGCTGCATGTCGGAGAGCCGAGCCGGGAGCTGCAGGAGACCGGCCCCGGTCTGTCTGTCTGTCTGCGGCCGGGGGGCGGGTTTGAGGAAGGTGGAACAGTTGGAAGCTGTTTCATTCATTTCTTCGTTCGTTCTGCAGAAGAACGCACGGTTTGCAAGGGGAACACCACATCCCCGCATGCAGCCTGCCGGTTCTCCTATGGGAATGGTCAAAGCCGGGAGGGATATTCCAGGAATATGAAGATACCAGGCTGCCGGAGAACATCATGTTGTAACTATTCAGATCAAACTGCAAGCGTTGAGCCTGAGTGGCAGAAAGCTCGCTTGCTGGCAGGCCTGGGGATCTCACTTAGTTGCACTACAGCTTGGAGGCATTTTTTTTCTGGAGCACAAAGTGAAACAGGAAAAGAAGCTGAAGTGAGTTTTAATTCATTCTGCTAGATGAGCTGCCTTTCAGACGTGGAGGACTGGGTTGCAGAGTCTTAGGGTTTAAAGTGAAGGGGGTAGAATCTGTAGCAATTCTCCTCACTCTGGTGAGTGAACGCCTATGAGATCTCCTTCACATGAAACATCAAGGAAAAGGCTGCAAACGAAAGCCTGCACTAGACGCTCTTCAGAAAGAAAGTCACATAATTGCAGTCCTGCGTTTCTGGAGAGGGCGGTAGTTTGCTTGTTCTGTTTTGAGCCAGCCGGCTGCACACGTCTGGTTGCAGAAGATGTTGAAACAAGAGGCTTGGAGGCGTGCTGCGCGGTGGGGTTTCCTGATCATTGTTGTGCTGATGCTTCTGATCTGTGGGTTTGACTAAATCCTTTCTGTCTGAGGAGCTGAGCAGCTCTCCAGCCAGGCTTGACGTGTCTCAGATCTGCTCTCGCAGTCAGCTGTTGTTTCAGCTAACTAGGGAATTATCTCCAAAAGCTAAATGAAAGGAGAAAATTATCAGTGGCAGCTTCTGAAAGCCTTTTATTGCTGTTTTAGTTGTTTTGTGCCCAGGGGAGGGGAGCTGGATGTCTTTCGCAGAACATTAAGGGCTTCTCAGGTGAACTAACTGGTGATCAAGTGACTTTCCCTGCAGAAATCTGGGTACATGATAGCATTGATTGTGTGCAGCTCTTCCCCTCTCCTGCTAAAGATGACACGTGTTTTGATCGGGTCGAATGCTGATGGTCATATTGTGCAGGACAGCTTGTCCTTTGTGGTCTTACAGCAACGTCCTTATTAGGTGTTTCTTCTCCTCGGTGTGGAGCCTGCACAGTGCTGCTTCAGTCCGCCCCTCAGGGTTTACTAGAAATGTCTGTGCTCTGTTGCTTCAGGACAGCTTCTGCCAGCTTTCTGAGTGCTGTGGCTAATTACTAAGACATTAGTGCCAGGCTCTGCCACTCCCCGTGGGTCCCAGCCAGCCACACAGCTGCTGCATCGCAGACCTGGCTCTGTCTGGGGAGGGGCTGGCACTGGCCCATTGAAATGATAATCTGGGGAAATACTTTAAAGGATAAAGAGCCGTTTCATCTGTATTTAAAATGTTTTCGTATGTGAGAGCTTAGAAGAGAAGAGTACAGGTTTAGACTTAAAAAGCTGAAGTGGGCCAAAAACAGAAAGTGTTTAGTAGAAAGAAAATATTGTACATTGACCTGCACAGTTTATTTTCAGTTTTATAAGTCAATGTATCATGTTCTAGTTCTCATTGAGTAGCTGGATGACAAATTTGGCAAATTTATTTTTTCAGTAGTAGTTTTCCAGTTATTGTGTTATATTCTTACCGCATTTGGAAGAGCCGATTGTGTGTTGTTCACAACTATAATTCCCATGACCACTCACAGGGGGTGTGAGGAAGAACAGGCAGACCCCTCCCACCTGCCCACCTCTGATCCAATCGTCTTTCAACACATCACAGACAGATCCGCCCTGTCCTGGGGGGTGAGCCCTGATTGGCCAATTAGCACCACAGGCCTGCAGATGCCCTGCAGGAGGCTGGGAATCAATCCCCCACAGGCCTCATGTCTGTCTGTGTGGAGTTTGCCTGCTCTGCCTGATTCTTTCCACCTCCCTGCCCTGTTTCTTCAAGGCCCTGCAATGGGTTAGGAAAGGTCAGCCCAGCGGAAGAGAATGATGTGCACTCAGCCCCAGCAAGAGCTCTGTGCTTTCAGCAGGGGCACAGGCATGCAGTCGCCCTACCCAGTGAGCTGGCTTACTGATAATGTGGCACATCCGTCAGTATAGTTTTAAACATTTACTCCTGTGGTGGATTTCTGACATAAAACACCATGCAGGTAGTAGAAATACAAATGTCCAGGCTGAAAAAGCAGGAGGTCTCTCAGTGAGACACTGACTCTCAGGCGGAGATAGCCTGGAACAGGACGCCGCGGAGGTGCAATTAGAATCAAGTTCTTGTGATAGAAAAGGTTCTTTTTCAGGTGCACTTGCATCTCTTGTAGCTCTTAATAGGTGACGGATGCGAAAGGTCTCTGCTGCATTATTGATTGACCTGTTGGTACAGCCATCTCTGTACGGCTTGGCACCCTGGTCTGTTTGCCTCTTACACTGACCTGATGCCCATACCTGGGTTTTCCTTCTGCTGAAGGGTGGAGCCTGGTGCTTTGTCAATTTGCTCCCTGTTACAGGTGTCCTGTGTTAGTTCTGTGTGCTCATGTGTGGCTCTAACGCCCCTTTACCCCATGAAGGTTTCTGTAGACCCAGCGTTGTGCTTGGTTTGGGACTCCCAGTCCCCTCTGTGCTCTCACGGGGTTACTCAAAGTCTGAGAGAGCTCCCGTCTGCTCTGTATCAGAGCTGGTGTCCCCAGGAGCGCCGCTCAGGGGCTGGGAACAGGACCATCATGTCCTTTTCCCTGGCCCCCGCTCCTGGGGTCGGCAAGGGGCAGCGCAGGGAAAAGGCCCTGATGATGGTCCTGTACCCGAGTGACAGCGTCCTCATCCGACAGAGTTTGGAATCTGACCAAGGGTGCGAAGTCCCCGTGGAAGAGCCCCGATGTCACAGTTGGCTGTCGACCTGGCCGAGTTCCACTATTTTGAAATGATTTTGACGTCTCGAACCCTGGAAATGTCCTGCTAGCTTCGCAGAACCGCAGCAGAGAACATGATCGCCTGTTGGGTCTGTTGGTTGCAGGCAGGCTGTGCTGTCGTTCAGATGAGACGTTGAGCTGAGACCCCGACTAGCCAGGCGTGAAGCCTGGCCAATCTGGGTCCTCTTCACTTCGATGGGTGAAGCAGTGAAACCTGATTTGTTGTGCAGATACAAATGAAAGCAATTTAAATGATTAAATAATATGAATGAGATTTGCTTTAAACATTTATGAGAAAAGGAGAGGGGCTTGTTTAATGCCTTACGTGGTGGAAAGGAAATGCCGCAGAAACACTTCCCACATTCCAGGTTGACGTGTTTCTTCTCCTTGGAATCCATTGTAATACCTACGGTATGGATTTGAATTATTTGTCTTCCAGGCCGTTTCTCTGTAATTGAAATATCAGTGTTGCACATCATTATTTGCACTGTGTTTAATAACAAATAAGTGATTCCCGTTGTTTTCTTCACTTGTGAAGGGAGGAGTGGTTAAACACAGGAAAAGTCAGTGACAAGAGAAGACCATTCAGCCCAACTTACTGGTTTAGCACACATCAGTCTGCACTAGGGGAAACCTGTGACTGGGTTGGCAGATGCAGGTGACTCTGTAACAGGAGCTAATTTAAATAGGGGGTGAACAGTATTGGCCCGAGTACAGACCCCTGATGAACGCCATTCACCCTGATAGGATTGCATCATGTTCTCTGGTAAAATTCTTCCCATTCTTCTGCCCTTTATAAACGTTATTTAGAAAGCAAAGGCATGAGGGTATGAAAAGCCTTCTTTTTCTGATCTAAAAATATGACTCCAAGCGCTCAGCGTCTGTCAGGCGGAGATGTTATTCTCCATGAAAGCCGGCAGCTGGCAGCCTCAGTGGAGGGCTTTCATCGCAAATGCAACTGCTGGGTTTAAGACATGTTCCTGCTGCCAAGTTCTTCCACTGACTCTTCTGCAGCCTCTCTCTCTCGAGCTCTCGGCACAGCAGAAGGTGTGCAGGGAGTACTGTGGATACTGAACTACAGTCCCCCGGCTTCGACATCGGGATTATTACTGCTGCTTATATCCAAACACTTACTGGTATCCCATCGACAGTTGACACACTGCCCAGAGGCGTTAATAGATTCATGATTTCTTAGTTCCAGGGGGAGGATTCAGAGTTCAAGATTGATGTAATTCGCCCGGTTTTATGTATCACCCTCCTATTGGTGAAAATCACAGGTCTATGAAATCAGACATAAAAATGACAAGTTTGACACCCCCCATGCAGGTTTTTTTAACAGATGTCTTTCCCAAAAGCCCCACGGAGTTAGCCCTTCCCAGACACAACACTCCAGATGGGTTTTATGCTGCCGAGTGTTTCCAGTGCCTGTCCTTCAGCTGCAGTGGCAGAGTGGGCCTGCGAGCCCCACAGAGAGCCTCTCCCACCAGGCCACCGCGCAGGCGGGAGAGAAGAGGGTCATGAGTCTAGTGTCGAGTGTGGAGAAAATATTTATAGACAGGATGAGCAGTCATCCTTTTATTGAAGCACGCAGTACATACGAAAGGCTTGAAAAGTTGTTCATCATAACCCGGTTCTACAGTTTTCTAACTGCGAAAATTAACAGAAAAAACTCCCAGTTCCAACATGAAGTGAAAAGACATTTTGGACTGAGAACTGGAGGCAGCACTTTGATTTAATAATAATTAATTAATAACAATTCAATTAAATTGATTGTTTGGGTATTTCAGCCCATTATTTCGATAGTAAGCAGTCAGTGTGAGTACAGACAGATAATGGTAGATTACTCTTTCCTCCAGACCATAGGTGCCAAACCAATGGGGGGGGGGGGGCAGAGTTGAGGTTCTGACTACTGGGTCAATAGATCCTGTGGCATTATTGGAAAAAACAAGGTTATTAATGGGTGTCAAGGCTAAATTCCACAGTCTTGCCTCCCTTAAACTCCCTGTTAATTCAATCAGGGAAGCAGTTTCTCTCTCCCACTGATCTCCTGTGCAGTGAAGCTACAGGTGCAGAAAGGCTGCTTTGGGATTCTTTAAAATGAAAAGTGCTTTATAAATGGAAGCACCCAAATGTTATTTCTTACCTGCACATCACTGGATCACTGGATCAGCCTGGGACACTGGCTCACTGGATCAGCCTGGGACACTGGCTCACTGGCTCACTGGATCAGCCCTGGACACTGGCTCACTGGATCAGCCCTGGACACTAATTCACTGGATCAGCCCTGGACACTAATTCATTGGATCAGCCCTGGACACTGGCTCACTAGATCAGCCCTGGACACTGGCTCACTGGATCAGCCTGGGACACTGGGCCACTGGATCATCCCTGGACACTAATTCACTGGATCAGCCTGGGACACTGGCTCACTGGATCAGCCCTGGACACTAATTCACTGGATCAGCCTGGAACACTGGCTCACTGGATCAGCCTGGGACACTGGCTCACTGGATCAGCCTGGGACACTGGGCCACTGGATCATCCCTGGACACTAATTCACTGGATCAGCCTGGAACACTGGCTCACTGGATCAGCCTGGGGCACTGGATCACTGGATCAGCCCAGGACACTGGCTCACTGGATCAGCCCTGGACATTAATTCACTGGATCAGCCCGGGACACTGGCTCACTGGATCAGATACCAGGACAGTAAACACAAGCAGATCTACCGAGCCTTCTGGAAAGTGCATGAGCCACTGCCTGGAAGTTTTACATATTATCATCAGCAGCCCCTCAATACCTTTGCTATTGCTGCAAATCTGTGTTCATGTGAATACATACCACACCATTCCTCAGGTTATCAACACCATCACTCATGCAAAAATACAACTAGGACAGCTGAGTGTTGTGCCCTACAACATCCAAATGCCTCATACAGAAGGAGGATAGTGCTTTCCCCCCAGTTTCGTAATGAGATTGGTGATAGAGATGCGGAAAGCAACTGTAATACAGATCTGCAATTGTTTTTCCTTCAGGATCCTGCCTTAATTGGCGTTATAACTGCAAGATCTGAGAGTTTATTTTATAAATTGTGCTCCTTTGACTCAAACACAAGATTTCACTAACTGCTTCTGGGATGCAGTGAGGTGACTTCTGGGTCACCAGAATGTATCTATCCTGTGACTTGAAACCAGCTGAAAGTTAATATAACATAATATGTCACAATGATTTGACAGGCTGAATTGAGCCCTTCTTAGCAACTGCAAGTATTGCTCTCCTAGGATCCTGCTCTACATTACTCTGCTGGCCCTCTGGGCTGGTTTTGAGCCACATATTCAACATGGAGATCTTGAATAATGTTTTTCCTAAAACAGCCAGTTTTAATTTGAAAATTATTGGTGCAAAGGAAATATCATCTTCCCAGCGCAAACAAGCAAGGTTAAACTTGGCCCCTGGTAGCCAAGTTACTCTGTGCAGCCAGAATGAAAAGAGGAATATTGTTTCTGAGAAACATCCTCTTTACAGGACTTAACAGGACTCAGTCAGTTATGCAGTAAAGAAAACTAGTGGAAAATATGCAGGATGATGTAAACCCAGATTTCAACTGGAAGCCTGCCTCCTTCTTCTGGGTGTGAATGCTGTGTGTGATGAATTTCCCACCTGCAATGGTTAAAGCACAAGGGAATCATTAAGACGACTCCCCGTGTCAGCCTCTCTGTATGAGAGGAAGAGGAGAGGAGGCCATTCATCTCATTCACCCCATGGGGACCAGCTGATCTGAGGGTCATTCTTCTGGTTTCAAGATGGGTGTTTTCTTCTTTAACTGAGAAGGAAATCTGGATTTTATTATAATTGATCTGTCTTCATTTTTAATGTTTGCACATAGTATGCTTATTATAAGACATTATTGCACACACAGCTCATCTGATAAAAAGTGATTTTCCTTTGTGTTTAAACAGCTTTGTGTATAAGCCGCTTTTCTTGTCAGCTGCTTCAGATTTTCCTTCCTTTTTTTGATTATTTTTGGCAGTCAGCTTTTCTGTCAAACGGGTGGCTGGTGATTTTAATCATGAGTCAGAATCTGAGCCGCCGTGAACATGGCGCCGTGGAAGCATCTCCATTGAAGACACAGACAGCCCGCGGAGCTTGTCAAAGTGCTCAGTTTCAGAGTGTCCCCTGCGGTGTTGTGTGTTCCTGTGACATTTTGAGGTGGGGGTCCGTGAAAATAGCACCTTTCACGGTCAGCCTGTCTGGGTGCCCTACAGCTCGTCCCTGCAGGCTCTCTTGCTCTTAGCTAATAAGAAGATAAACACCAGCCAATCTTCTGCTGCAAGCAGAAAAAACCTGCAAACTTCTGTAGTGCGAGGAAGCAATAAGAAAGCCAAGCAATGTCAGGAGCTAAGTAAAAGTGTGAAGTTAAATGAAGTCATGTTACATTAAAATTCTACAAGCAAGGTCACATTTTGAATGTTGTATATCTATATAAGGCACCACTTAACAAAATATATACTGCAGCTTTGGAATCAGACTAGAGAAGAGCAACCGGATACGTTCTAAGGGAAAGTTCGACACTGAACCTTTCTGCTCTTGAACAGAGACAGTTACGACTGGCCCTGATGCAAGTAATTCAATTTCTCGAGGGCAGCGTCAGAATCAACGCAGAGGACCTCTTGAGAATGAACAGCGAAACGTGAGCCAGAGGGCACGAGTGGCAATTATGAGAAAGTGAGGTTTTTAACCGAGAACTGGGGGCACGTCTTCATGCAAGGAACGAGCTGTCTAACGAACTAGGCGGGAGGGAACGGCCTCTCGTCTGTCGCCTTCCTGTTCTTGTACTCGCGTCCCGTCACACCCGGTACCCCTGAACACATTTGTCAGTTTATGAACAACCCTGACAGGGGTGACAGGCTGGTGCCATGATGTTCGACCGACGCGGCGAGTCCCGGGACGACTGTGCCCGCTATGGAGAGATATGGTAAGGAAGCCAGCGGGAGACAGGAGCGTCACGAGACCGTCCAGCCTGGCCCGAGAGGGAGTTCCTCTGCAGCTTCCGAGCCTGTGCCTGCCCTGCTCCTGCAGGGTGTGGTACGCTGCAGAATTAGTGGTTGTCGCAAAACCGCCCCTCAGTGAAAGTTTACAGTGCCGTTTATCCGCCCAGCTCTCTCTCATTGAGCTGGAGCTCTGCAGCACACATGTGTGCTCCCTTGCTAATTATAGAACACCCTGGTCCCCCAGAACTGCTGCCGTCAGGTTCGGAGGGAAGTAGGAGCCAGAGTTTAATGCCAGCAACACTCTTTGCTTGGCCACAATGGAAAAACCTCTTTATCCTGCAGACCTGTTAAAAAGCCACGAACTGCGCGTATTTGAAATACTCTATATTGGTACTGAAGGCTTTACAGTGTCAGCTGTGTTACAGAAGTCTGGGTTTGCAGCATTGGCAGCGACCACATTTACAATATTGTGTTTCCTCTGAGCTGTGTTTTGTTTTCAACTCTCCTCGACTTTGCTAATGTTAATATGTCAATATTATATCTTCTAGTTTAACTGCACCAGCTCCTGGAGTATCAATATATTCTCTGAAAACAACCCCAGTCCTCCTCTAATACAGTAGCTCTATTAATAGCTTTGTTTCTTGCCATTATATTTGAATTAGGTATGACTCTTGCCTATGACTTATTATAACTCAGTCGTTTGTCAAATAAAACTTGGTCTGTTCATGCTGTTCTGTCAAACTCACAAGAAACCAGCAGGTCCAAACAACACAACAGAAAAGAGTGTGCCTGACATTTTTGGATAGTCAGTTAATTCACTTGGTCCTCTTGACAGTGTATGTTCTAGTTTCCTGGAGGCTGTGGACTAGAACACCCAATATTTTATTTACTGATGTCTATCTCTAATCTCTAGTTAGACACAGAACTCTCTGAAAATCTGCAATAATGAACTATAGTGAAGCTCTGTTTAGTGTAACTCCAAGATCTTTAATCGTAATGTATAAAAAGATCTTCAAAAGCATTAAAATAAGCACTGTGCTGTGGATGATCATTTTAACACTATCTGATTTTCATTTTGGCAGACAGGATCAAAGCGTCGCTTCTGTCAAAGAGAGCAAAGAAAACAGCATTTGTATGGTTTCAGACAATGAAAAAAACCCTAGAATTAGCCAATAAAGATAATGAATAACAAGTCTTTGAGGCACTGAAACATGAATTACAGGTCTCTGGAGTAGGACTGTAGTCCAGGAGATGGAGTTTATGGCCACAGCAGTCAGACAGAGCCTTGCTGCTGCCAGGCAGAGAGAGTGGGACTGATTTCTTTCTGTCTGTGAATTCTTGCAAACTCTGATACATACAGACATTTTGTTATCTTGTTCTATTTGTTTTCAGTCCTTATTTTCATTGTCTCTTGTTGTGTTTAAAACTGTCAGAATGGCTACAGTGGCTGGAGTTCAGTCCAGGCTGTTGGGTAGTTAGTAGCTAATTCATCTCATCCTGCTGTGTCTTGAAAGAAACCAGGGTATCAGCTTCCGCAACCTGACTGGGTAGCTCCCTCCCTACTCACAACCCACCGAAGTGCCTCTTGTTTCTTGGTTTCAAACACACGATTCACACAAAGTTTCCACTTGTGTCCCCCGGTTCATGTTTAACTGAATTTGTTTTATTAATTAATAAAATGGATGAGATTGATCAATTAAAGGGATTTTAGTTTGTAATGTTTTTAGAGGGCAATTAGACAATAAGCCAGACGAAAACTGTCAGAACCCTGTTCGGTGTCTTCAACGCCCCAGAAGCTCGTTCAGTTCAATTAAACCTTGTTTGTCATTATACTTACACAAGTGCATAGTATAATGAAAAGTGTTTCTCATTAGTCTGTCAGGTGCAGTATATATACAGAACAGCAAGCAAGACAATAGACAGCACTTCAATAACAATAACAGTGTAAACAACGAGTATGGTACCAGTATGACAGTACCCATATCTGTTAAAAACTGTGCAAAAGTACACAACAGAGCAAACAGTGCAAAATAATACAGCTTTATCAAATAGTAACACTCAATCAAGTACAGTCTTATGTTCAAGTTCTGCTTACATTCAATGAGAAGTTTTGTGATCTCATGAAAGATCTCATGATGTTTTAGGAGACATTCATGAGATGTTTGTACTCTTGGGACTCCTGAGGAAGAGAGAGCCCCCAGAAAGAGCCGGAGAAGCAGTGATTAGTCTAGTGATGGGTGGTGTTGGGTTATATATACTGCGGCCTTATAACACAGAAAAAAACTGCACGAAATCACAAGGACATCTTGCCTCAGATCCGTAGTGTGTTTTTTGTGAGTTCTGAAAGACTTTGTCTGAGAAACTTTGTGTTTCTCTTCTGACTTTAGAAGGAAGAGAGAAAGCTTGGTACAAGAGGCTCGTGCAGGGCTTATCTCAAGGGAAACATTGTTTGTTTTAGCATGAAAATGCATGTGATAAAACAGAAGCAATCTTAAAATTTCTCTACAGAACAGTCCCAGAGACCTGTGTGAGGAGACTCACAGGCTTCTTCCAGGAGCTCAACGCAACCGCGCTGAATCTACAGCCATTGATCCAGGGCTAATGTTCAGTGTGTTTGAGGAGTATTTATAGGTTTTGCAAATGTCAGTTAAGAAATTCAAATGTCAGATAAGAAATACTGAGGGATATCCCTGTTGCCGGTGGCCTTTCTCAGCGGCTCATACTCGCTCTGTACGGCACATCACCTGCTGCTTGTGAGACGCTGCTCTCGCTCGTCCTCGCGGTGTGCTCCGTCCACTGGGCTGTCTCACAGCAGGAAGCTCGCTGTGTCGGGCGGCGGCGTGCCGAGGAGGAAGTCACGGTGAGGCGCGGGGGCAGGGGCGTGTCTTGGACCCTGCCTGCTGCCCGGGTACAAGGGGGATTTGTGGGAACGCCGTGCCAATCCGCCCTCCGCAAAGGGCAGGCTGACCCGCGCCTCTCAGAGCTGAGCCCCTAACCAGGGGACGCCTCCTGCGGCGGGGGGGGCGGGGATTGGGTCGGAGTGCGTGGGGTGCTGAACCGCCCCAGAGGTTTACCTGAAACCCAAACTGCAGCTGTAGCAAACGCGAGCAGGCGTTTCTCCCGAGCTCAGGGAGTCTAGACGCACGAGGCGGTGTGCTGGCGGGCCGAGCTGGACAAGGCGGGGAGGAAGAGTCGGGCATTTGATCAGAAGAGGAAGACAGGAATCCGGCTCGCGGGGTAGAGGGGCTGTCAAACCAAAGATGAATGACATGAGAGAAAAATCATGATACAGACAGAAGCCCAGTCCCCACTGAGTCCTGACAGGGAGCCAGGAGTCCAGTTTAGGAACTGATGGGGCCGAACTGAATGAAGGGAAAACTGTTACGTTGGGGGAAGGACCTCATCCTGGTTCTGAACACTAGCTCTCTGCTACTGAGACATGAGTGTTTAACTGAGTTTTCATATTTGAAAGTCTTTAAACAGCATGTGCAGCAACATTTTTCTAGGGTCAGCCACATATACAGAATAAAACCTGCTACATTCACAACATAATTTTCTGCTTGTCTGATCTCTGTAGCTCCTTTTTAAAGAATCGAAGACGTGTTTTGACTGGAAGGTCGTGCCGTGGTATTTCTTTCAGGCGGATTGTGCTCCTGAGGGCAGTGAAGGGTGAGGGGAGCTGGCAGAGGCTGGGGCTCAGCTCGTCCGCACGCTGCAGTCAGGCTGAGGGTTCCGATCCCTGAGGAAGACCAAGGGGCTTCCTGCCAAGACACGAGAAAATGAATGGCTACCATACAACGACTGTGATTAAACACTAAACGAAAACCTCTCCACATCATAGAACCCCAAAACTAAGGCCAGAGGGGGTCTCTTGCCGCAGGTCTGAAGTTGGTTGAGACAGGTCACCAGCACGTTCGTGTGTTCTGTGTGATTCGTTGTTAAAAAGGGGGAGAACAGGACAGCCAGGCCAGGAGCCTGGAGGATAAGGAAATCTGACCCACGAGAGAGACACAGCAGCAGAGCAGGACACACAAGTATTCTTTTCTGATTAGTTTTGTCATGACAGTGCAGCCAGGCTCATGGGACCAGCGGGGCTGCCTGTGGTAACGCTGTTAACACTCCTGCTCTCTTGCGTTTGCAGCTGATTGCCTTGCTCTCTGACTGTGCTGCCAGTTAACCAGATTTTCTCTGGTGGTATTTTTCCTGTAACAGTGAAATCCGGGGATGTGGGCTGCTTACAGCTCTGATTCTAGTAACATGCTAGTCAGTGGCCGGGGTCACGTGGTGCCCTGTGATCTAATTTGTGAAACCTCTGGGGGTGAGCGGTCTCTGTGCTCTTCTGACACTGGGGGTCCTGGTTGCGCCGTCCTGCACTGCCCTGTGGAGAGACGGGTAATGGATGTTATCTAGCCTGCCAGGGTTAGTGTTCTTATTTCATTTAGTTACTTTTACAGGAAACTGCCAGCAGGGAGCTTGCTTAGGTTGACGTTAAGTTGATTGGATAGGAGAAGTAATGGGCTTTGGATTCTGTGAAGTCTGAATAAAGAGATGGTCAGATTAAAACAGGGCACAGTTGTGCACTTCTACAGACTACAACAGAGTTGCATTTCTTAGAAAGGAAGACCAAAGACCATTTTTCACTAAAATGCTTCTCTCAGTCCACAACTGCACTTACTTTGCTTTAATTGCAGACATCTGCTGCAAGTATATCCCATACGGAGCTGGTAAAAATTCACAGCAGTGTTCGGAACTGGTCTGAAGTTTCGGATGATCATTCATTATGCTTTTGACCGGATTAAACAGAAACCAACCCACCGATTGCAAATTACAAGCCCAGCTTTCCGCTGGCCTCAGTCTCCTCTGTTTTCCTGGAGGAAACCAACCTCCCGGCTCTGCGTCCCACTGGTGTGGCCGGTGGTGGCTTAAAATCTCACTCTGGAAATGTCTCGTGCACAGACCCGTAACAGGAGCGAGGGAAATGCACTGAGGAGAAGTAACGTAAACCTGAAGACAGGAGGCTGTTCACCCTGTACACAAAGGGTGGTGGGAGTGTGGAACAAGCTGCCCAAGTGTTTGTTGGAGCAGGTATTTCAAGAAAAGGCTGGATGAGATCCTGGGATTAATTATCTACTAACTACTGAATGGTCTCCTCTCGTTGGTAACCTCTCCTACGTGATGCTGAGTAATGGTGAAAAGTTTTTTGTTTACCAGGAGGAAGTCGAGTTTCCCGTTTCGGAAAGGCTGAGCTGTTGTGACTGTGACTCTCCTGTCTTCCTCTGTCCCTCTCGGCTCCAGATCTCCTGCTACACTCTCACACGCGCACAGCCACAAAAACCGGTGCCAGAAATTGCTGCCCCTCACTTTTGCTTAACGTAGTCCAATTCCTCCATTCTCTCTCCTTCCTCTCCCTGGCTATTTCAGCTTTTTTGTGTGGAATCCAGTCTTACACCCCTCAAGCCTCCATGGCGAAGACCTCCCACAGCCTGGATGAATACACCCTCAAACTGGCTTCTTTGTCGTGGAGCTATACGAGCATTCCCCTTGAGCTCATTTCCATTAAAATGCCGCCCTGAGGGCAGGGCTCCATCTCAGTCGTGACATTAGCATGGGAAGCAGTGAGTCGCAGCCGACCGGTGCTGAGCTGCAGGCAGAGCCTTTCCATCGCCGCCTGTGTGGTGGCCCAGAGGATGTTTTGAAGGTTAATGTTTTGGAATTTATTTATTTTTTCTTCACTCTTTTCAGACGGTTCTTACAGATTTGTGTTCACTGCAAAGACTGATTTTTATCAAACAAATTGTTTGTCAGAGATAGAATTACAATATTAGGACAGTATATGTGAGTTGTTCTGGTTTATCCACGATCAATTCTTCTTTAGAAGGGCCTTTACTGTACTGGTTCTCTTATTTACTCCTCTGCTCCTGCTGTATTCAGTGCCCCCATCTGCTCTCTCCTCTCATTGTGTATTCTCATGTTTTTTTATTGTTGTTGTCATTTTGTAAAGCGCTTTGAGAAGCCACCTTTAAAGGTGCTGTATAAAATAAAGTTTTTTTATCATCGTAAGAAGATCTCATGGTAAGTTGGAAGCTAACGCAGGCAGACGACTGAGCCCATGAAGTTTGTGATTGACAGCGCAGTGTGACGTGAGATCGTTTCCATGACCGATGAGTTCTCAAGACGGCTTTGATTCTTCTCAGAATAACTTCCAGTGAGATACTCTCCATTTCCTACTTAAAATCCAATTTAAAATCAGACTGGATTGCATCCACGGAGAGGATGTCAGGTTGTGTTTACATCGTAAAAACCCTTCCTCACCCTTTCTTAAGCACAACTGACAGATCAGAAATCTGATCAGCCTTACTCTTTCCTGGTTTCTATTTATAACCGCCCCGTTCTTTTCCCCGGCGTGTAGGAACTCCTCACGCTTTGTGTTTTCCTGTGCTCCTGAGCGCTCTGCCTCATGGAAGCGCTGCTGTGTCTTGTTGTGACACATTTGCACCAGTGAGCACGGCTGAGGTCACTGGAAACGGAGTGAATGCGTTTCGATCCGCTCCTGACGTGAGTCTCTGTGATTCTCTCGAACCCAGTCCTCTCAGCTTTCTGCCGTGTCGTTTACCTTCTCTTTTCCACAACAATGGGCACCTTAAAGCGGCCATTTCTGTTTTGGTTGAGAAAGAAGATGACATTGCTATAGTATCCATACAGAGTAGTGTATAGGTGGCTCTGTGGCTAAGGATCTGCGCCTGTGACTGGAAGGTTGCCAGTTCAAATCCCACGGCTGGCAGAGGAATCCTACTCTGTTGGGCCCCTGAGCAAGGCCCTTAACCCCAACTGCTCCAGGGGCGCTGTACAATGGCAGACCCTGTGCTCTGACCCCAAGCTTCTCTTCCTGTCTGTGTGTCTGTGTCACCATGGACACAGGGGTATGCGAAAAGACGAATTCCTAATAAAGGGCTAATAAAGAAACATTACATTATTCTATAATTTATAGTAAGAGCTCTGCTTGAGTCTGCTGGAGTGTCAGAACAGGCAAAGGAGAGCTCTTTCCTGAAAGGAGCCATGGTCTCGGCTTCGGCTACATGGCTGGGTGGCTTGTTCCACACTCCCGCAACCGTTTGTGTAAAGACATGTCTCCTGTTCTTGGTTTCATATATATTTCCACAAAGTTTCCACTTGTGTCCTCTGGTCCACGTTTGACTGAATGAGCTCGTTCAGTCGGTTGGGCCTGTTGGCTTCGGACACTGCAGGGACAGAGTGGATATCACTCTTTTGAAGCATGAGGGATAGAAGGTCTGAACTTCTCTTGTATTGGTGCTTTGCTCGCACAATGGGAATATCATCCTTGGAACTCACTCCCAGCAGATCTTAATAAGATCATCTTTCTGAGTATAAATTCTCTTCTTCTTCAAACACTGTTACTATGGGAAAAATAAATCCTGGGGCTGCTTTCTCCAACCTTGAACCTGTCTCCAAGTTAACGTTACCATGGTGGAGCCCTGTGTCTCACAGGCGCTGTGGGCCAGTTTAACTGCTGTGGACAACTTCAGCTTTTTCCACATCTTGCTTTTTTATGTTCGCAAGTTTGTGTGTGAGCACTGCTTTTACAGCGTGCAGAGTCTTGCAGAAACTTGAAAGGCGCAGTGCTCTCCCTCCCTCTGTGAACACTCGTACAGCGGTGCAGTTATTGAGGACAGGCACGAGGGAGAAAATGACACGCTTCTTCAGAGCTGCTGTCGGGTCCGGGGTGTGGAAGACACAGCCCCACGAAGCTGAATGAGTTGCACGCTTTCCCGGACTGCTTGATAAATATTTAAAGAGACATTTAATATAATATTTGTTTAATGAAGCAAAATTCAGTGCACATATGTAATTGGCACTCTCCAGTTTGCCAGCAGCGGAAACATTTTTTTCTGAAAAAGCTTTCTTTGTGGCCAGGCATGACTGTATTATCACATAAGACCGGTCTTTCTGTTTAAACAAGCCTTTTATTTACTAGAAGTAAAAAAATATTGCCATCAAAATAAAGTGATCAAGCAGTATATTAAAAGAGGCAGGTAATGAAACTCAGTTTGACATAAAGTAATATTTTTAATTAACTTTTAATCTTGTCCTCAGTTACAGTAAATTGCAGTACAGTGCAGCAAATGTGTCCTGCTGGACCTGTAGTGTTCAGAGCACAGTGCAGCAGTGAATTGTGTCCCCATGGCACAGCTGGACCAGTGGGGTTCAGAGCATGGTACACCAGTGAATTGTGTCCCCATGGCACAGCTGGACTTGGGGGGTTCAGAGCACAGTGCAGCGGTGAATTGTGTCCCCATGGCACAGCTGGACCAGTGGGGTTCAGAGCACGGTGCACCAGTGAATTGGGTCCCCATGGCACAGCTGGACCAGTGGAGTTCAGAGTACAGTGAAGCAGTGAATTGTGTCCCCATGGCACAGCTGGACCAGTGGGGTTCAGAGCACAGTGCAGCGGTGAATTGTGTCCCCATGGCACAGCTGGACCAGTGGGGTTCAGAGCACGGTGCACCAGTGAATTGGGTCCCCATGGCACAGCTGGACCAGTGGAGTTCAGAGTACAGTGAAGCAGTGAATTGTGTCCCCATGGCACAGCTGGACCAGTGGGGTTCAGAGCACGGTGCACCAGTGAATTGTGTCCCCATGGCACAGCTGGACCAGTGGGGTTCAGAGCACGGTGCACCAGTGAATTGTGTCCCCATGGCACAGCTGGACCAGTGGGGTTCAGAGCACAGTGCAGCGGTGAATTGTGTCCCCATGGCACAGCTGGACCAGTGGGGTTCAGAGCACGGTGCACCAGTGAATTGGGTCCCCATGGCACAGCTGGACCAGTGGGGTTCAGAGTACAGTGAAGCAGTGAATTGGGTCCCCATGGCACAGCTGGACCAGTGGGGTTCAGAGCACAGTGCACCAGTGAATTGTGTCCCCATGGCACAGCTGGACCAGTGGGGTTCAGAGCACAGTGCACCAGTGAATTGGGTCCCCATGGCACAGCTGGACCAGTGGGGTTCAGAGTACAGTGAAGCAGTGAATTGGGTCCCCATGGCACAGCTGGACCAGTGGGGTTCAGAGCACAGTGCAGCAGTGAATTGTGTCCCCATGGCACAGCTGGACCAGTGGGGTTCAGAGCACAGTGCAGCAGTGAATTGTGTCCCCATGGCACAGCTGGACCAGTGGGGTTCAGAGCACAGTGAAGCAGTGAATTGTGTCCCCATGGCACAGCTGGACCAGTGGGGTTCAGAGCACAGTGCAGTGGTGAATTGTGTCCCCATGGCACAGCTGGACCAGTGGGGTTCAGAGCACAGTGCAGCAGTGAACTGTTCCAATGGCACTGCTGGACCACTGGATAAAGCATGTACATAAAGCAGAATGCAAAATTAAATAATTCACTTTTCAAGGTTACAAAAAGAACTGTGTTGAAAATTAAAGGATAACCTGTTACCTGGACCTAAATCTGCTCACTGCTCCATCCCTCACCTGTGCTTTCATTTTATTCCATCCTGGGGTTGCAGGCAGGTTTGTGTCTGTGCTCAGACCACTCTCTTTCTCCCACCAGCTCTTCTCAGTGGGCACCTTTCCCAGCACATCCATGTCAGGGAACATTTTGAAAGGCTAAAGCTTTAACTTATGGAAGGGCTTCTCTGATGCATTTCTTTTCTGTCACTCCTGAGGTGTGGGGTGGGTGTAGCACATGTCAGAATGTACCAAAAAGCCCAGCAGGCCGCAAATCAAATTATCAGACGTACAGGCTGCAGGACTGTGGTTTACTATATATCCTGTGGTGGACAATATGGTCCTTCAGCCCACAGACTAAATAATAAGAATAGAAATGGTCAAGGCTCTGCAAAATCTCAGGCATCTTGGTGTTAAAGTCCATGTCCGCCCAGTATTTCTTTCCTTGTGTTGAGTCACACTGAGGAGCTGTCACAGCTTGCTGGAGACAGTGACACTGCCCATCAGATCGCCGTATTAATGTGCTGGGCGCTGGAGACAGGCGCTCTCTGAGAGCAGGCTGTGTTGGGAGACTTTGGGGCTGGGATCACCATACAGCAGGCTGAGCTGGGAGCTTTCTTCTCCCTGAATGGTTATTTCCTCCTTGTTTATTTATTCATCCATCAAAGCAGGGAGCACTGTGTCTTTTCCACAGGGATTGTGACCTCTTCTGACAATCTAGTACATTCACACTTTTTCTGCCTCCTCTCTGTTGGCATGACTCTAACATTTCAAGCAGCTTCTTCAATGGTCTTACTTCTTTGAAGGGCTTTTCCTTGGAGAAGCAATATCCCAAGTTTTTACTAAATTAAGTATAAAAAAATTGTTTTTCTGCTCCGAAACAATTCAGGCATTTCTAGTCTACTGATAGGACAGTGTTAATTAGATCGGCATCAGAATGCTTATGCATTTAAAAAAAAAACTGATGTATACTGTTAACTTGATTGTTTTTGTTGTTTATCCGCCTTTAAATTCCCTTTCCTCTAATCCGGTCCTGAGAAAAAGTTAGTGAATCCTAAATTTATTACTGGAATGACAATTTCTTACTGTGATATTCTATCCTGTTTAATTGTAACAAGTCTTTTCTTAAAAAGGGTTTATTTTTAGCAGGTCTGTGGTGTTTGAGAATACAGTGGTCTGTAAAGTAGAAAAATAGTTCAGAATCAGTGTGTGAGACGATGAGGGAACCCCTGGTGTACATTGTGAAGTTAGTAAACAAGACTGGGTTTGCAGCCCCCGTCGTATGAAATGATCAGAATGGTGGTGGAAGCTCATCATTGTCCCACGACAATTTCTAAAAACATATTTATCTGCCAATGTAAAGGCACTTATTTTTCTGCTTCAAACATTCCTTCAAACAGTTCATCAGTCTGCACAGTTGCGCCTCCAAGACGGTTTCAGGTTAAGTGTTCGGTTTCCTCCCCATGAAGGTGCTGGCGGGGGCAGGAGGGGCTCAGTTCTCAGCGGATCGAGAGAAAGCTGACTCGGGCTCAGAGAGGACATGCGGAACTGCTGTTCCCTGTGGGGTCACTGTGGGAATACAGCCTGATTCACAGGAGGGCCACTGTCCCGACAGCTGGGGATGGCCAGGCTGGGCTCAGCTGCCCCCAGAATGAATTAAACACACTGCAATAAGGGATATTTCATGTGTTCCTCTGCAAATGGACGTGGAGTCGGGGTGGTCTTTTTTTCTGGCTTTGATCCTAGCGGACCTGCGTCTCGCTCAGAGAGAGGGGACTGTTCGCAGTGACGGCACCGCCAAGCGGGATCACACGCAGTCTCTGTGGGAAACAATGGAGGCCGCGACCGCGAACGGATAGAGTAGATAACTCTGCATCACATTGTACATGCCCCTGATATTGTTTACAGCCGTTTACATTCATTCTGTGTCGTGCATGATCGGCTCGGTATAGAAAAAGATATTTCATGTTTTCCCCAGTGGAGCATCTAGTTCAAACCTAAGGACATTCTGTTTAGCTGTTTCCTAGCAACCTGGAAAGATTCTCATTGATATCCACGAGCTGGGCTAGAGAGCTGAGGCCAGTGCTGTGTCAAATCTTTATTTTTACAAAGCATCCCACTTGAGCAGCTCATTCAAAAAGCCACTCCAATTATGCAGTTCAGAATTCCTTTACTTTTTAGTGTGGGCTGTCTGAGAGAAACAGCCTTGTGGCCTGGGCTCCTCCTGGGGACTTTGCAGCCTCATCCTTCCAGGCGACGGGGGGCTAGAAGAAGGGAGAGTGTGTCCTGAAGCTGAGCTCCCCAGCGACCGAGGCTGGAGTGCCGTTGGTCTGTGCTGTTATACTGCTGCAGGACTCTGCTTTCATGCCACAACAACCCCTCTCAACTGCATCCATTCGCCATTTCCGTCCGACCGCTGTCCCAAACCAGAGGGCGGCGCGTGATCACCTGATTTCGGCGTTGCAGGCGTTTCTGCACGGTTCTAGCCTTGGGGTTCCGGGCTCCGGCCTGTTCCTGTGAGATCGGAGTGTGGGATGAATAACAGAAGCATCAAAACTGGAAGCCATGGCAACAGGGGTCACAGGTCAAAGGGAAGAGCGCCAAATCATTTCCATCTAAACAGATGGAGATGAACAAAAACCACAAAGCAACAGCCAGAGACTTGCACCCGACCCAGGAGGAGGACTTTAAAAAGCCACTGTGCTTGCAAAGTTCTGAAGGACCTACTGTACTGAGGATTGTTATTTCAAGCTGTGGAAGTAGAAATGCGTTTCGTTCAGCCCGTGATCCTGCTGCGCGTTATGGGGGCCGGAGCGCGTGGCTCGCTTACTCCATGACGCCTTGAGCAGAGAAGGGCCAGCCGGCTCCGGTACTGGTGCTACTGGGCCCACTTCTGGAAAGTGTGCCCTGTGTCACAGCTGCTGCCCCTGGCCTGCTCCTCTGTCTCCACCGCCTTTCGTTACTGATGATCTTTTTTTTTTTCATTTAGGGAGTTGGGCTTTTCCTGCTAGTGGAATTTGGCAACAGAGGAGGTAAAAACCACAGAGTCTGACCTTGCCTGTTCTGGCTGAATATTTCGCCATACAGCACAGCTAGCTCTGTGTATACCTAAGCTAGATAAAGATGCAGGAAGGGCTCTTATTACAGTTATCTGCACACCAACGGAAGCTCCTCTGTAGGGCTTCTCTTGCAGAGCTGAAAGCTGTCTAACGGTTTCATCTGTACAGCGATGCTCACCGTCAGCTGCATGGCTGGATCTCTGGGGACTGTGTTTTAAAGGGGTATCATGCAAAATTACAGACCTGGTTCCCATCTCGGCTGCTGCCGAGAGGGTGGCAGGACAGGAAGGCATTCCTGCTCCCGGGCACACCTGCGGCGGTGAAGTGGAGGGCAGATGAGTGCCGGATGAGATTACAGCCCTCGCTATCGCTGACAGGGAATCAATAATACATGAGCTGCTTGTTGCTGTGCCTGTCAGCTGCTGTCTCTTGGTGAAGTGCTCCAGCGCTTCTGCAGCCAGAAGTGTTGTATGTAGTCTGATGTACACTGATGTCTTGATTAAACTATTAATCAGAGCCAATAGGGGGATGTGTGCATTTTAAAAAGGGGAAAGGTTCTGATGTCAAATAGGAATTCTTCCTGTAGTCATCCAAACTGTGTAAAAGTGTTCTGAGAAAGGAAATATGTCCAAATGTGTATGTTTTTTTTACAAAGCTGAGACTATCTTTAGAAGCCCTGTGCTCAGTTCTGTACATAAAACTTTACAGCTCTGAAACGGGTGGTGCTGGGAGAAACGTGGCACAAAAATAGGTTTAAAGCTGTTGTCACAGATGCTGTAAATGGGTGTCTAGTCCCAAAGTCACAATACTCTGGGTTAATAGTTTACAACAGAAGTGCAACATTCTGGCATAATGGATTCGAACAAATGCCTCTAACACAAATTTCATACCTAATCTCGGGAAATGTTATGAAACATATAGACCAAAGTTTCAGGATGTGGTATATTTTCACTTGCCGTCATGCACTGTTTCTTCATAGGTCTCTGCCGTGTCCACAAGAGAGAAACAAGGGCAGGTTTGACTTGTA
Organism: Lepisosteus platostomus; assembly: GCF_059453375.1. Lineage (NCBI taxonomy): Eukaryota > Metazoa > Chordata > Actinopteri > Semionotiformes > Lepisosteidae > Lepisosteus > Lepisosteus platostomus. Next base: position 62,709,047 of record NC_142619.1, on the reverse strand, counting down.
TGTCTTTTGAAAACGTGGTGTCAACGAGCCCTCTTTGGAAAGGCCTCATGGGCGCGGTGAACAACTGGACAGCTGATTCTCCGCTGCTGCTTGATTTCGCTCTCAGCAGCACCAGTGGAGGGGTCTGTGCAAACAGCCTGCGCCTGCTTGTCTCCAGCAGGAGGAGTCCTGCCCCTCGGCTCAGCCCATCCTGCTGTACTTCACTGAAGGGCACCGGCTCTTGGCTGGGAGACACAAGCTCCTTCTGCCCCTGATTTCGAGAAGACGGATTCGAGGCCCGAGCCCAAACTGCCGGCACTAGTCTTACAGAATGTTTGCCCACATCTTTCCAAAGTGCTTGTCTTTCCCTGGGTTTTCCTGACCCTTCTCTCCAGGCGGACACAAGGACAGCATGGACCAACTGCACCTGTGGTCTAAAATTTCACTCTTGCCAATTGCATTAATAATTCAGACTGATCATCACTGAGCCCAAAGATGAATGCTGGGGCTCTGTAATTAAACACTCACAAAACCTCTAAATTTCACTAAGCTTTAGGTCATTTTCTTTCTATGAATACACTTTCGAATCAGTATGCAATGAATCTATGATTTAAACTTCATTAGAAACTAAGCATACAAATAAATAAGGATTTATTTTAAGCATGCGCACGTAAAAAAACTACAGGAAACAATACAATTTAAAGAACGGTGATGACTAGTTTGAAATGTGACGCTCCGTCAAAGTACAACATTTCACAGGGTTAACGACAGCCCTGGCCTGGTCAGTCTCTGGACTGGCAGCCACTCTTCCTGTGCAGCTACTGTCTGCTGGCAAACGTTGGCTGAGCTGGTCCCACAGATGTTCTGTTGCTCCTGGTCCCAGGTGGAAACACCTCAACACTGTCTTATTAAACCCATGCTGTTGCAAGTGGTTTCGCATTGTCCTGCTGGAAAATTGGCACTTTTGCATTGGCTCCCAGGAGGAAACGTTGGCTTAAGGGCTTCATCACTGAGCAGTGAGGTCCTGCCTTTCACTTTCCTTGCTCTTCTGTTAGTAAATCATTTGGGCAGGAAGGCTGTTTATACAGAATCTAATGCACATGTGTAACCCACCCTGAGCATCTGATATTTTTCTGAACCGACGTGACCCCAGTGCTCTGTTATGAGAAGGAAAACTACTGCTCAAGTGATTAACAGACTGATCTTCTCGTTATTTAAAATGTAAATAACCTTAGCGACAGTCTGCTCACAACCTAGCATTGGATAAAGCAATGAATGAATGGCTGACTTTAGGTATATACCTAGCATGCTGTTGACGTAATGTCTTCTTTCTTGTCTAGAGCTCTTAATAAGTGAGATTTGTACGTCCAGGAGATTCTATTTCATTATGTATCTCATTGGCTTTGTGGAAAGTGCTCCTGAGCCGGACTTTGCCCACTGTTTCTTGTGTGCTGTTAGTGGCTCGGTCTGATCGGGACCGGTCCGTCAGAGGAGTGTCTGCGCCAGATTCCCTCTGCCACTGGCTCCCCACAGCACCTCTGTGCTTCGATAGAGAAGCCCTACTCAGATCCTCACAGAGCTGGCTTTGTTAGCAGTGTTGTCTGTGGTTCAGACTGTGGAATCCAGCATTCTCCTCCGCCCCAAGAGGGAAGAAAATGCTGCCTTTCAGGTCAGTCCGTTAAATCCCTTCCTGTTGAAGCTTACAGAGTGTATTCGCAGGACTTCATGCTCTTCCTGTTATTTTTTCTCCCTTCAGTTTTCATGTGATATTGATCGGGCAGCTGGGCTCTTCGCAGTTTATTCTTGTGTTCATCTCTGCTGCTGAACAGAGACTCAAGCTTCTGGGCTGCTCCCCATTGCTCTGTTTTGTCTAAGACATGATATCATAATGAAATCATGCAATTTTATTTCTTGGCTCTTTTCAAGAAATGCAAGGTGTGGTATGAACAATGTTGACCTTTCAGTGTCTTAAACTATATGTACATGAGTAGGACCATAAAAGTCCACTGTATATTTCATGGGAAGCCAGTGCAGTTACAGAGGACAGGAGTTATGTGCTGATACAGAGCATTATCAGTAGACACCTGAAGAAGGCTCCACGGCCGAAACGTTGTGTTCTCTTTCTTCTTTTCTTTTTAGCATGGAATAAACCTATTACTTGTTCCATTATCAGTAGATGGATCACTGAAATCTGGACTTACTGAAGCTGGACTACCTTAGAAGATAAGATACTGCAGTGTGTGTAAGATATTATAGTACTTTAATCTTGTGAAAACAAAGGCACCTAGTACTATTTCAGCATCAGACAGACAGGACAAGGGTCTTGACCTGTGCACTCACATGCAGATGGAAGAACGATACTGCAGTAAGGTATTATACAGTAGAATGAAGGTGACATTCCAGACATGAGCTTCAGATGACAGCACAGGGTCAAAAGCAACACCAGGGCTTCTAATGCCCATCAAGGCATTAGATTTCAGCACCAGCAAGAGGACTGAAGTCGCCAACATTCAGAAGCAAACCTTGGAAGGATATTTCAGAGTAGAAGAAAAGCAAAGGGTCTTCAGAAGCAGGGCAGGAAAGAGGTTCTGCATGCATGCAGTGCAGAGACATTGGGAGGAAAGTCCCAGCAGGCAGGTGCTGTGTGGTTCTGTGGAGGAGGATCAGAGGTGAAGGAGATGCAAAGAGAAGAGTCTAGCAGGAGGCGCTGGTCTTGGGTGACTCAAGATCTGGCTCTTTTATCCTGTTTGTGCCCTGCTGTAAAAACAGGTGCTTATCCTGCACATCACATCGCTGCCTCCATGTGCTTCCTGTTGGACTTGTGGAGTTTGGTGCTCTTGCGTATAATTACAATTAGCCTGCAATGAAGCACGGGTCTAATTTCTGGTCCGTCAGTGTCTTTATTTTTGTTTTAGTGTTTTATCCCGTGGAATAAAATGAATAGGCAGGATCATAGGATCGATGCTTTGAGGTACACACTTTGCACTCTGAAGTGAAGCGTCCACTTATAGGCTTCAGAAGTGTAATATAAAGGTATTTCCTACCCTTTTGAAGAATTAGTTTGAGATCAGAAATAGATGTTGGATAGGTTTCTGTTTCATTAACCACAGAGTGTGTATATATATAATTAACCATGAACAGTGGCCACGCCCTGTCACCTCTGAACCCTGCAGCTTCCACTCAGTCTGAAATTGACTGCTGTACTAATTAAGCCTTGGATGAAGGGAACACAAATGGATTTCAGCTACAACAAACCCAGCCACGGGTTCTTCTCCCAGGGATATGGACTGTGAAGAAGCAGATACCTGATCCCCCGCTGTGTCGCTCAGAGACAGGAGGTTTATCACATCAAAGGGACTTGTATGGGAGCTGATGATTGCAGATTATTCCATAACGACGGGCAGCACTGCCAATCCATATTCTGTAGCTGAGTTCCAGGCTGCACTACAGGGTTTACAGCTTCATACAGCTGTGCTGAAAATAGGCGTAGCCCTGTTTCTAGGTTGTTATTCCAAATTCTCTTAGTCTTTCAGTGCTGTGGCTAGAAGACGTAAATGTGGGACAGTGTTGTCTACTGTTGTAGTGCACAGGTGCCAAGGAATATTTAAACCAGCAGCCATATCACCCTGCAACTCACGAGCTTCGGATGAGACGTAAAACTGAGGTCCTGACTCTCTGTGATCGACAAAAATCCCAGGGCGTTTCTCGAAAAGAGTAGGGGTGTTATATCGGCGTCTTGGCCAAATTTCCCATTGACCCTTACCCATCATGGCCTCCTAATAATCCCCATCTCTGAACTGGCTTTATCACTCTGCTCTCCTCCCCACTGAGAGCTGGTGTGTGGGGAGCGTTCTGGCGCAGTATGGCTGCCGTCGCATCATCCAGGTGGGGCTGCACACTGGTGGTGGTGGAGGGGATCCCCATTACTGTAAAGCGCTTTTAGTGGAGTGTCCAGAAAAGCACAATATACGTGCTAGGAATTATTATTATTATTCTCTGAGGTCACTGTGCTGTCTGTGGTGCTGTTTGTCCATCGCCTCTCTTGAGAGATGACGCACACGTTCTGGAGATGCACCTTCCTCCCATCATGCCCGGCGCCGTGGAATCATGTGCTGTGAGCAACGGTAATGGCAGAGATTTGTCTGCTTTGGTATTTGACTTCCTGGCGTGCAGGATGAGCTCATCCGTGTGTCCCTGGGTGCAAAGGCACCTGGGAGCTTTTGTGCTGAGAGGAGTGTGATCGTGGGGCTGGGTTCCTGGCGATAGCACCAGTGCCTCTTGTCTAAGGCACTGTGAAGCAGCGTTTCGCCTGCAGGCTGGCCTGCTGGCATATAGAAACAAACCACGCCCACTTCCATGAAACTTACCGCCAGGACGAGGAGCCCCGCGCCGGCCCTCACCTCTTATCGAATGGCACGGAGAGTTAGGAGCTGGAGGAGAGCTTAGTAATTAAGCTTTTTTTCCCCCCCTTCAATCTTACCATCTTGATTTCTTATTTCATTAGGCTTGTAAATAATTGCATTTGGTCAGAAGATACTGCCCAGCGATTTGTTTCTTAATTGTTATTTCTGTGTGCCGCTCAGCTTCAATGAATCCACTCAGACGCAGCATCGATCTTCGCGAGCAGCCAAACAGCCAAGTCGAGACAAGAGAGGGCGCAGGAGGACGTGAGAGGGGTTGTGCACGAGACGAGAGAGGACTCTTGGCCCAGCTGGCTGGCTTGGTTGTTAGAAGAGATGTGACCTGCCTGACATCAGGTTCTGTCTGTCCAAGCTCTTCGGCTTGCAGGACATGCTGCAGTGGAACAGCAAATGAAGTGTTTCCAGTGCAGAATGTGCAAGGACACAGAATCCAAAGATCCTCCAGAGAAGATTTGTATCAGCGAAGATTATTCCAAACAAGACAGGTGGTAGTCTAAGATAAATCCTGTTGTCACCTGTAAAGGCACTGTTGCTGTGTGAGAAAGTCTGTCCTGAGGCATGATGGTTAATGAAAACAATTTTTTAAACTACCTGTTAAACCGCAGAAGTCCCTGTAAGACTGATATTTATAATCGAGCGCTGAGCTTTTGAATTAGTTTTTGCCTGGAAGGTCAATGTGCGAAGAATGTATAAGACTGTAAGATCATAAAAAACTTTACAAACAAGAAGAGATCATTTGGCCCTCTAGCTAGTTTAATTTTAATAGCTAATTGATCTAAGGAACTCATCCGGCCTTTTCTTCAAGGAAGCTTGATTGTAAATCCACAGGTTGTGGGTTCGAGCTCCGGCCGCTGTCCCTGCCCTGAGCAAGGTGCTCTCCCGCAGTTGCTCCAGCCCACCCAGACTCGAACGCGGGGACCTGCAGTGCTGTGATGGACTGGTGTTGCTCTTAAGTCCGCTAAACGATCCCAGGATGAGCTCTGCCCCAGTGAGCCGCTCAAGTCTGGACTCTAAGTGAAAGTCTGGATCAGAGCCCTGGAGACTGACGAGAATTCAGGATTCACACGTAGGACCATTACAAGTGCAGTAATATTTAACATCCTGTCTCCACTTTACCCACTAGGTAAAACTAGGTGAATCCACTCATCTGAAGGCACAGTTTTGTACAAATCCCAATGAGCCATCGGTCGAAACTGTGTGGCCAACCTCCCTACCCTACATCCTGCTGTCACCCGGCCAGGGTACCCCAGCAGAGGGATCAGCCTGCAGAAACAGGCTCTTTGCCCTCTCTGGGGGCGTGGCCTTCCTTTGGGGTGTCAGTTTCATGCAAGCAGGGGGATGAACTTTCAGATTTTGAGAAACCGTGCCATGTACTGTTGGCATCAGACACAGCAGGATAGTGAAGATGTTCAAACTCTGCTCTCTCCTGCAATATTTCAGGCTCATTATATGGTAACTACAGACCGACCCACCTATATATCAGTATTTATGGTCTATTAATATGATCTGGGGCGAGACAAACGGGCTGTTCTGCTGAAAACCTGCTCCTGTAAGTGAGTCATTTTTCAGGGAGATTCACTCGGCATCCGATACCTTTTGTGTTTTGCTACCGAAGGCCAGAAATAAATCACGCTGTTGGTACTTGTTAATTCTGCAGTTTCTTGGTGATTTTGGTAACAAGGTCAGAGTGCCAGCCGTTGATCCAATAGGCAGTTCAATAACCTCAGGTGAAATGTTTACATTGTGATCCACTAGTTTTTTTGTCCTTTACTCGCATTCAAATGCAAAGTGGGACGAGCAGTCTGTCCTGGGCTGTGTTGATTGAGAGCAAGTGCAGAAGCAACACGCTGCGCTCAGAGCCCGAGCCCAGTGAGGATGTTCTGCTGTGCGGATCACACCAGCAGTTCAGTTCCCATTGCTCTGCAGATCAGATCAGCTGTGCTCTTTACTCTGTCTACAATAACGCCTCCGCCTGCCGTACTTGAGCTGCTGGTTCCCACCCATCCCAGTCAGGAGCTGTGTTGTTGGCCAAGGTTGTCCTTGTTCCTCCCACATCGGCAACATGACCTGCTCTAGTTCTAGGATCGCTTTGGTGAGGGTCTCTGCTAAAGCTGCTGTCTTTGATACTCTACTGTTAAACAGCAAGGCTGGGACACAAAGGGACATTTTTTTCTGACGTGTCTGGAACTTGGTGCCTAACGCATTTCATTTCTTTCATCATTTCTTGCTGGTCACTGAGACTGGTGTCCCTGGATATGGGGTCAGGGTGTTGGCTCATTCATCCTCAGACACTGCTCTAAATGCAGTTCCTGCATTGACATTTTTTGAATGCTTGGTTTTCAATACAAAAGGATCTCAGGCTCTCCTGGTAGCTGATTTACCATTACCCTAAATTCATACTCGGTCTCTACCTGAGTTCCTAGTGTTAGTAAGTCTCCTTTTCCCCTCTGTGCAAGAGGTTTAGTCGTTGGTGATTCTAGCGCACACAGGCACCCTTCTGACGGCTTCCCAACACGTTGCCTTGGCCGTGACCCAGTCGTGCAGTGTGGACAGTTCCAGCCTGCCCGCACGCCAGCTGGGCTTTCTGCTCACACGGCTGTCTTCTTGCGCCCAACCGTCTCTGCCCCCTCCTACCAATCATGAACGACGATGACTGTGACTGTCTTGAAGCCTGAGTCTGAATTCCAGTAGCCTGGTGAAGGAGATCACGAAACTGATAATACTACAGGTTGTCTTTGATCCCAAGTAACTTATATTTGTACCCATTTCTACAGCCTGGTATTTTACAGGAGCAATTCAGGTGAAGGACCTTGCTCAAGAGTATGACTGCGGTGTCTCAGTTGGGATTTGAACCCACAACTCTGCAGACAGCTCTCCAGAGCCCCTAATCACAGCTCCACGCTGGGTTCTTGCTACGATTGCTGCTTCTGTTGTAAAAAGTGAATTGTCTAGACGTGATTGTCAGTGGTGTTTAAAACGGGGTTGTGCTGCAATAAAAAAATCGGAGTCATTTTACATAGGAACATAAGAATTGTTACAGACAAGAGAAGGCTATTTAGTAAACTGTCCATCTAGGTAGTTGGTAGCTAATTGATCCAGTTAGTTCCATTGATCCTCGTACTTGGCTTTTAGGACTTAAAATACTTGTATCAAGCCCCCTCTTGGTCTATCTCCATCTAAGACTCTATCTAAATGTTCAGTTCCTTGAGCCTGTCAGTGTCAGACATTCTCTTAATCACCACAATGTATCTGGTTGCTCTCTTCTATACTGATTACGGAGCAGCAATATATTTTTATAAAGGTAAGAGCTTGTGACCCCTTTTGCAAGTCTCCAGGTTTCAAGGCCTTTTTTTCATCCTAGGAGTGCAGCATGGTGATCTTCTGCTCTGTCTCTGTCCACTGTGGAAAAGCTCATTCATTCAAACTTTGATACTGCAATGTCCTGGATTTGCTGGTTTATTAAAGAACACCTTATAAAACTGTACTTTCAAAACTCAGCAGCTAGGGCCTATCTAGGTCTCATTCTGGAGAACTTATAACCCCTGTCTTGAACTCCCTGCACTGCCTGCGTGTGACTGTTTTTTCCAATGCTACTACTATTGAGATGAGAACAATATACAGCTGTATCTTCCATTTTTCAGACTTCAGCCTCCGGTACTCCTTAGGAGCAGACTTGATTAATTCAACCTGTAGTTATTGCCTTTCAGATCCTGCACGGTTTCCAGGTTTTGAAAGGAACGGGGGAATTTCAGACTCATTAAGCAGAGAAAGGAGGTTTACTGTAGCTCAGGCTGTGAAAATTACCCCGCCTCCCTGAGAAGGTGCACATTTTTATTGCTCAGTTTGAGAAGAACTGGCTGATTGCAGTCTTTTTCGTGTGCCTGTGGGAAAAAGGTCATAAACTCAGCAATTGCGTTTAACAACAGAGGCTCATTAAAACACCTTTTCCATAGATGGGGCCGCCAGTGTTGTGGCCGAGGAGTCTGGGAGCTGTTTCTCCGGGAAGACAGCTGCCCCCTGAAGTGAGATGCTGTGGGCAGAGGAGCTGAGAGCCATCTTTCTTGCTAACCAGAAAAAGATCTTTATTGCATTGAATCTTATGATTGTTTTCTCCAAGACCCTTCGCTTAACCCAGACTGCTAGTATCCAGAAAACTAACACAGTGTTTATTAAACACCAGACATTTCTTTTAAAGTTGAAGATTTGGCTTTCGAGCTACGACTCCAGCAGGCAGCAGGACTGGCTGCAGAAATGAGTCGTTCAGGGGCATCACTGCAAAACTGCAGGTGCCCAGCAAGGGTCAGGAGCCTCCTGGAGCTCCCCAGGATGCCTCTGGTAATCTGAGTCAATCACAGTGACAGGACCCACAGTGTCAGGACCCACAGTGTGGAGACCCACAGTGACCGGACCCACAGTGTCGAGACCCACAGTGTCAGGACCCACAGTGACAGGACCCACAGTGTGGAGACCCACAGTGTCAGGACCCACTGTGACAGGACCCACAGTGTCAGGACCCACAGTGTCAAGACCCACAGTGCCGAGACCCAGAGTGACAGGACCAACAGTATCAAGACCCACAGTGACAGGAAAGACCACCCATAGGAGCCCCTGAGACTGCATTCCTCAGCCTCCTGCCTGCCTTTAGAGGTCTTCAGTCAGTATATATCTGAACCTCAGCTCCTCACAATTAACTGAATTCTGCTGGTTTCCCTCTTGTGTTTTTTTGCAGTCATGCGCAGGAACCCCTTCGCCCCAGACGTGTGCTGTAGGAAAGGCTCGAGGAACGCCCTGCAGGAGCTCTACAACCCCACACAGGTAGAGCTGCAGTCTGGCAGGCTGGGCTTGACGGCCCTGTCGCTCCTGGTGCCGTGTTTCAGCCAGACTTCAGGCTGCCTCTTTCAGAGACCAGTATTGTTACTCCAGTCCAAGTCCCTGCTTACCTCTCCTGCACTAGGCTCTATGGTCATTCGAGTGAAGGTCTGTAGGTTAGGCTGTTTTGGGGGTTATTGAGTTCGTCTTTAGACCTGAAGGGTGGTATTAGTTTTGAAGACTTGTGCAAATTCAAAAGTTGCCACTGCCTGAAATTTAGTATTGAGTTTTAAATCCTGTGGGACATACTGTATTATTGATGTCTGCTGTACATAAAATGTTACTAAAGAGATGATCCATAATAAAAAATAAAGTAGGATTACACTGTTTTTCATCTGTTAGTCGGCAGATAAAAACTCAAATTCCACCCATGAATCATGCCGGCATTATCACACAGTTAAAAGTTAATGTCAGAGCGAGAATTACCAGTAATCACACTCATAGCTGCTTTGTTGTTCACAGATTTACAAAAATGCATCAAACAGTTTAGTGTGCGCTCTTGTCACTGTGATGACAATTCTGTACTTTTTAAATGTGTTGCTTGTCCCTGACTGAAGGGGGAGCTCTCCTGTCCCCTCCCTGCTTCCTCCAGGTGCACCCCTGTGCTGGTGTTTGTGGTTATATGGCTGGTCTATGTTCAGCCTAACTGTTGCAAGTAAAGTCATGGATAAAAATGCCCTAGAATCGCTGATTATTGACACCCTGAATCTGAAACCACCAATCTGTTATTAAGACTGACGAATGTGGTTTGTTAAACTGTGCTGAGTTGCCATCAGTGCCTCTTGTGATGTTTGCTGAAGCCTTAGCTCATGCTTGGATGTGGCAATTGTGATGTTCTGGTCCATACTCCAGATTTCGATATGGGGTCCAGACGCTTGTGTCTGTAGCCCTGTCTCTGCTGTGCTTCTCCTGTGGCCACTGGGGGCTCGTCTGCGGCCCAGACTGCGTGCCCAAGCTTTCTGTTCTGTTGAGGTTCGCGCACGATGCTGTGATTTGCTTGGTATTTTCCCTGTTCAGCAAGTGTTTGATGATCCCTGCTAAACTGAGGCCTGGAGATTCTGAACAGCCTCAGGACAGCACAGCAGACACTGCTGCTATTATAAAGATGAACCAGACAGAACAGTCATTTCCTCAGATGTCTATTTTTATTTCTTTTTGGCTGGCAAGGGAAATTAGGGGCACAGACAGTGGTCAAAAGGGGGGAGGGGTGTGACTCTGAAAAGTGGGACAGAGGATTTCCTTTCTGCTGGTTGTCAGATGAAGAGATTTGCCTTTGTGTGGCCAGTGTCCAAGAATAGCAGCACGCCTTGCACTGTCCTTTCGCAAACACAAAACCCACAAACGCAGATGACATGTGCAGGAAAAAACCATGAAGAATGAAACAGGCAGCAGGGGGCTGAACTCATAAGTAGCACAAAATATTGTGAGGACAGGTGTGCGAAAGTCTGGTTTGTGGTTTGTCAGCAAGACTGTGTCTGCAGGGGTCTTTGGCCAGCAGATCTTAAAGAACTTCTTAACACTTGCAAAAGGAAAGAGTTGCCATTATTCAAGTACAGGTACAAGGTCCGACTTCTGTTTTAAGAATTCATCTTAGACCACCTCTTCCAGCACAGCTGTCAGAGGATCTGAGCCGCAGAGCTACTCTGTAGAGTGGCTTCTGATAAAGACAGCATCAGAAAATATTTAAGAATTTATCCCCCAGATTGGTAACATTAGGAGGAAATGTAATCGTATGAATTGCCTTAAAACCGTCTAAGACTCAGTCCTCAAGAAACAATTAATCAAGAAGGCGATTTCTTAACTAATGCTCTTTTTAACAATTGCAAGGACTGATGCGTCAGATCGTGAATATGCCGAAAGAATTCAGTAAATTAGGGAGAGTAAAAACGCTGACAGTTATGCTCTGATGGCTACAGCTCGTTTACTGTAACAGCAGCTCACCTGTCTGTGTTTTAAACAGTCCTGCCTGTGCTCACCCACCAGGGCTCCTACATTGTGTTTTACATGAGAACTATGGTTATTCTGTATTAAATGTGAACTCTTTCAGGGCCAAGCATGTGTTTGTTGTAACACCATTTACATGAGCGGTCTGGGAGCTGTACAGGAAATGGGGATTAATTAGAGCTGGGCTTGTAAGGCTCACTGGGGCCCCTGGGAGTCCTGGGCACAGCGAGCTCTGGCCCAGCAGCACCAGGGCTTGTCACAGTCCTGTCCGAAAATGAAACACAGCTGTTTCATTCCTTTTGTTCTTACTGTGCTGGGCTCTCGGCGTAACTCTTTCTCTCTGGGGTTGCACTGAGGTAGCCGTGGGAATCTAATTGTTTATTTATTTATTTTAACAAATGCAGCCCTTGTCAAGATAAATGTGCGGTGATTGATTAGCTTTCCGAGACGAGCTGCCTGTGTGGTGCTGCCACCTAAACTGTGTGTGATTGATGGCGGTGGGGTGTCGTTATAATTGCTTGTTTCCACATCGTTTGTTCTTTCTCAGCTGTGCCTGAGTTCAAATGATGATGGCATTTTCATAAAACTAATTTTGAAGAATAAAGCGGAATTTATTTGAACTTCATATGTATTGTAATAGTCCCTTAAGAACGATCTACATTTGCTGATAAACACATCATGTATATAATGATTATTAGTATAAATATCCACTATTTGCATTCATCCTAAAGTGCTTTACCTATAACAAGGGTCCATTATACCCCCCCCTCGCTGAAGTGCTCCCCCCTGGGAGACACACAGCGGCCATTCTGCATGCAGATTGGGGGAAAAGAGAAAACTACCACTGGGTGAATTATAGAGGAATTTTAGTGAGACCAGAGTGGAGTTCAGACAGAATACCATGGGCACACCCCTAGTGTCATGAACAATGAGCTGAGGTCTTGTTTTTTTAAACAATGGCCAATACCTTGTTGTTATACCAGCCCAGTCTTGGAATGGTCCACTGTGAGTTTTTTATGTGTTGGATCATGTCTTTATGCCCCGAACCCTGTGTCTGCACACGGGGGAGAATGAGGCAATGCAGTGTTTTACCACGCCTCCGTGCCGCAGGCTCCGCTGTGAGTGAAGGAGAGGTGTGTCTTTCGCTCATGGCTCAGGGGCCACAGGGGTCGAGGTGTCACTAATCCCAGCCCACCTGGGTGGCTCTAGTACAGCAGTACTGCCGCTTCGGGAATCCCCGTCACAGCTGGCCAGCGACGTAACCTGTTAGACCAACAAGGTTACACAGGACACGAACCAGAGACACAGATGGAAACTACGTGGAAGAGCATTTAAAACCGAGAACAGGAGGCGCTTCTTGATCCGAAGGATTGTGAGAGTGTGGAACAAGTTATCCACCCAAATTATTGAAGCTGCTACCCTGGTTTCTTTCAAGAAACAGCTGGATGAGATCCTGGGATCAATTAGCTACTAACAACCAAACAGACATGATGGGCTGAATCGTTCCTCTCGTCTGTGACCTTCCTCGTGTCCTTGTGATCCCACGATCCTGTGGCTCAAGTGAGCTCTTCACCAGAAGAGTTGTGCAGGGGCTTCATCCGAAGCACTGTGTCCCCGGTCACCACAGCGCCTCGAGACCAGTGTCTTCTGGTCTAGAGGGAAGAGCCCCCCCTGCTGGTCGGGCAGCTCCTCTTCCAGCCCTGCGAGTGGTAGAAAGCCCTGAAGCAGAACTGGTAACTGCTCATGCGAGTCCCTTCCTGTGATTCAGTCTTAAATATTTTTCCTTGCACGACAAGATTATTTAAAAAGTTCAGTACAGCTGAGAAAAACGCTAACACTAGTATTTACATTTACATCCGTTTCTGAATAGCTTTCGATGTGCGTAGACTCCCAGTTTTGACTCCCCGAAGAGAACTGGTTTGGTTCTGCAGGAGGAGGCAACAGCAGAGAAACAAGCCCTGCTCTCTGAAAGCCGGGCGCTGGACTCCTAGCTGGAGGGCTGAGAGCTCAGAGCAGGATGTTCTCATCATTAGTCACTACTGCACGTTCTCCACGTTCTCCGAAAGCAAGTTTCACGTTGGGAATCTCGGAAGCTGGAGATCCCTGAGGCCCGGCCCCGGCCGCTCTGCTGGGAGTCCTGTTCCTGCCTGCTGCCCCAGTGGCCCGGCCTGCAATCTCGCCGCGACACCGACAGGAAAGTAGCTTTCACCCGCCACAGAACTGCTGCACTGAGCTTCTCTGTGGGACAGATGTGGATCTTGGAATCGCTCCAGCAGATTCGCACACGAGTCCCCATAGATTGTGGGGCGTGCCGTGCTCTGCCCTGCCGAGCTCCTCCACAATCCATCCCTTCTTTCTGCTGTCCCTGTTTCTGGCCATCTTCGAGGCGGACAGTGTGAGGCTGGACGCCATCAGACGGTGGAGATTTCTTCCGGGAAAAAGCAGGGAATGGCTGTGGGTTTCATCACAGGACCTGTGCACAGACATGTAGCTCCAGTCCTCTTTCGTGGCACCAGTCCCACATGGGTCAGGCCAGCATGGAATAAACGGAGCTGGAGTTGTGCAAACAGCTGTGATTTCCCTTTGTGAAGGTCGGAACGAAGCCTGGTGTAAGGTCCCAGCTGCTTGTCTTACATCACGTCACATCTGGAGGAAAGGTCACCTGCTTTCCTTGTGTCATGTGAAGCGGGCTCTGCTGGGACAGGTAACACCTGCTGACCAGCCCTAGGGTGATCATGCAGTGGTTCTGGCCCGCTGTGGGACCTCCGGGAGGAGCGGAGGTGTGGGCAGGGCCTCGGGGCGGGACAGCGTGGGCAGACTGTGGGCAGTAGAGCTGGACCCTGCTGTCCTCTCTGACCCCCCCACTCCCTGGGGAACAGGGGCAGAGCAACATCAAGCAAAGCACAATGGGAACAGATTCTCGGCTGTATGGAGACGTTTCATTAAAGGCAGGAGAGGCAAGGCAGAAAACGGAACAGGACCAGCAGGAGAAAGAGGGATGGAGATGATGGTGTGGCATAGGATCCAGTCACTACAGGCAATTACTATAACTGATCTATTTGGTTAACGACTTTATTCAAATTAGTTCTGTTTTCTCCCTTTTGTCCAGCTGGCTATTTTACTGAAACAATTCTGGTGAAGCACCTTGCTCAGGTGTTCATCAGCAGTGATTCACCTGGGATTTAAACCCACAACATCCCAACTACACCTCCCATATCCAAACCACTGCTTCCCTCTACATTCCACACAGGGATTCCAGTTTGTGTTCATACCAGTGAACCACTGTGGTACAAAGTGCAAACTTCACAAATGATGAAAAACCCAGAACCAGCTGGCTGTGAAAGTGAGCGCAGTTAAAGCTGCAGTGTAGCTGGCCAAGTACAGGAGAGCAGGTTTTTTGATCCAGTCTAAACATTTCAATGCGTGTCTCTCATCAATGCTGATGAGAACACAGCGATTGCTGTTGATTTAGAATACATTATGATTGTACTCAGTGCGAGGGGCAGAGGTCAGAGCTGTGGACTCCTGTCACCTGCTTTCCTTGTGTCGTGTGAAGCGGGCTCTGCTGCCTGTGTGCACTGGGACAGGTAACACCTGCTGACCGGCCCTAAGGCGATCGTGCAGTGTAGATTCCCAGCTGGCGGCTGCTCTCATGCAGGTAGTGTTCCCCTAGGAACACCCACACTTCCAGCAGAGATCCAGTGTTGTGAGGGTGAAAGGCAGGCACTGAAAGTTTCGCACCTTGCCGGGGGGGTGTTTATGAAGTGTACTGAAAGATATAAATGTAACGAAAGCATTCTTTCGGGACCCTATGCAGACTACACAATCCGGGGATGAGTGAGGAAAACACGGGGAAAAAAGCATTGCAGGGGTCAGGAATGAAAACGGGGCGTGTCCTTGGTGCGCTGGTGTTCGGGGGGTGAGTCTGGGGCAAACAGTCCAAAAGGGAAATCCAAGACGAGGCAAATGTCCAGAGTCGGGCGGTCCATCTGAGACAAAGACAAACAGGATTAAAAACCGGAGCGGGATCCGGTGGAGGGTCGGGGGGAACAAGGGGGGAAGGGGACCAGACGCTCCACATCCCGGACTCGCCTGGTATGGGAGCCAATGCAGAGCCTGGAACAGAGTGAACGTCTGGCTTAAGTAGGGAGGCAGGAACAGGGAGCAGGTGCACAAAATCAACACGGAAGTGAAAGAGCCGGAGCGCCCTTAAGGGACTACAATCGTGATAATAAATGCGATGACTTACTGGCCATGTGGGAAGAGAGCACAGGAACACAATCTTAAGAAGCAGAGAGCAAAGGGCTGTCATACAGCACCTGAGGATAGAGAGTTAGACTGCGAATTACAGCTTTTCTCTGTCAGCGGTTTAAACTGAGGCTGTTTGTGATTAACAGGTGTTTCGCGAGCTGCAGGGGAGGAAATTCTGCCTACAGATGAGCATTTTGTTTCTGATTCCATAAGATCAGTCTTTTGCTTCCCAAACATTTGTGGACACTAACATTGCACTCCTGTCTGTAATTGTAGATTACAGAGTTTTTACGAAACAGACCAGGGCGTTTTATGGTGACGTACTGGACAACTGCATCAGAAATAATCTCCAATCTCCAAGTTTTCCGATGCATCGCCCATTTGGTGGCTTGTAGGCAGACTGTGATATGAGCTGGCATGAAATGTGGTTGAAACAAGAATCACACTTGTACGTGCTGGACCTGGGGTTAGCTGATGGATGGAACCCTGAAACTAATGAAAAGATTAACTTTCCCAAGCCAAGCTGCGATAAATGTGATTAATAGGCTCATTTGGACACATTGCTTAAGCCAACATCTCCAATCTCTCCTATAATTGGAAATAAAATGAACTTTTACTTCTTTCCATGTAAATTTTTCTGAAAGGAATCTCCCAGAGGCTCATGCTGTGATTTGTTTTGCCCGCTTGGATAAACACCTTGCAGGTGATTAGCTCTGAGCACCTCATTCTGATTCCAGAGCCCTTCTCTGCTGGCCAGGTGCAGGCAGAGCAGAGCAGAGACGAGGAGCTCTGGGCTTTGGAGGAGCAGTGACAGCTTGTGTCTGAACAGAATAACTAAG
Organism: Lepisosteus platostomus; assembly: GCF_059453375.1. Lineage (NCBI taxonomy): Eukaryota > Metazoa > Chordata > Actinopteri > Semionotiformes > Lepisosteidae > Lepisosteus > Lepisosteus platostomus. Next base: position 62,692,744 of record NC_142619.1, on the reverse strand, counting down.
TTCTGCATCATGCAGCTCCCTTCAGCTGTTTCGAAACACAGGTGCGCTTTACGGATTTATGTTTTTCTACGTTTTACACACCATGTCATCTTCTGTAAAACTGCCCTGGGTTCTCAGGTCTGGATCGGCATGTGGGCACTGCTCAGTATTGGGCAGGGTCATGCAACAGGGCTCGTGCATCTAGCCAGTCACAGGTGGGCTGCTTCCCCTTGAGAACTAGCAGTGTACGACTCCGCTGCAGCAGAGGTCTGGTTCTTGTGGTGCAGAGGAATTATCTGCTGGCTGGAGAGCGACGCTGTGCAGCTCTGGACCTGCTAGCACCGGAGACTGAATCCCGGCAGGCCAGAGCAGAGCAACACTACTCTCTGTGACCCGGACCGGGTCTGTGTGTGTGTGTGATCAGAGCCCACTAACGACCGAAACAAGTCTCAGCAGGAACAGAGCAAAGCGCTTCTCAGACTGGGTCTGTGTGTGTGTGTGTGTGTGTGTGTGTGTGTGTGTGTGTGATCACAGCCCGCGAGAGACCGGATCAAGTCTCAGCAGGAACAGAGCAGAGCGCTTCTCAAAAAACCAACCTGAAGTTAATGAAGAAGCCTGGGCCTGTCTGCTCTGGGCAGGGGTGTCTGTTGCTCCTGAAGGAAGCATCTGGTTGGAGCTACTTGGCTCTGGGGGGGGGGCTGGGGGAGTCTCCCTGCAGCCCAGGCATGTCGGTGAAGAGGAGAGGCGCTTGTGTCACAGTCTGGTTGCCGTGTTCAGGGGAGGACCCTCACCAGGACCAGCGGGCTGATGCTGGGGGGCTGGATGTTTCAATGCTGCCGGTGAATCTGCTGTTATCCAGCAGAGCCTCTCCTTCTGAAAAGCCCACTCCTGACTCTGTTTCCATGGCGACAGCAGGACCCTGGCGCCGCTCTCCTGTCTGTGGGTGTTTGGTCTGAACACGTCTCGTGGCAGTTGAACTAGAGAGAGCCTGAAATGTTTACCCCATTCACCTCTTTAAAATGGCAGCCTGATTTACTCAGAAGCAAAGCTGTTCAGCAGTGGCCTGCTTGCTGAATTGCCCTGTGGATGTTGTCACCTGGCTGGTCGTTTCCACCTTCTGCTAGAGCAGCTCTCGATGTGGCTGCCAGAGGTGAACATTGATCCAGGTGCCTGTGAGTGAGCCAGGGCAGGTTTCTCCTCACAGCACACTGCGAGAGCCCCTGGGGCCTGCAGCGGCCCCGAAGCGCCCAGCTCTGCTTTCCCCGAAAGAGCTGGTGCAGCACAGGTCTGAGGCCATCCTTCACAGGGGTGGGTGTCTCTGGTTAACGGTTTCAGACCATAGGCGCTCAAAGCCCAGACCTCGTACATTCTTTAAACCTTACAATCATTGTGAGAGGAGGTTGACAGAGGACGTGCGCAGGGGCGGATTAATGAACAGGATAGCATAGGCTGTAGCCTAGGGGCCCCAGATTGATCAGGGGCCCCTGATTGGCCAGAGTAGTTTTTTAACCGGACCTGTGGGCCTGATCAGGGGCCCCTGATTGGCAGGGATATTTTTTAAAACGGACCTGTGGGCCCCCATTGGTCCATAAAACCATTGAATAAGTTGTGAACCAATGATTGGTCAGATGCAGTGGGTTCGCAGTTCAAATTTATTTTGGCGGATTCATGGGGTGATCTCTGTAGCCAGCCTCGAAATCTGCGATACAAAATATCATTGTGGGGCGCAAAAACGAAAAGCGGGGCGGTTAACAGAGCAGTGTGAGCAGGATCTACTGAAAAAGATCCCCAGAGTGACTGGATATTTCAGGTTTGCTGAGCCGGACCACGATCCTGAGTTCACGGCTAACGGTGCAGCCAGTGCTACAGCAACCGCGGTTGAAAAGTTAGCTGCAGCTACAGTAGCTCTGGCCTGGGCGCGGTCTGCAGCCACGCCGCTCATGAGGACGAGCAGCTCCCGCGACGGAGACACAGGAACACGAGTCGGAGGCAGAGCCGTCCGAAACGCCGCCACCGTCCGCCGCCATGTCCGGGCCGCCGCCGTGCTGGTGCACCTGCTGCCGTGGAGCCAACAGAGGCCGCACCTGCAGCTCCCGCTTCCTACAGCTCGGCCCCAGCCTGCTGGGGTGAAATAGGGGAACAGAGGCGGCCATACTGGGCTAAATTGGGCCCGAAATCGTGTCAAAACCAAGACGCGGATGTTGCAGCATCGGAAAGACAACATCAACGCCAAAAGAGGTATTTCTTTAAAACCCTCTTCAAAAGAAAAACTCGGAAACGGCGAGTGTGTGCCAAGAGGATGGCTGCTGTATCCCCTTCGAAAGGTACAGTGTTTTGTTTCACATGTAATTATTATTCGGGGGCGGTGATGATCAGTCCGGACTGGCCGCAGGCTCTAGGGACCGGGTCAACACCGCCTCACGCCTGGCTGCACACGGGGTGTCGGAGAGCCGTGGAAAGGCTGTGGTCGTGTAACGTTATGCGCTGCGCTGATAGTGGTCTAATAGATTCAGAACGAAAAAGACAGTTTGACAATGAATACGAGTATTGGACTGAAGTCTTGAAAGGGGTGGTTAAAGTGTTGAGCAGAGTGAGGGCTGCCTTTTAGGGGGCGCAGCGACCCGTTCGGGCGCCCCGACAACGGGAGCTTCACGGGTGTCCTCGAACTTATCAGCGAGTTTGATCCCTTCTGGAAAGCCCATATAGAAAAACATCTACTGGTCGCTGCGGTGTATTGACGGATTTGAGTCTGTTGGCTGCAGTGGACTTGCACGAGTGGGGAGTGTCCCGCTGCTCTTGAAATAAGGCGCTCAGACAGGGAGCTCACTGGTCTCTGCGGTGCTGAAGGTGTTGTGTATCGTCGGTTTCAAAGTAAGCGTGTGCATGATTTCTGTGGTCAGCTCGCAGATTGTCTGTGACTCTGATGTATTGGTTGCATTGCTGTACTTATATTACAGGCTGTTATGTGTGTGTGTGTTGGGGCTCCCTGTGTACCTGTGTGTTCCCTGTGAGTGCCGCCTGACATCCCGTTTGAACCGGCAGTGGCAGCTCGTACTCCGACCTCACTGAATTACAGTGTTTTCTCTCGCTTTTTTTCTGGTAACGGGATGGGCGGGCCAACACAACGCGTAGCCTAGGGGCCCCTGATCTCCTTAATCCGCCACTGGACGTGTGCTGGAATCACGACTGACGGCAGTCTGATGTCAGAGCTGTCGGAAATAACTTGCAGTCTGGAAGGGCACCTCAACACAAAAGGCACGATCCCACCGGGAGGAAGGAAAAGCACACGTTTACACCACCACCCCCCCCATAACGTGAGAGGCCAGGTGCTCCCTGGAGGTGTCGGACTCCGGACTTGTTTTAGCTGCGAAGGAAGGCGAAAGTGTTGCGGGCGGCGTGCCGCCGTTGCGGAGCGCAGCTGGGGCGTGAGGTCGTCGGTCCCTGTTTCGCAGCCCCGCCATGGGAGAAGGCGCTCGGGTCCGGGTCCGAGTGCCGGCTGTGCGGGAGGCAGAACTCTGCAGCCAGCAGCTGGATTCCGCCACTGGCAGGACCGGGCGCATCTGGAGTGAAGGGGGACGCTGACTGGTTTTTTTTCCCCCCGGCTCGCCGTGATTTACTGGCAAAATCGATACTCGCGGCCTCGTGTATCACTTTCTCTATCGCGGCCGACCACAAAACTAAAGGGCTGCGTCCCCGCCTTGCCATGAATAAAGGGACCATTATACTTGAAACAAAGTCAGAACTTCACTGAGCTCCCATATGTGCGTTACAAATGGGTGCATTCACTTCAGGCACTGGTGTTGTTCTTCGCTGTGTCTGAACCACTTGCAAATCTGACAGCTGAAATACGTTTTTGTATCTTTCAAGGACCACGGTAAACCACGGGAACGTGTTTCAGGAACGTGTTGACAGGGAACACTCACCACTTCGGCACTTGGTGCCTGCGATTGTGTGCATCCTGTTCCGTGTCCCGCTGCAATTGATTATTCAGGCAGCTCTCAGATACAGCAACTGTGGGGTTGCGATCAAGGCCCGGCATGGCCCTGAGGTTCATTTTCGGGGGACAGCCAGCCCCTGTGACGGTGACGCTGACCACAGCAGCTGTCTGGGAGCCGCTTGAGAGCGGAGCGTGTGTGGAGGCAGATGTTACACTGCGCTGCCCGGAACGGCCCGGGGACAGCGAGGAGCTGGAAGGCTGTGTTTCTAATTCCTCGGCAATGTTGAGGGGGCACCAGCGTGGTCTGCGGAGTCCTGGGCTTCCTCTCTGTATAAACTGACCCTGCTGTTAGGACCAGGGAGAAGACAGGCTCGTCCCATCCCTCCGCATACCTGAATCCCGGCAAACAGCTGGTAATGAACGACACCGCAGATGTGGGCTCTTTGAGGCCTGACCCGCTGAGAGGACTACATTTAACTAGCTTGAGTCTGAGTGTCTGTGAGAGACGATTCAACACTTCGTCTTCACTTCGGCTCGAAAGCCTGTACGCTCCAGCCGTGACGTGGGTTCTGTCTTTGGTGGGCTCGGATTAAAATCATATCCGCTCAGCACGCCACCTGCTGGTCACCCAGGCACAGCCGTCCCCAGCCAGGCTCGGGACAGCCTCTCGCATTCCCACGGTAACACAATTCACTGAAGTTGCAGTAAATTAGGAAGCGCAGAAATGTAAAAGTCGTGCCTTAAACGTTTAAAGAAAGTGGTGGCAGGGCTGTCGTTTTCTGTCAGTTCTTCTTCTGCACCATTATAGTTTTCTCCTTCCTTTGCGCCTCTGCGTTTTACGGTCACATGTCACTCAGTGACTGTAACAGGAGCTGCTGTCCCCGAAGAAAACTGTATTATTATCCTCGATGTCAGGAAGCTCAGATGCACATTTCCTCTTTTACAGAGAGTTAGGGGTCATGGTCCTTTAAAGAAGTGAGCAATCATATTTCGTAATTGCAGAGAGTGGGTGATGGGGGTGGCAGATAGGCATGAGTAATGCTTTGAAGAGGATTCTGGAGTTTTGTTTCTCATGTAAAAAGCAATAGCCTTGTCATTTTTTTCTGCCTCTGGGAGTTTGTATTTCGGATCTCATATAGGGCTTGCAGAATGCAGTATAAATTCTGATTCCTGGGCACATTGTTGCATTGTCCTGACGCTGAAAGGTTTTAAACTGGTGTCCTGCGCAATGCTCTTGATTGAAGCAGGGCTCGAGAGGCGATGAAGCAGACAGAAAAGTGAGAGATATTCCATGCTGTAACATCTGAGAACTTCACTTAAAGGCACTGATTACATGAATCGCACAACTGGGCCAGACAGCGACTTCAGAACCCCCACAGGAAACTGTTTGACTGCCTCACTCTGTTTTACTGTGTTATTTCTGGATGCACGCTTTGAGAGAAACTGAAAAGAAGCTTTGACTTGTATCAGCACAAGCTGTGTGTCTGACGGAGAGGAAAGTCCCCAGCTCTAGGGGTTATGGGCACCAGAAAGAATTGGTGAAAACTCGTTTTTTCTAGCAGGAGTATCCCAGGTGTGTACCTTTCAAGCAGGAGGACGGTCAGTCGGGTAGTTAAATAAAAGCGTTTGATGCCAGGACGTTCCAGGCTTGTGTCCTGGCTCTGCGCCCCCTGTCATGACTGATCAGCTCAGTCCCAAAGTTCTGTACAGCCCTTTAGATTAGAGTGCCTGCTATATGATTATTGCTGTGGTTATCGGTACTTTTACCTAGGAGACACTGGAGATTCCATCTTAAATGATCCTGTGAAACAGAAGCTGTTGCCATAAAGTGTTCTGTCAGATCATGTGTTGCCTGTATTCTGATTTAGGAGGAAAATCCTCGGTATCTGGAGGGTTATCAGTGGGTTCTCAATGTAAGCAATATTTTTATCTGTTGGATTTCTATAAGCAGTCTAAAACAAGGGCTCCTCCTGGATCTTTACCACTGTGTACAAACAAACTAACATTGTCATTATGACTCATGGTGAAATGTAGATTGTACTCACAAAAAGTTAGAGAGCTGATGAAGTGTCTAAACATTGCCCTTTTTAAATCAACAAACTGTCAGCAAGGTATCTGTTACAGGGCTGTGTGGCAAAGGAAGTTTTTTAGGAACAATAAAGGTTGGTATTTCTAGGTGAGGACAGTGCTTACACTTAAATGCCTTTCATTTGTTTGGAAACTATTAGTAGTAGTAGTAGCAATAGTAATACAAAGATATAAAACCTTCTGTAAACGGAGAGTGTAAATGTCAAATTTGAACTAAAACATATCCAAGGTTTTGCTTGGCCTGTTTGTATGTTGGCAAATGATGGAGGACTCATGTTTCTTTTCACATTGCATGAATGTAAAGATGCTCAGACTCGTTGGGCCTGAGCTCATCCTGGTTTCTGTAGCAGTAAGCAGACTAGAAAACCTGTGACCCCACCCTGGACAGCACAGTGGTCCACCACAGAGATCAACCCCCAGCACTGCTTCTCCCCTCCGCTGGGTGGACTGGAGCACCTCACTCAGGGCACAGCAGCAGCGTCTGCAGCAGGGATTCGAACCCACAACCTGTCCCTTATGAGTCTCATGCCTTGCCCACTACACTCCACTGTTCCCTATCTGAAAATGAGCTGTAAAAAAATCTTCCAGAGTTGTATTTTCCCGAAATGTGGGCGAACAGAGCTGTGTGTCAGAAGGAGGGGTGGCGCGATCAGGCCAGAACATCAGGTGCTCCATGGCTGTTGCTCATAGGTTGTTATGAGATACAGTTTCAGCTTTATGCACTGGGCTTCAATGGCTGTCTGTGTGCCTTTGAACCCCACGAAGAACCTGCCAAACCTCCGCTCCAGTGTTCCGTGTGCAGAGTAAACAGGGCAGGAGCGCGTTTACCAGGCTGGAGTGGCTGAAGTGTGTCCTTGTCTCCCTGCAGGGTACGCAGAGGCTGTGTCTCCCTGCAGGGTACGCAGAGGCTGTGTGTCTCCCTGCAAGCTGGGCACAGGCTGTCTCCTAATTCCTAGTCCAGGGCTTCCTGCAGCAGGCTGGGCCTTTTGTGGAATGAGCACTTAGGGATCTAATATACAAGGATATTGGAAAGGATACAAATATTAACAGCTAAGTGATATCCAGCCATTTCTTGAATTAAGCCAGGGTATTGGTTTCAACAACATGGTTGAGTAGCTTGTTCTAGACTACCACAACCCGTTGTGTAAAAAGGTGCCTCCTGTTCTCAGTTTTTCATTCACTTTTCTGTAGTTCCCTGTGAACCAGGCAGGAAGAAGAAGTCTGCTATTTGTGTTCAGGTTTCACAGTGATCCATTGGTCAGCATGACAAGTGTTGCAGAGTTTTGTATTATAAACTCGGTGTACTGCTGTGATGAGGGCTGTCACTCAGCATTCGACGGCCACAGTGTGACAGAGGAGCTGTTTGAATGAGGTAGGTGTAGGATTCACAATTAGAGGTGGCCCGCAAATGCCGATCTCGCAGTACCTTTAAGCCAAGCCTGGGTAATGGAAGAAACTGACTCCACTAACTGACCTGTACTTCCACGACATCAACCCACTGATCTCATTTCCCCTCATATGAGTGGCTTCTTTCAATAACTGAGACATGTGACTGCCTCCACTTCAAACATGGGAACTTTTATGCACCCCGAGGAGCATGTAAAGTGCTGCAGCTGTTATTGCTTTTCGTAATCTCAGGGTAAAGGAGACTCTTCCAGGGTCCCAGTAAGCAGGGGAATAACGCACTTGTGTGCACTGTGCACTTGAGGGGCCTCGTCGAGCTGTTTTCCAGATGAGTCGATTAGCATCACATCCTCTTGATTTGCGTCATGCTTCACAGAAGGAGGCCGCTTTCTTCACATAATGTTTTGCAAAATAAAGCTGCTTCAGGGGTGAGCTACACCAAGAAAAAGGAGCCAGTTTTCTCCTTGGCAGTATCGCAGATGCTGGACAGCTCATCCCATTCCAGTTTCAGAGGTGAAGGCAGTAGATTGCAAGCTGTACATTACAAAAGAGTTATGCATGTTTAGGGTGCATGATTGCACACAGACACAGGTCGAGAGTTATAACCCATAGATTCCCACAGTCCCTCTCCAGACAGCCAGCAGCAGTAAGGAGGAAGGGTCTGGGCTCTGGGTCCAGCTGAGGGTCATGGGGTCCAGTTCTAGATGGAGTACTACTGTTGTACTCCTGATTGCTCCAGCTGAACGCCCGGCTGTGTACATGTCATCTGCGTCGTCAGCCAGTCAGTAAAGACGAGGTAGGAGGAGGCGTATTTGCAGCTGGAGCACAAGGGCCGTGTGTTGTGTGTCACATGCGGTGGCATCACTAGGATTATGCCCCTTGTATCAGAAGTATCAAAGCCAGTCCCTTTGTATCACCCCCACTATTACATACATTATTCCCCAGCTGTATAAGCAGCCCCGCCCCCCAGGGGGTGCCATAAGCATGCACTGCAGAACAGAGACGTAAGTAAGAAAAAAGGAGGAGCCTGGAAGCTTGACGTTCAGGTTGCAGTTGCAAGTCCTGTTAGGAGTGAATGCATTCCCATTGAAACATCTGTAAAAATGAAAATTCTTCTGTTATTCCAATGTGGAAAAGAAGGAGAATTGCCTGAGAGGGTTTTGGAGTGTGAAAAATAAGCAGAAGGGCATTCCCTGCCTTTATACCTTCTTTTGTGAGTCTTTCTGTTCAGTGGAGATTCTTAAATAATTATTGCAATTTTAGGGCTAAAGCACAACCAGTTAAAATTACAATATTTAAGATGCACCCCAGTGTAATTCGGATCTTGAAGATTATGTGGAGAGCCCAGGTGCTCCTCAAGAGGATGCAAAGATATGTAATGGTCAGGGTTAAACCAAATAGGCAATGGACACAACAAACGTGTAGAAATAAAATCAAAACTTCAGAAAAACTGCAGAAGTAAAAACTCTTAGACCCAAATGAATTGCCACTTCCTAATGATTCCTGTGGGTGGGGGCTCAGTAGCTCAATGAATAGGTGGGGGTTAGAGGCCAGTTTTTTTTTCCCAGTCACTGGACTCCAGCTCCCACTTTTCTCTAGACACATCCTGGGAGCACAGCAGTGAGCCTGCTGTCTGACAGGGGGAGAAGAATATTCTCACGTCAAACCAGAGTCACATTCCTTTGAGAGCTAGATGAGCTCATTTGATTGGAGATTAGATAGATTAGAACAGAGGGTCTATCCTCTAATTCTCCAGAGGGCACTGAAGATGCACAGTGCGTCCTGTGGGTGGTACAGATCGAGGAGGAGGGAGCTGGTGCCACATTAGGTCTCACATTCCTAGGATTTCTCTAGAGCACAACACAACAAACACAGCAGGCAGTCTCTCCATTTCACAATGTAGTGTCGCATTTACAAAATAGGGTCACTGGTATTCTTGCTGTGTAGCTCTCAGGCCGCGGATCATCGCGGTGAGGACATCAAATTCCTTAAATCCCATTTTTAAAATTTCCTTTCACAGCTGGGTCTGCAGTGTTGGCGTGGTGCAAGTGCAGTAATACAATACAATCATTTCTTAGCTCATTAAACATATTTTTCATATTTCTCAGTCTCTTGAATAAAATATTGTTTATTGTAACAAGGGGTTTGTGACTGAACTAGTTTCACAGTTTATAGCTTTAAATTGTAGTTTTTCTTTTAATTTGCAAAACTGAATATTCTAACTTAATTTTTTTTCACATTCAGATTTCACTGGTCATCATGTGTATAATATATACTGGTGGAGATTTTGAGCTGCATTCATGCAATTACAAGCATTTCAAAAAGCTATCATTATATCCAGTCAGAGAGGGCAAAGACTTCATGGCACTGTGTTCACTGACCCATGTGGTGCTCTCTGTCTTCCCAGAATAAGAGTCTTTTTTGACAGATTCCTCATAGAAGCCCTGAAATGTTCCAAACTCCTTTTAGTGTGGGGTGTTGAGTATATACTTAAAGCCTGGTGGGATTGTATGTTTTGGAGGAAGTTAATCTTACAGAAGCCAAAATGATTTTACCATGGTAAAACCCAGGGAAACAGAAGCCAAAGTCAGTGGTGACAGTCTGACGTTCCTCCCAGAGATGCAGAGTTGAAGCGCGTTTTGCAGCTGAATATTATAAAGAGAGCGAGAAACCCACCTGCCACGAACCTCATACATAAGGATAATGCCATGGCTCTGGGGACTGTCTTGAACTAATTCACTTCAGGTATTGATTGTGCTGCAATCAAATGGCAAATTTGTCAAATGTGTTCCACACGAACACGATAAGCTGCTCAGTGCTCATCTTTGCTCTGAGCTGTTGCAGTATAAGTAGTTAATTGTATCACAGTCACATTGTTCTAAAGGTCGTGTCTTCGTCCCTCTGAGCAGCAGGGATTGTAGGAAGCAGCTGCCTTCTTCTCATGACTAAATGGCAAAGGAAGGTTCTTCTGATTTCTGTTTTCAGCTGATGCTAGGAGAAAGAGCACTTTGATCCCTGGAGTGTCCTAACGCTGCCCCGTTCTTGTGTGGTTTGGGTGGTTTAAGAGGAGAATAGTCTCCATGCTCTTCTCTAGCCGCAGTGGGGCGTCCAACCCCAGGAAAGCCAGGTTTCATCGTACCCGTCTTACATCAGCGGCTGCTTCTCAGCGTCTGGCACGCATGGTCTCTCCTTGTTGTTCCGGCTCTGCCCGTTTTCCAGGCGTCTGGCCCCTGGGTGTTTGTCACTGGAGCAGTGGGGACAGAGGTGCACTGGAGTCTGGGAAGTGGTCTTTATTGTGTTCCCACTCCCTCCCTCACCGGCCACAGCTGCAGTTAATGCTTCCCAGCTTGGCCGGGCCTTCTGCTGTAGGGCTCTCCCTCCTGTGGTGCTGAATGCGAGAGCAGCTCAGGCTTAATAGTAACATCTGTGGGGCTTGTGTCTGAGTCTTCTGAAGTGGCCTGGAGCAGGACCTGCTCATTGAGCTGTTGGTCAGGATCTGACGGAGGGTCTGGTTTGCTGTGTAGCTGTAATGGGGTCAAGCAGGGCTGTCCAGTCCTGGTCCCGGAGGGTCAGCGTGTCTGTAGCAGGGCTGTCCAGTCCTGGTCCCGGAGGGTCAGTGTGTCTGTACAGGGGTGTCCAGTCCTTGTCCTGGAGGGCTGGTGTATCTGCATGTTTTCTTCTTTGAAGACCCAATTCTTGAGAGGCTGGGAGATGTTACATGGATATAGATTAACCTGCCGACTCTCTGTCCCTCCAAGGCCAGGATTGGAGGTACAGCGTTACCTCACAAGGCCTGCAGACTCTGGGTCTGTGCAGCGGTCTCCCTTTCTGGTGCTTCAGCTTTCCCAGAATTCATGGGAAAGCAAATGGACGTGTTTAGAATTATGACAGCTGACTTTATAATACAATACAATAATACAATACTGCACTGCAATCACCGTGAATCACTGGTCTGCTTCCACATCAGGACTGTGTGGCCTGGGGGGATACTGATTATACTCCATTCTTTAGCATCCTTGCAACCCTTTGAGAAAAACATACTCAAACTCCAGGATGACAGAATGACAAGTAGTGCTTAGGCTGGGGTCCGTTTCCTCGTAAGAGACGGTGTTCTGTCCTCAGGGCAGGAAGCTGCTGGACTCCAGCCCTACTGCTGCAGTTCTCCTGGGACAGCCGGCCCTGCCTCTCCTCAACTTTCCTGGCTCAGACTTTGCTAAAAGTATCGGGCTGATTTTGGTTGCATCGCCCATACGTGGACTCCAGCCTCCTCCCTGGGCTTGCGCTGTGCAGGCCTGAAGCACTGAACCCCCAACTACGTGTGGCCTCACTGTGAACAAGTTTGCACCCTGTGTGGTTTGAAAAAAACGTGGGTCTCCGTCTGCTCTCCATGTCCCAGACTGTGATCTGGAATGTTCAGCAGCATCCTCCATGAAGACGGCCTGCAGTGATGAAAACACCGCAGACACCTAGGCTGCACTGCGGCGCCTTGCTTCCTCTTCCTCTGTGCTACAGCGCTGATGGGGCACTGAGCATGCAGCACTCTCCTGCTTCTAGTGACCTGTGGCCTGCACAATCTGTATTCCCCAGCACCTACTCATTTCCCCGAGAGAAAGGATCTGCAAGGCCGTAATTCTTGACATTTTCTTTTATAAAAGTGCATTCTTTATACCCAAACTATTAAGTATATTACGATTAATTGATTTCTATCACACTTTATCCCAAAGGATCCCATAGAGCTTCACATGAGAAATCGCTCCCCCAGTTGAATTAAAGTGGATTTTCAGGGGGTCCGCATTGTACAAACCATGTGCATTTAAGCCAGGTCAACAGGATTCATACGCCTTCTCTTACAGACTGCCAAGGGATCTTTACTGACCACATAATCAGGGCCTCAATCTCATCTGTGGGACTACATGTCCTACTGCACTGTGTCCCCGATCTCCTTACTGAGGCATTAGTGACTAGATTCTCAACCGTGGGGTCACGACCCCATGTGGGGTCGCCTGATATGCAGATGGGGTCATGGGAGATTTCAATGAACTGTTACTATGGATCCCAATGGAATTTTAGGCAGGGAAATCTGAAGTACAGCACATTAAAAAAAGTTAAACTTAGTTTTGGAACATACCATCATTTCAAAATATTCAGTTTGGAGCTCCCCTCACGCTCATGAAAATATAAATGTGCGGCCTATAGTCTGAAAGTAACCATGACAACTTCCAAATGCAACCCGTCAACCAGCGTCACCCACTATTCTGTGCCGTAGTGCCCAAGCAGAAGGGAGCTAGCGTGACGCGTTTTAGCTAATAATAATTCAGCAAAATGAAGAAATTTCTTCGTCCGGTCGCCTCCTCCACCTTGACACCGACATCTGCCAGTGAAACCGCTGTTGAACCTGAGATCCCGAAGTGTAAACGAGGCCGGAAATACGACGAATCCTTTCTTCGGTACGGATTTACGAGTATCCGGGAAAACAATAAGGAAAAGGCCCAGATGCCCGCTGGGCGGTAAATGTACCCTCCACAGAGAGTATGAAACCAAACAAACTCAAAAGACACTTTGAGACCATAGGCATAGGCAGCGTTTGCAGTTTAGAACAGCCATAACAGTTAATGAGAGGGCTTTGAGAGCGTCTTCTGTATTAGCTCCCACGTTGCTAACTATCTCCCCAGACGTTGATACGCTGCATCGCGACGCACAAGCCCAGCCCTCTCATTAGATAAGGTGAGTGACAATGAACGGGCGCCCAAGACAGTCCAATTTCTCTCACTGATTTAATCAGGTAGAGGATTGCTGGCAGAAGATGTTCAATAGATATTGAGCTAAATTACCTGATTCATGTATACCTGTATGATGGTATAGCAAAACTGTTTTGTTATTTTCTCTCTATTACACATTTATGGATATGGTTTAAAAGCACTGTGTTTGGTTGGCTTGGTTAATATACGTCATGCTTTGTGAGCTCTACCTTACCTGTGTTTTGTGTGTTGGGTGACTACTTATGTGGAATTGTTATTCATGACACAGTTAGAATCAAAGGAAAGGGACAAACATGCTTTTATACATGTAATAACAAGTCTATTATGGTATAATATACAGTAGACCTGTTATCTATAGTAGCCTTTTGTTGACAAAGTACTCTGGCTCGGCCTGCGAACCCCACATGATTTTCCCGTTGGTCCCACTTCTTAGTTTAATTGAATAGCCCTGCTCTAATTAGTCGCGAGAATTTTGGGACCTAAAAACAGGGTCACTTGCCAGAAAAGGTTGAGAACCACTGCATTAGTGTGTAAATTTTGGAAGGGCGCCACCTGCTGGTCCACCAACAGCACTTAAGTGTCACATACAAAGGCAGTTTGCTTTAAAGCAGTAAAAAAAAAGTGCTTAGAGTTTGGGACTTTGGATATTGAAAACAGCAAAGTGATTCTGACTCCATTAATATTTGCGTAATATGCCAACTGGAGGTGAATAAAGCTTCAACAGTATTGTTTGCTTGTGAGATCTAGAGGTACCCTGAGACATTAGGAAAGTTGATGTGATTTAGTCCCTGTTTTGAACATCACGAGCCGAGAGACGCACAGTGGTTTACCCTCTCTGTGAGGTTAAGCAGCTGATATTCATGATGTGCCCAACCTGACAGGTTACATAGGTCGAGAGCTCTGGTGTCGGGACTCCAGTGAGCTCTGGCAGCTCTCAGCCTGCTGTGAGCACGCTGAGCAAGCTCAACACACTGAACACACTGATCACCCTCAAGACACTAAACACACTCAGCACACTGATCACGCTGAACGCATTGAATACACTGAACATACTTAACACGCTGATCAGACTGAGCACGCTGAACACACTGATCACCCTCAGGACACTGAACACACTCAGCACACTGATCACGCTGAGCACTTTTGGACACACTGAAAATGCTGAACACACTCAGGACACTGAACACACTGTGCACGCTGAGCACACTGAGTACACAGAGCACACTGATCAACCTCGGCACACTGAACACACTGATCACATTGATCGTTCCGAGCACACTGAACGCAGGCTGGTCCCGGAGCTCTCTGCTGAAGCTTTCCCCCTCAGCTTAGCATCCCGTTCCAGAGCGGAGTCCTGTGGATTTACTGGCGAAGGAAGGGGGAAGCTGCTGGGTCTGATTTAAGTGTCACAGCACTGCCTTGCTCAGATAATAGCCACAATTTAATTAGCTTTCAATTAATTCATTATGCACACAGATACATTACCTAATTACCTAATGCTTACTGTAATACGACAAAATGCAGTTCCATCTTCTGACAGTTAATCCGATTAGAGTTTCTGTCTATTTGCAGTTATAGACTATTGTGCCTCAATGTGTGTCAGCGATTCCTATAGCCTTTACTGTTTCAGTGGAATGTGTGATCGCCATATTAACCTACAGGCTTGAAGTGCCGTTTGAACGACTGTGAACAGTATTCAGTCAGTTAGTTAATTAATAATAAAGAGCAGTTCAGACAGGTTGCATTTCATTCAATATTGTTTTTGTTTTGCTCCAGTAGTGGGCGGCACAGTGGTCAGCATTGCTGCGTTGCAGCGCTGGGGCCCTGGGTTCAAGTCCTGGGCTGCTGTCTGTGTGGAGTTTGTATGTTCTCTTAAGGTTTCCGTGGATCTCCTCCGGGTGCTCTGTTTTCCAAAGACAGACTGGTCCGTAGGTCAATGGGCCTCTGTGGAGAATTGGCCCTGGTGTGTGTCCCTGTGTATCTGCCCTGCAGTGGACTGGCGTCCCATCCAGGGTGTATCCTGCCTTGTGCCCGTTGCTTGCCGGGGTAGGCTCCAGCTCCCCCGCAATCCTGCAGTTGAGAAATCGGTTAGAAAGTGGAGGGAAGGGTTAAATAGTATAAGGCAGGTAATTCTGTTCTTACTGCAAACAGTGGCTCATCAGGCCAGAGCTCATCCTGGCTTCTAGGCATCATGAGTCCCCGCTGGATGGGATAGAAGATTTCTCTAGCAAACACTGGCACAACAGCACCGTCTCCGGCAGGGGTTCGAACCCACAGCCAATTATGAGATCAGAGACTTACCCGCTATGTGACACTGCCCTACTGTAAAAAGCAGTCCTCTGGCTATTTACTTGCATTTATATACTGTATTAAACCAAGGAGGTATATATGTCTACAAAGGCTTTAATTAAAAGATACGCTTTATGGTGTCAAAATCCAATTTAGTAGAGAGCCTTGTCTTGTCAATAACTAGATTGTTTCCTGCTGCCCAGCCTATTCTTAAACTTTCAGAGCACTGCTGGGAGAAACATAGTTTTGTGATAAGATGGAATTCCTCAGACATTCTGCAGCAACACCGATACTTTCCTTCTGTAATAAAGTGAAGGTGACCCCCCCCCCCCCCCCTTTTCTAAAAGAAATGTTCTGCTCCAGACTCCTGGAACATGTTTACAATTACAAATCGTTATTTGCATGCTCCTCTCATGCATGGATTTCTTAATTGAGTGCTCTGGAGGTCACACTGTAAGCATGATGTAGTGGCTCAACCTTGTGGATCGCAGATCATTCCCGAGCCACAGACCTGCTCTGCACACTGTACGTTCATGAGACAGTGTGTTGAAGTGCTCAATAATAAAACCATTCCCCTGAAGCAAATGACGCTGAAAACAGGATGTGAGAAGTGAATATCTCATTCTTTCTTTTCTTCCTGAATGCGCACATTGAAGCCAGAGTGAAGGTAGCTGTTAGAAAAAGACATTTACATGTGTTCTCACAAGCTTGTAACACACTCAGAAACTACTACTGCAAGCAAGTTAATGAAATACTAGAGTATGGCAATACAGTATTATTATAATAGTATTATTAATGCAACACTTTGACAGGGAAGATGAATGAGAGAAAAATCTTTGTTCTCAGTAACATAATCACTGACATCGGATTCCTTTTCACTTCTAATTAAACTGGCTTGAGAAACAGAAATTAAACTATTTTGTAAGCTTTCTAGTGAGTTACATACAGTATCTGTTTAAGGTCGAGTAACCAGTGTTGGACCACAAGCCCGAATGTCCAGAATACGGCGCCCGCGATGAGTGGATGGTTTACACGGGGGCACCAGGTTGTGAACGGAGGTAGTTTGATGTTTAATGCTTATGCTGTGGTTGGATATGTACAATAGGTTTTGATGCTGCTGTTTTGGTACGCAGGATCACAGTTTTTAGGAAAATCTCAACCCTGCTGTGCCAGAGGTCTGCCAGATTTGGAGGTAAATGCCTAAGCTGTTTTGGAAAGAGGGGTAGGTAGCCACCCTGCTGAACACGGGTGTGTCATTTTGCGTCATGTTCATGAAAACGAATGCAGCTACTTGTAAGCTTTCAATTCAGTCACTGCAGCAGTTCTCAAAGCACTCTGAACTTTGAGAACAAAATGATGGTCAAGCTGCATCTTGATTCAAACCATCGAATGGTCGTGGTCCCACCAAGTCTGGAGACACTTGGCCACACAGCATTTGAATAGCAGCCATCTGCCTCACAGGCTGGGCTTCACCGAGCAGTAGATGTGTCTGTAGAAATTACTGCAAGATCTAGTGCCAGGTGCCGTCTGAAGCAACTCTGGCTGTTAAGTAAATCAATCAGCGCAGCTTTCACCAGGGAGAAGATCGGAAGGGTTTTGTCCTCTTCTCTGCCCTTCTGTCTGTCTGCCTGTCTGTCTGTCTCTACCTGCCAGAGTTTGGAGTCGATTGGCTGCCTGGTCTCTGACCAGAGAAGAAACCAGCCCTTACAATTGCAAGTAGTGGATTGTAAGTGACAAATCATGCTAGAAAAGTGGACAAGCTGCGACGGCCCCACGCAGCCGTGACCACGGACACTGCTCACGGTTGGGAGATCGAAGGCAAAGGAGCTGTTAGATCACAGGAAACAACAGAACAGCCACAAGGGCTCAAGGCCTCCTTTTCAACTGTGATGCCTCCCTGTAAGATAAATGCCGTGAAGCAATAATAATGTAGCAAGCGACAGATACGGAACGTGGCACCAGCCGACTCGTTTTTTAAAATCAGCGTCTTAATAAAAATCTTGCATTAAACACCCCGTTCACTTGCTATGTTGAATTAGCTTGACAAAGTGGAACAAACTAGTGTAAATTGCTGGCTTATCACTGCAGTGACAAAAATTGTTTTTCAAGTTTGTTATTACTATTTTCCTGTCTTTATGTAATTACGTCTGATCTCTTTCTAAGTCCTTTCATAAGAACATAAGAGATTGTACCGATTAGAGCGACTGATGGAAGACCTGTGTCAATGGCTTCTGAATAATAACTCTCATTTCTTTGAGAACAATTGGTACGATGTCATCGAGCCCTGAGGATTCATTAATCTTGTGTGGTTCTAGTACCCAAAACACTTCCCTCTCTTGCATGCTGATACTATCCCTTACAAACCTTTGTCTTCCAGCCTGAGACTTGCTGTTGGCTTCCTCCTTAGTGAACACCTGAGCGAAATACAGTACTCATTTGCTACAGACTAAAGCGTTCAAGGCTAAGCAAGTTCAATTCTTCTTACTGTAGACCAGGGAACGCACAGTACCTGGTTGCCTGTCCCTGAAAGCTGCAATGTCGTATCACTCTTTACCTAACTCAAACCTCAACCCTAGCCCTTCCTCTAGCTCCAACCCTAGCACTCTACCCATTCATTCTCACCAGGTTGGGTTCGTTTTCCCAGCCCACCTCTCTCCCCACTGCTGCTGCCCTTTCCTCCCCTCCTTGACACACCGAGGAAGACTCCAGTGCAGAGCTGTGCCTTTTGCTCTTTCTTTTTGCAGTTCGAGGTAGAGTTGGCCTTTGCGCGTTCGGCTGCAGGCGTCATGCTGACAGGCCCCTCTGACTATATCTGTGGTGCTATCCACGTCGAAGTGCTTGCAGAGAAATGGCTTCTTGTTTGGCAGACGGATGCAGGCCTAGGAAGATGAATTCCCCGTGTAGCTCAGTCCACAGGGTCTCAGACATTCTTCACCCCTGGTCTGTCTGCTCCCAGTCAAGAGGAGGTGCCCTTCTGACCCCATCCGCGGAAGCTGTGAGATTCCTCGGGTCTGGTTTAAACGAATGGATTGGATTGATCTTTTCCTGCTTTCCCATGCCAGATTCTTCTGACTTCCACTGCTAAAATGTGAAATGTTACAAAGCTGTCTTTTTGAAGCCCCTGTGCTCTGGTCCGGACGGGTAGAGAAATACAGGAGCATCCCTCCTGACCTGAGCCTTAAACTGCACACCCTGTGTTTCCTGACAGACTGCTGACTTCCGGGACGGCACCCGCCCGGCTGAGAGTGACAATGAGTTCTGATGGCACATCCTGTCCCCTCAGCCACTGCAGAGGGTTTCTGTCCAGATGTGGTTTTGGGATTCCAGCTGTGTTTATATATAGTGTATGTGGTGCACTTGTTTGCTTCTAAAGAGTTTACAGGGGGAAAAAAAGAACATGACAGCGGGCCAAGCAATTATTTTTCACAATTGCATGCTGTGAGTCTGGTTTTGGATCAAGCATATACACCATTTGAAGAACCATAAATGACGGTTTTTCGGCGTCAGTCGTTGTACGAGGAACTAAGTATACCAAGTGTTAATTATGTCCAACCAAACCAGGGTTGGGCCATAAACAAGTAGGCTCAAGCAAACAGGGCTAATTATCTACTCTGGTATTTTAATTGATCAAGCAAACAAATGAATATTGAACAAAAGAGTACTGTTAAAAGTAAATAAAGAGCGTGTTTTAATTCGCTGGGTCCACTATTTTCTTTCAACAGACAGCTGTGGCAGCTGTCTCAGTAATGAAGAGGGATCATCAGTGCAAAACGATTTACTTTGTCTTCCAGCAAAATGTGTGGTAGTAGCACAGAGAACTGTAATTGCCATTAAATTATTTCTCATTGGGGGAAAAATGACAGGGCAACAAAAATTAAATCAAATTCATCCGCATCCAGTTTTCTTAGAAGTGTGAAAAGCTCAGATATTCAAATATCAGATTCAAAAGGCAGCATACCCCCAACATGAGAACAAGCGCAGAAGGTTTTATCACAGTACTTTCAGCTTAGTGTCTTAAATAAAGCACAGACAAGATGAGTAATGGCCCGCCGGCCATGCTGAAATCAGAATACACTGTGTCCTGCCCGGCTGTTCAGACTGTTCATTGTTTAGGATTTGTCAGTTTCACAAACACCTGTATAACGGCTCACTGCCCATTTAGGAAAAACATGCTCTGTGAAGCCTCTTTGACCTGTCTCTCTGTGATTCTCAGACTGGACAGTGTGATTCTCAGACTGGACCGTGTGAAGTGTCTCTCTGGGAGTCTCAGACTGGACCGTGTGACCTGGACAGTGTGATTCTCAGACTGGACAGTGTGACCTGTCTCTCTGGGAGTCTCAGACTGGACATCTAAACTCCAATGGGAAGTGGGTAAAAAATCTAGCCTTTTGCATAAAAGCATATTGAGTGATATGCAGTGATCACTTAGAATGTCAAGAATACCGCTATAGGTCTGTGTGTGTGTATTTTATGGACACAAACACACATACACGTAAACTGTACAAGTCACTGCGATTTGATATCTGGTACCTGCTGTCCGTGAGTTATTCAACAGTAAACACACTGCAAATTCTCTTTGAGTTAAATGGGAGGAAGTGTCTTATTTTTTTCCTGTTTTAATTGGAATTGTAGTACTTGCAGCAGCAGACTCAAATAATGTGAAACAGCCGGTTCTGCACAGTAAACTGGGTGTTAATGCTTGGTTTCTGTTATTTAATTGATATCTTTTGTTTTGAATTAAGTGCTTGACTTGTAAATTTAACAGTCTATTCAATTTAACATTTTACTTTATTACGTACTTTGTTATAATTGCAGATCATTGCTGATAAGTTTGACTGTTGCATGTTTTTTTAATGGACATTTGTAAATTGTGAGCCCAGATGAACAAATAATACTAACCACAAAGGAAAAGTGTATAGTACAGATGGAACTAAAATAACTTTTTTAGAGTAACTAGCGATTTGCCTTTTAAGCCAGTATTACTTGGAGGCTGATGGAACCCCCCACTATTGACTCTGTATAACCTGAACACCCTTTGTTAACGATGTGCTCCCCTCTCACCAATCAATTAATCCACCTACTCCTGTTAAGCACATAAGAGCAGCTACAAGTGAGTGGAGCCATTAGGCTCTTCCAGCCTGTTGGCTAGTGTACTAGTTAATTGATCCCAGGATCTCATCCAGCCGTTCCTTGAAAGACATCCAGGGTATTAACTTAAAAAAACACAACTTGGCTACTTGTTCCACACCTCCACCACCCTCTGTGTAAAGAAGTGCCTCCTGTTTTGAAAGCACTTCCACAAAGTTTTCCCTTGTGTCCTCTGGTTTGTGTTTCACTGTTCTTTCAGACGAATTCCACTGGATTGACTTTATCAACACATTTGAAGATTTTGAATACTTGTACCGGCTCGTCTTGCAGTCTTCTCTGTTTACGAGTAAAAAGGTTCTCAATTGCTTCAGACTGTCAGTGTAGGACATTCCTTTAATTAGTGGGATGTGTCTGATGGCTCTTCTTTGGACTGATTCCAGAGCAGCAACATCTCTTCTATAAACTGGTGACCAAAATTGTACACACTATTCTAAATGAGGCCTTAGTGTGTTACACGGTTTTAACATGACTTCCCTTGAGTTCGATTCTGCACTTTTAATTATAAATCCTAGCATTTTCCTTGCCTCACCACATTGTCTAGAAGATGTAAATGATGCGTCCCAAGTCTTTTTCAAAAATAGCCTGTTCTGGCTTAGCATTTCCCATTTTGTATTTTTACTTGAAGTTTTTTTACTATTTTTAGAAACTATTTAGTTTGCTAAGTGGCAGCACAGTGGTGCTGTAGTCAGCAGTGGTGGGCCCCTGGGTTCATTTCCGGACCTGGGGTGCTGTCTGTGTGGAGCTTGTATGCTCATTCCCCGTTCGCACAGGTTTCCTCTGGGTGCACCAGTTTCCTCCCACAGTCCAGAGACATGCTGGTAGGTTAGTTGACTTCTTGGAAAACAGGCCTTGGTGTGAGTGTCTGTGTCTGTGTGCGCCCTGCAGTGGGCTGGTATCTCATTCCAAGTGTACCCTACCTTGTGCCGGTTTCCTGTCGGGATAGGCTCCAGCTCTCCCGTGATGCTGTGTTGGCTAAAGTGGTTAAAAGATGGATGGATATAGGTTACTATGTAAGGTTTCCCCCAGAGTTACTGAATGGGCCTCAGGAATGCCTCTGAGATCAGAGTCTGCTGCCATGGTCCTGTGGCTCAGCTCAGCTTGTCCTGGCCTGACAGGCAGTGATTGGTGGGGTTTAATGCCTGTGGTCAGGGCAGGAGTGAAGATGTGTCTGAAAACCTATTTAAAGATCCAATAAGGAGTTCTAGAAATGTGCGTTGCAGATCTTTCTGTACTTGGAGTTAAATTGTCGATATGTTTTCAGCTCCAGGTGTTTCGTCAGTGGCGGTGCCAGTGTAGAGCAGGTATAGAGTGTCTCACTTTACAAGCGTTCTGTGTGTGTTTCCTGAGTGTGCTCTTTGCCACCGAGAGAGCTCTGCATGGACAACACAGCCTATTCTGGCTCATCTTCACAGCCCGGGACTCTGACACGAACTTCGGCTGGATCAGTTCTGCTCCAGGTGCCCATGTTCGTTGCAACAGCCCCAGCAAAAACTCGGTTGTGCTGTAGTGGGAGTGTTTGTCTGAAGGGTTTGCGAGCTGATGTGAAGCTGCTGAGATTCGCTGACAGAGCTCGTTTTGTTCGAGCAGGTTTCTGCCCTGGTCCTGGGGGGGTGGTGGGGGGGAGTACTGGTGTCTGGTTTTCATTCTAATTGAGTTCTCGGTTAAAACACAAGGAATCATCAAAAAATGCAGAAAGGAGGGGACAGGTGCCCAGCCAGGTCAATCTCAAAGCCTCTCAAAATGTCAACCCCCCAAAACCGGCCGCCACTGCAGATACTGGTCAGCTCTCTGTGTAAAGAAGTGTCTTTATGTCTTCTTGTGTCCCTGTGTCCTTGTATCATTGCTGATCTAGAAAATGTCCCTTGGTCAATGGTTTTCATAACCTTCTCTTTTCCAGGAGGAAAAGATCTAAGCTGGTCAGAGCAGATGTTAGCCTGGTCGCTCTGCTTCGTCCAGCCTCTAGACCCGAAATATCCCTCTTGTGATATTTTAACTGTTCATTTGTCCTGATTTCTCCTGGGCCGCCTGTGCTCAGTGCCTTACCGTCCCTGTGTGTGCTTGGCCAGGCCTTTACCATGACTTTACTGTGCTTTCACATCAGTGTCCCATCCTGTAATAGCATACTTGCCATTGGGTTTAAAAATCCAACCTCTCTGAAATGAAGCTTGCAATTTGGGATTGCAGGAGTGTTTGTTTGCATATAAAAAAGCTATTTGCTAAATTTCCGGTTATTTTTTAAAGCAGTTTTGTTGTGACCTTTTCATGTTGTACATGGTATTTCCTGTGCTCTGTGCTTTTTTAGTGAGGGCTTTGAATCTATTGCGTTAGGGGTGAACCTGCAGGGGGACCTTGTACATTCAAGGCCTGTAGCTAAGCAGAGGTGTGTACAACAGAAGCACTCAGGGACTGGCAGAGACCCCCAGGAAACTGGGGGTACAGTCACTGCATTCTGTCAGTAATAGGGGCCTCCTGTCTAATCGGCAGAGCAGAAATCAGTACCACGTTTTTGTGGCTTTAAAAAATCTGAACACTTGACAAGTACCTGAGTTGCTATCCTTAAAAGTGATGAAAATGTAATAAGTGTTTGTTAGTGTCACGAGTCATACCTTCTCCCGTAAGCGCCCCGGCATTCCCACGCGTACTAGATTCCACACACGCTCATCCAGGAGCTAAGTATCCAATCACGTCTCTCCCTCTCCAGTATTTAAACACTCCTCACCGGCTTGCCTACATAGGCTCACTGTTGAAAAGTCTTCCACAACATGCTACTATTCTCGACCCGACCTGGTTCTGCTCTCGGCTTCGCTCTTTCCTAGCGACTTGGATTTGGAATATTGGATTAGCTTTTGCTCGCACTCCCTTCCTCATGGCTTCGCACAGGGGTCCAACAACTCACCCCTTTCAGAAACCCTGACAGTTAGTTGCTGTATTACTTTAAACTGCAAAGTGGATTAAACTTTCTCTTATCTTACAGTAGAGCTTGTGATCTGTTCTTCAGTTTTTAGACCGCTATAAATGGTCAAAGCCAGAAAGTTACAGAGGGGGTGGTCGGAAGATATAACTGCAGTGACAGTGCTGTCTCTCTAACGGTAATGCAGTCCTTATGTGCAGATACTGTTGACTGAAGGCAGCAGTGTGGGGAAATGGTCAGGCTTCTGCACTTGTAGCTGGAAGTTTTGAAGTTTTGTGGGTTCAGATACTAAGTGAGACAGTGCTGTTGTACCCCTGAACAAGGTGCTTCACCTGAATTAAAATACCCAGCTATGTAAATGTAATTTGCTTTTATTAAAAGTGTAACGCAAATTAGTTCAAGAAGGTAGCCTTGTCAGCATGCTTAGGCTGCAAAGGAGCAGGTAAAGGTTTATTCTTTGCTGAAAAGAAAAGAAGCACAACGTTTCCGATGTGAAACCACATCCAAAGAAGGCTCCATATCCAAAATGTTTCTTTTCTTCACTTTTCAGCATGGAATAAACCCTTACTTGTTCCTTCAGATAAATCAGTACTGATCATAGTTTAGAAAATAAGGTTGCCTAGGTACCAGTATCTCCATGGACACAGAACAGGGGGCCTGCTTCAGTTTAGCTGGACACCATTGGAAGATCTTGATGAAACAAGAGCCCTGTGTTGCTGGACTATGGAAAATCTCCCAGGGGTTTCTGACACCGTGATGGGGCTGCAACTTAAATATCGTGGCCAGCCAAGCGCACTTCTTCCAGATCAACAGCGAAGCACCAGTGGTGGGAAATGGAGAGCAGGAGGCACTGCTTCACTCAGAGGGCTGCGGGGAACTGCGATGAGCTCCCCTGCCCTGCCCCAGTCCCCGAGGAGGACCAGCAGATCAGTTAGTTACCGAGGGGCTTGAATGGGGTGTGTGGCCTCTTCTCACGTGGAACTGTTCGTTGTCTCCTCAAATGGCGTGGGAGCAGGCGGGAGGCGAAGCCCGTCTTCAGAAGGGGCCATCGGTGAGGGCCTGGGAGGCCCTTCGCAATTTTAAGACAGCTGGGATCCCTGGGGCTTCCAGCCCGGGGAGAGGGGCCACGAGCAGGGGGAGGAGGAAACGGTCGAAAATGAGGAGCAGGACATCGAGGGTCAGCAGGCACACCGGAGGGAAGTGTTACCAGCACGAACCCTGCGTCGACACAAGAACATTTCAGGCCTTGTTCTCCCTGTGGGCATGGTGCCAGTTACACAGCAGATGAATTAAATGGGCACTTTGCCCACCATGTGCCCATAGAGAAAATCAGGGTCTTTGTATGATTACTGCACACCAACTATGAATAGAGGGTCTATTCTACAGAGTATCAGGGAAATCGGTGTGAAACCCCAGGGAAGCCCCCCCCGTTGTAAAAAAATGTTAAACCTTTTTTTCCTGGAACGTTTGCAGTGTTGTGAAACTGTGGTCTTCCCACATTGCACACTGCAAACCTGAAGCGAATATCACCGCAGGACTTAGGTGAGTTCCCCTTTGAGCAGCAGAGACTGCCTCACCAATGGAACATCAGGCTGTATCTGATGCCGCCATGTCTGAACAAGGAGCCAAACACAGACCCTTCTTCACCCAGACGTTTGTCCATGTGTAGAGCAGAACATGTTCAGAAATATGGACACCGAGTGACATATTGACCAGCAACACCCCTTTCCTCAGCAGCCTGGCTGAGCACAGAGATCAGGCTGGTAGGCGGCTGCAGTGCATTCAGTCCGTGCTGTCGATACGAGGGTCGTTCCTCTTGGCACATTTCCCAAGGATTACCTGGTACAATTTATATTAATGTGAAGTTATTGCTTTTTCACTTAATTAAGTTAAGACAGTTGGGCACTGTGGCAGAACAGGGCACCTTCAGCTGCTGGCTCTCAGACAGGCCCTGCGCAAGCAGACTATGAGAACTGCAGCCCTGCACAAGCAGACTATGAGAACTGCAGCCCTGCACAAGCAGACTATGAGAACTGCAGCTGCTGGCTCTCAGACAGGCCCTGTGCAAACAGACTGTGAGAACTGCAGCCCTGCACAAGCAGACTGAGAGAAGTGCTTTAAATGTCAGAAATAGGATTCCTGTTGAATTATTTGCACGTTACACTAGTTCCATTAGACTTGATATAATTTCAGACCTGAAATGGTGTGTTCAGTACTCCAGCTGGTTTGTTCAGAGACAAAATAAATCTAAATGTACTTGCTGGCTACAAGGCTTGTCAGTTCTTTTTAAAAAAAACTATAGCCATCTGAATACCACTGAACAACAAAGCTTTACTTTCATCTTTATTGCTAAATCCTTCTTTGCTGTTAGAAAATGTGAATCTTTGTGCCTGTACTGTATATAGATGTGGATGAAAAGCTTTGATTAAAGCTCGCCGTGTCCCTGCTCAGCTCTGCACAGACAGCAGTGTACCCCCTCTTTCTGTCCTGCGGTACTTGAAGCCCAGATTGTTGAAGAAACCACTGGCTCCTTCACTGTCAGGAAGGAATGGGTTTTGAGGCGTTGTTGTGTAGCTCTGAGGAAACACAATGTTCACCAGTCCTCCCACTCTCAGCCACTCCACCCTTCCAAGTAATATATTTATCTCCTGTGTGGGTTTGTTTTTGTGATTGTCTGCCTGCGAGAGTGGCCGAGAGGGAGGGCAAACAGAGGAAGAAGGGCATCTTATGAATCCTGCCACATTACAAAGATTCCCTCGAATAGAGAAAAACTCCCAAGGCAGCCACTGTCAGGACTCCTGCTAGAGCATCTGTGTAGGACTGCTCTCTCATCCGTATTATCTGGGTGTCCTGGTTGCTCACTTTCTTGAGGTAGGGCTCTGTGTGTTTCATCTAAGCCTGCTATCTTTTTCAAATAGCCTCTTCTTTTTACTTATAAATCTAAAAATGTCTCTTTCAATTAAAGGGTAACCAGTGAATGCTCCTACAGCTATACGCCGCGCACAGACAGAAACTGCCATAGGGCACTTTTTTCATAAAAGCCCCTTCATGCCATCTTGAACCTATCAATATATTTTGAAAAGTTCTTCTAGAAAAGGGGGCTAACAAAAATACTCTGAACGACAATGTTTACCACATGGATAAAGAGTCCGCACTCCTCTCCTTGTAACCCTTCCTGTGTTCTTATGATCAGTGGACATAGAGAATCCTCACATTATACTGTTCTAAATGGCAAAATATCCACTCTGCCAGATTCACTTTCTGTAACCTGGCCAGATGTACCCTGGGCTTCAGGAATGGGCTGGAGGAGATCCTTGGATCAGTTAGCTGTTCTGGGACACTGGTGAGTTCAGGAAGACTCTGCCACAGAGCTGTCTGACTATGTAAGCAGATGCAATGAAGCACAGAGAAAGCCCTCAGAAGACCGTGCAGCTCCAGATTCCCTGCCTCTGGGCCATGTGGTCTGGAGCTGTGAGCAGGAAATGTGCTGAGAGGGGAGGGCGTGGGGTGTCGGGGGGGCTCTGTGCTGAGAGGGAGGGTGTGGGGTGTCGGGGGGCTCTGTGCTGAGAGGGAGGGGTGTGGGGTGTCGGGGGGCTCTGTGCTGAGAGGGAGGGGTGTGGGGTGTCGGGGGGCTCTGTGCTGGAGAGGGAAGAGGAGTGGGGTGTCGGGGGCTCTGTGCTGGAGAGGGAGGGGTGTGGGGTGTCGGGGGGCTCTGTGCTGGAGAGGGAAGAGGAGTGGGGTCTCGGGGGCTCTGTGCTGGAGAGGGAAGAGATGAGGAGTGTCAGGGGCTCTGTGCTGGAGAGTTAGAGGTGTGGGGATGGTTTCAGGCTGGGCTGTTGCAGCAGGAGGCTAGGGAGGGGGCACCTCAGCCTCCGTTCATGTCTGCAGGGGTCTGCAAGTTGTCTGCTGGTTCTGCAGCATAACACTTTCTGTTCAGCTCTTGACCCAGTCTGGGTGATGTGGTGTGGCAGGTTAGTGGCTCTGTGGGCACGGCAGAGGAGAAGGGGAATCACATCACAGCCAGCGAGCGTCCGGACCCAAGGAGGGGTCACAGTGAAGGAGATGCTGGCTTCTTCGTTTTCATTTCAAACTCCAGCCAGAATGGTGCTACAGCAGGCTGTGTGTCTCACTGTTTATCCTCCTCTGTGGCACCAAACACCCTGGCACAGAGGCAAAAGCTTGACATGGGCAGGCAGCCCATGTAGCACTGAGGAATGGCCGCAGGCAAGAGCTGTGGTGCTTCCTTCACCCTTTCAGAGGTCTTGGTATGGCTAAGTGCCTCCCACAAGCAAACGTCCTGAGAAAGTCTTCACCAGGAACAAGACAAATAGCTGCTCTTGTGATGTCTTTAAACAAGCTGTCCAGCCTGGTCTTAACTAAACCTGACAATATGCAGCTCAGTTTTTTAAACAAGCCAGGCTTTGTTGAGCCACTGGTGCTCGTCTGTGAGAGGTAATCTAGATAAATAGAACACAAGAACATAGGAATAGTCCCAGATGAGAGGAGACCATTCAGAACACCCATCCTGTTTGGTCGTTAGTAACTAATTGATCCCCACTCCCACAGCCCTTTGTGTAAACAAACGCCTCCTGTTTCGGTTTTTAACTGCACTTCCACACAGTTTCCACTACATTAGGCATCTCAAACGATGTAAAATACTTAATTACACATATAGTTACTCACAGTTATGATGCTGTTATGCATAATTACACTGTACTTGATGCATGACTTCTTTTAGTTTTTTTTACCAATGTATGGTGTTGCCTTTACAACACGTGAGTAAATCTGTTAAAAATATTAATGAACGTCTAAGATGCCTGTATCTCAACCTATTTATTATTTAAAAGGTTTTAAAGAGGAGGGGAGGAAAAGCATTAACCCAAAACACCATCACAATGTATGTTCTGTATAACTAGAGTTACAAAATTGGAATTCTGGTTGTCAAATTGGCTAATTGCAATTGCATAATTACAAAAAAGCAGTGGCTCTATTGAAATTGGATAATTGCATAACCATTACAGTGGTTTCGCTATATATACTGGTACACACCTGCACACTAATTGCCGTAAGAGTCTGTAAAATAGCATGTAACTGCGTGTCGTTAATGTGTAATTGCTGAGTGATTAGAGAGACAATGCAGAGCGATTGGTAGTGCGTTGGGGCTGCTGGTGCTTGTGGGCAGGGCTGCACTGCAGTGACTCTCCTCCAATGTATAAGCACTTCAGGATCCTTGAGAATGAAGTGCTGCAACAGTGCAGCAGTTTTTGATGTACAGTACAGTATCTATATAAATACTGCCAGAATGTGGGCACAGAGGTTTGGAGTGTGTTGATGCCACTAGGGCCTCAGCCTTCGGCCTTGCAAACTGGGAACCAGCAGCTTTTGGCTTTCATTAATTTTTCTATGTGTTTCCTTTGCTTTCCGTGTGGATCTTCATGTTTTTGGAGTTAACCAGGCCCGTAGTTTTGCTTTCCTCCTCGGCCGCTGTCTAGCTCTCTGGTCTGAGGGCTCGTGGCTCGTGACAGGCTGAGTCAGGCAGGGCTCTGAAAGAGGCTGTTGTTGTGTCACGCCTTTATGAGAGTTCCTCTTGGCTGGTTAAATTAAGGGACAAGTGTGGGAGGTTTAGACTGGGGGAAAGAATAAGATGACTTTTAAGTAATGGGTTTTAAAACCTAGAAACTTTAAGTCCTGTTACTCATTATGCAATACACAGTCTGGTGTCTGTGGTGAGAACAGTAACTAGGAACAGATGGAAAAGTACAATCAGCGCGGAAATCATGTCGTGGGATTTGGTCTGAGCATTTAAAAAAGACTTTATATTCGTTTTTTTATTGCTTTGAAGTGAAGTCAGGTGAGGTGGAGCTGTGGGCTGCGCAGTGTTTCGTGCTGCTGCTGGAGTCCGATGAGACCTGCAGGGAACTCTTCGCACTGCCTCGTCAGCAAGTGTTCTGGATCAGAACCACTTGGAACCTGCTGCAGGGCTGAGGGTTACACAAATTGAAACCCTTAAGAATACTGTGATGATTAATGGTTTGCTGTTGAAATTGCTTTAAATCTGTTGCTTCATGCACCAAAAGTCAGATACTGTATACTCGAGCATCAGTAAAAGCCCAAAAGTGGATTTCTGTTGAGTTACACTGTGGTAAGCCCCCTGATCAGAAGTGTTGTGTGTTTTGCATGCTGGATTTCAGAAGGTGGTCAGGAGCTTTGAGGCATATCTCAAGAGCACTGCATGGTGTTTCAGACTTTAACCCATTTCAGTGTCAGAGCAGAGTATGTAAGAGCAAATTCAAGGGTCATCTAGATGGATGACTTGACCATAGTAAACTGGAAAGAAAATGTTGGCAACCACTTTCAAACAATATCTAAACTACAGAAAGCTTTTTCTATAAGGTGCATGAATGTATTTATTGACAAAAACCAGACCACAGTGTATAGTGTCTTAAAGGGATGATAGTGTTTAATCACACAGCCCCAACATTCAACTTACATCTCAGAGACAATCAATCTGAATTGTTAATGCAATTAGCAAGAGTGAAATTTTAGACCACAGGTGCAGTTGGTCCATGCTGTCCTTGTGTCCGCCTGGAGAGAAGGGTCAGGAAAACCCAGGGAAAGACAAGCACTTTGGAAAGATGTGGGCAAACATTCTGTAAGACTAGTGCCGGCAGTTTGGGCTCGGGCCTCGAATCCGTCTTCCCGAAATCAGGGGCAGAAGGAGCTTGTGTCTCCCAGCCAAGAGCCGGTGCCCTTCAGTGAAGTACAGCAGGAGGGGCTGAGCCGAGGGGCAGGACTCCTGCTGGAGACAAGCAGGCGCAGGCTGTTTGCACAGACCCCTCCACTGGTGCTGCTGAGAGCGAAATCAAGCAGCAGCGGAGAATCAGCTGTCCAGTTGTTCACCGCGCCCATGAGGCCTTTCCAAAGAGGGCTCATTGCCACCAGTTTTTCAAAAGACATACAAGTCAAATTATGGAACAGTTTCAGACTATTGAAAAACGTGCTGATTATGCCCAAGACAGAGAAGAATGTAATTCTAAATATCTTCAGGTCCTGCCTATTTAGTCATTAAGGATTCTTTGGAACTGTTCATAATAGCAGGAGTGTTAACCTGCTATTCTAGTAAAGGTTCCCCTGAATTCAGTTCTGTGTTTTGGAGAGATGTGAGGTGGAGCAGTAAAAACTAAATATTACGTTTCATCAAACCTCTCTTGGTTCCTTTATCTGTATTTTTCTACACATTTTCTGTTGTTTTCTTTGCTTGGGATATTTTAATGGAATTAACCCTATTAAACAAGAATTTTTTCTCTGGGTTAGCAGTGTAGCATATTTGTTTTCAGCTGCTGCAGTTCTTGACATTTGAAAACACTTTTCATCAAATGAGATTTGAGCAGGTAGATGTTGGTTCTTACTGCTGACTGACAGTCTAAATTGAATCGCCCAGTTCCTCGGAGGGCTGGCTGACATTTTGAAAACTTAAAGCCTTTAGGTTAAATGCATACTTAATTCCCCTTTTGCTTTAAAGCCCACAAAGGCACTGGAAAAAAAATTACCATTTTCTAACGAGGAAAAAAGCCATTGGTGTTATAGTTTGAACGTATGAAAAGCATCAGTCGCAGCAATGAAAAATAACTTTTGGCTTCTTGGTACAATGTTGAATTTGAACTATAGATGCAGATTGTTAGACTGCAGGAGCTTTGTGTCATTGTTTGCATCTCAGGACCTGTTAATGCTGTTGCTGTTGCTGCTGCTGGCGGCCGCAGGGGAGGAAGGTATCTGCTCCTGATCTCAGCTGGCCAGTTCGAAGTGATGAAGTCAAAGAGCCTGTGGCCATGCTCTCCTCATGCTGCTGCGAGTGGTGTTGCTGGAACAGTAGGTGGCGCTCTTCACTCTGGGCCAGGATTTACCACACAGCGCCTCAGCTGTGTCTTGTCCTCGCACCTGTCCTTGTGCATTCTGTCCTTGCACCTTGTGCATTCAGAGACCACAGAACTGTATCACGTTCTGCGAGATCAGCACTCACCTTGGTAATGGAATGCAGGACGCTATTAAAAAAAAAAGAAATAGAAAAAATGTATATACCGTACAGAGGCTTGGAAAATGTAAAGACCCCAAAGTGGGGATACCTAGCTTTCTGCTGTGTTTGTGAAGGAAAATATCCAGATCATTCAGAGCTCTCTTCTGAGACAAGGCGTCTCAGATAATGAATCCGATGCCCTGGCGTCTTTCAGCAGACAGCTGGCTGAGATCCTTTGGTCAGTTCACTACAAAATACCAAATGGCTAGATGGGCTAAATGCCCCCTCCCTCTCGTAACTCTTCTTATATTCTAGTTCCTCTGCTCTCGACACTCAGTTCTGAACCCAGAGCCTTGTCCTGCCGTTGCAGAGCTGCTGTCTCTGACAGAAACTGTCCTGCCTGAATCAGTACAGGCCAGGCTTCTCACTCTGATGCCCCTGTCATTGCTTCTGCTGTGCGATCCCACCAGGGGTTTAGTAAAACACCAGCAGGAAGAGGGGGTACTGGCCTGCGCTTGTCTGCGCTTTTTTATTTCGCTTTAAAAGGTCACGTCAGGTGATGATCTTTAGTCCTTTCAGCCCAAAGCATGTAAAAGAATAATGTTTTTCCAGTGTTGAGTGAATGATGGTTTCTGCAGTGAAAGCAAAGAACATACAGTTTTAATGTTAATCTTTTAAATCTATTAAAGCACGTTAAGCCTAAGCTCTGTGTTGTAGTACCTCCTCTGCAGCCTCTGTTGATTTGCTGAGCCTGTTTTACAGGAGTCGTGATATTTAATCTCGTTTCTGAAAGGGGCATTGTTACGCCAGGGAAACAGGGGACAGACTCAGAGCTGAGCCCCACTCGCTCAGGGCAGGCCGCAAGGGAAAGTGATATTCCTTCTGTGCACAGAAGGAAAATAATCACTGAGTAAAGCAAAACATGCCCACTGGGCAATGGGGCGGAGCTTGGGCGGAGCTGGGGCGGAGCTGGAACTGAGGTGCAGATCAAGTGCTTTCTGTGGGGTTGATGGAGTTGGACTGAAGTTTCTCTCTTGTGGAATGAGCCTGTCACACTTAGGTTCAGCAATTTCAAATACCTTGACACATATTTTTTGCAAGCTACTGTGTAATTGATGGAAATGAATCTCACCTATTCTGTCATCTTCATGTAACAGGGGTGTTAACCCCAGTGTCCATGCCAAATTTCCCCTGGCCTCCTTATAATCCCCATCTCTGAACTGGCTTCATCATTCTGTTCTCCTCCCCACTGAGAGCTGGTGCGTGGTGAGTGTACTGGTACATTTTGTGTGGAGTGTCTAAAAAATAATTATTTGATTATTTTGTTTTGTTTGGGGTCTGTGTGATAAGATGAGCTTTAGCCTGCAAATCAAATGCACTTGTTGTGTCAGTGTTTCTGAAAGCACTGTTACTTCCAGGAAATTTAGACTTGTTCGCTGAAGTCTTTATCATCAAATGGAAATCTGAGGAAATGAAGCAGGAAATGAAAGAGCGGAGCTCCGCACACAGAAAGACCACACAGCAGATCCAGGCCTGGCTGTGCGGTGCTCCCTGCAGGCAGCTGATAACAGCTCCTTGACGTTATCAGAAAAGCGGCCTTTATGAGCCCAGAACAGCTGACTGGTAAAACTCTTTTCTTCGTGCTGCGCAAAGAAATAAAGGTTCCTTGTGCAGAATCACAATGCTTGCATTTTGCTCAGAGAAGTTCCTAAGACTGACAACACTTTCGCTTTCGCCAAACCTAGAAAGGTTAGTTTAAGGCATGTTTGAAACGGCGCAGGTCAGATGAAGAGAGGCTGTAGACCAGTGTCCTGGCTGACTGGGAGCGATGGCCTGTGAGCCCTGGACATGGGGCACGCTCCAGCTGACCTCCACATCCTTGCCTGCGTCAAGCGTGGTGCCTCCCGTCAGGCTCAGCCGCCTCTTCCCTCTCTGTCTCCCACAGCTGGAGTTCTCCGGCACCGCGGTTCTGCACCAGATGCGGCGGGACCAAGTGGCGGAGACCTGCCGGGCCTACAGCGCCGCCAGCCGCAAGCGGCGCGTCCTGACGCCCAGCGACCTCAAGCACATGGTGGTGGACGAGGACCATGAGATGATCTACTGCTACGTGCCCAAGGTGGCCTGTACCAACTGGAAGCGGGTGATGATGGTGCTGACAGGGCGCGGCAAATACAGCGACCCCATGGACATCCCTTCCAACGAGGCCCACGTGCCGTCCAACCTCAAAACGCTGAACCAGTACAGCATCCCGGAGATCAACCACCGCCTGAAGAGCTACCTCAAGTTCCTCTTCGTGCGGGAGCCCTTCGAGAGGCTGGTGTCTGCCTACCGCAACAAGTTCACCCTCAAGTACAACACCTCCTTCCACAAGCGCTTCGGCACCAAGATCATACGGCGGCACCGCAAGAACGCGACGCAGGAGGCCCTGCACAACGGCAGTGACGTCAAGTTCCAGGAGTTCGTGGGCTACCTGGTGGATCCCACCACGCAGAAGGAGGGGCCCCTGAACGAGCACTGGCAGACGGTCTACTCCCTCTGCCACCCTTGCCACATCCACTACGACCTGGTGGGCAAGTACGAGACCCTGGAAGAGGACTCCAACTACATCCTCCGGCTGGCCGGGGTGAGCGACTACCTTCGGTTCCCGACCTACGCCAAGTCCACCCGGACTACCGACGAAATGACAGCCGAGTTCTTCCAGAACATCAGCTCCCGCCACCAGGCGCAGCTCTACGAACTCTACAAGCTCGACTTCCTCATGTTCAACTACTCCACACCGAGCTACCTGAAGATGGACTGAGAACGGGCGGTACTTGAGAGTCGCAAGCTGTCATCGACGCAGGGGTTCAATCACAGAGTCCTGAGACCTGCGGGAGCGTCTGGGCTCTGGTTTGGTATCATTAGTTCCAGGGTGGCTACAGCATTTCCCTAAAAGTTTTACTCATGAGTGGTCGGGGGGAGAAGTTTTACTTTATATCTGCTTGTTCAAGGATGTTCACAGTGGGGGTGGTCACCTTCTCTCTGAAATTCAGGACGCTAGGACAGATCCTTTCTGAAGCCCCCTCCCGAAAAAACAGGACAACTGCTGGTTTACAGGAATTTGACTCGTGTTTTGCTCCAGAGAGAAAACTACAGCTCAGCTGTACTACAGGTTTTCTCCGTGACTTCCAAACCTTCTGGAGACTCGGGCGGCCACTGCAGTGTGCGTAGCCCCAGACGTCCCGTGATAAAGTGTGTTAGGTGTCAATTAATAATAATTTCATGGTCCACCTCTTTGTATGTTCCTGCTCCAAATGTCTTCTGCTTAGTTCACTATCGACCCATTAGAGAGCATGACGCAGGGTTAATGGTGAGTAACAGCACACTGCTATAAAGTGAATCGTTTCGCCTCCAAAAATCTATAGATTCAGCAGACCACCGAAAACAAAAGCACCTTATTCCTAAAATTATGGTATTTTATTGTTGTTATTTATTTGCTCAGCACAAGCATTTTCCCAGGGCATCTTACAAGAAAAAACAAATGTAAAATTGTGTAAATACGACAGAAAAGCAAAAGGAAATAGGATTGATGAAGCCAGCGCAAAGCTGGAAGAGGAATGCAAGCGCTGGTCAAACCAAACGAAAGGACAACTAAGACATATCAGGGCAGGTTGTTTTCGACCTGAGGTGATTGGAAACGGGCACAAGAGAGCAGCTCAGGGCGAGGGTGTGAGCGCTCTCCCCTCCTGAGGGTCCGGTCCGCTGGACAGGGGATGGACCGAGGGGCCGGTTCATCTGAAAAGGGCTGAGCACCTAGAATTCGAACCCCTGCCTTCATGACGAGGCAATGTCTTTCTCTTTGTAACTTAATGATTTTTGTTTGTTTTGGTTTTTTTTTAGAAGTTGCTGCGAGCAGCAAAACAAAAGATTATTTAAATGACTTTGTGAAAAAGAGAAGTCTCCAGGCAGTCGGAAGCAGAGTTTTTTAAAATAAAAGTCTAACTGTCAGTAATATTATTATTGTTGTTTGTATCTGGTTTGCGCTGTTTCTCTTGTTTTCTTTTCTACACTTTCCATAATGGATGGTCTGTAAATAGGATGTAATTGCTGACACCTGTCTGTAGGAGAGTGGGGTCACGTCTCTGAGAGCTGTCTTACCCCTGGGTGAGCTGGGCATGAGTAGGTCTTTGTGTCTGTTACTCTGTGGCATCAGCTCCCTGTGTCTCTATCGACAGCTCATCTACCCCTATCTCTTACGCACTGCTTCACTCTGGAAGCCACGAAGGCCTCTTGTCTGTGCAG
Source organism: Lepisosteus platostomus (assembly GCF_059453375.1). NCBI lineage: Eukaryota > Metazoa > Chordata > Actinopteri > Semionotiformes > Lepisosteidae > Lepisosteus > Lepisosteus platostomus. Next base: position 62,656,934 of record NC_142619.1, on the reverse strand, counting down.
GTTAAAATCCCCATGATTACAAGACTGCTCTTGTTTTACAAATCTGCACCTCATTTACTTGTAGCCCAAGATAAATATACAAACTGGCTTCTGCTCAAATTTGCAGTACTGTGAATGCATTCTGCAGTCTGCTGTACTTAGGTGATATCATATAATATACTGCAGCAGGCCTGATATTCAAAGGGAATTAAGACATTTTTGGTTCTATTCAGGCTGGAGTTTCTTGTAGAGGAACCTCAATCAGCTGTTTCTGTTTGAAACTCAAGAGCTGTGAAATTTCCATTTGTCTTGCGCATCAGGTGCTAGTTAGAACTACTACTACAGCAGCTCACACAAAGGAAGTTATCAACTTTAATTCATACAATTCTGCCACGATAAAACTTGCCTTGCAATCGGCCAATAAATGAGCTTAAAGTACTTTAGTACTTGCAGGTGATAAAACTGTTCTGACATTTCATCTGGGAGAAAATAGAGTCCAGATGACTTCACAGCCAGAGGAGGACGCAGGTAGTGGAAAAAGTAATGGGAAAACCAATGAGAAGTGTCGTGTCACCACGTCTATAGACAACACCAGTGTCGTGCTCATCAAACCGCTGGGCAACCATGTGTGCTCTGTGGATGGGGGTGTGTCATCCTGGAAGACACCCCTCCCAGCAGGAAGGAAATGCTGCAACATGGGGTGAAGATGGACCATTAAGTTGTGATTAGCATTGAGAATTGACCTTGCCATCTAAGGGAATGAGTGAACCCAGTGAACTCATTAGACAAGTGAGCCCCACAGCATTACAGAACCACCAGAACCCCTCACTGTAGGAACCCAGCGCTCAAGGCTGAAGGGATCTTCAGGTTGTGCCACATGTGCATTAGTCTATTTTGGCGAGAACATGGTGAAGGAGGACTCATCTGGCCACATCAGCCTCCTCCACTGTTCAGTACTCCACAGCCCGTGCTCCTGCACCACTGGACTCGCACATGTGCATCTCCCGCTGTGATGAGCGGCTTGAACAGTCCTGGATTAAACTGGCTGCTTACGTCCCGGGTGAAATTGGCAGTCAACTGATCTGCAGTTGCTGCCAGCTTTGTCTTGCATTGTGAATTAATGCGTAGATACCAGGAAACTGGAGTGAGCACTTCCTGTGACAGGATGTCCTTCTTTTAGAGATCACCTTGTCACCTTGGACACCTTTGCTATTGAACCATCAACAGCTCCCAATAATCACCCTTCCTTCAAAGTCACTGAGTCCACTTGCAGCCATGATACCCCCTAAGAATTGGCACATGGGCCTGTGCAGCATTTTAGTACATGAGCCTAAGCATGCTGGGACATTAGCTTAGTTAACGCAGGACTCCCATCTGTGTGGAAACCCTTGCTTTGTCAATAAACCAGGTGTCCCTAATTTACTCAGGTATTACCATTTTTTCATCCTGTTTCTATGTGCTGGTTCAGGCTGAGCCAGACGATCACAAATAGTAGGCTTAATGCACAAATGGAAGAAATGTCAGAACAGACCATGCGAAAAGACAATTTCTAATGCAAGAAATTGTAAAGGGTTAATAAAGTGATGTTATTATTATTATTACACCTGTGATATAGAGACTTAGATTTTGCCCCCTCTAATGAATCTGTCTGCTGAAATTGTCCTAAAAACGTAAAGTTTGCAAATGACAGGAGGCCATGTGACCCATCTAGCTCATTGGGTTTTTCCCGTACTTGTCCTGCTGATAATTCTGACATCACAGTCCAGAGAACAACTATGGCATCAGAGCACCAGGTATAATGACTAGCATTGCAGGAAAGTGGGAACTGATTTTGAAAAGGAAACCTCCACGATTGGTGTACCTGGCTGCCGGAGTTGTTGCAGTACTTAGACTTCAAGTTACTGGTTCACTTCTCTCTGTCTAGAAACAGTAAATGTCTAGGATTTACTGAAATTAAAAATGGAAAAAAGCAGTTTATGCTTTGGTTTGTGTCATTGTTTCCTGGACCATGAAAAGGCTCTTAAAACACATATAGAAGCCCACAAGGCACAAACAAGATTAGTGGAGTACAGCCCACATTCCCCATTAAAAACAGACACTTTTAAAATATTTTTTTTTGTTTCCTTTCCTTTTTTATTACACATCTCTCCTTTAAACTGAAACTGGTTTCCATGAATGTGTCCAAGCCTCTGTTTCTGGCAGCAGGGAACTGGCAGAAAGTGTTACCAGCAGTGGCACAAATGGAAAGGAATTATTCTCAGATAATTCTCTTATTCTCAGTGCTACAGGATCAAAGAGGAGCTGACAAGTGAAACATTTGTTTCTATATAAAAGATCAGTTAAATCACTGGTGAGAAGTCAAAGTCCCTCTGTCAGACCGACTGTACCTACAGTAGTTCAACTCCCATCTTGTCTTATACTGTGACCTTAGATTGAAGGGTCTTGGGCTCCGAACTGGGTGTCAGAACGAATCACTGTTGAGAATAACTGTTGTCTGTTGGGACTTTAGTATAGCAGGTACTCTGCTGTTTCACCACATCCGATTGTTAATTATTCCTTCAGATATCCTTCACTAGGCGTTCATGAAGGACCAAGAGACTCTGATGATGAGCTCTCTCTCTCTCAAAGTGCTTTATTGTGGTTCCTGTTGCATCAGGACACAGTGACGAATGTCTAATCTAGTGCCAAACAAAATTCTAACAATCTATTTCATGAAGTCAGCAAAGCAAGGCCAAACAACACAGCACAGAGTAATTTAAAATTCAAGTACAGGAAACTTGTACATTTCTGTTAGTTTCAGAACATCTCATCCATCCGACTCCCCCCAAAAAGTATTTAGACAGATTAAAACCGCCAATCCAGGTGTGAACAAGTAAAAAAGTCCCAAGACGCTCCAGTTTAATGTAATCACTTCTGTGCTTAGCGGTTTCATCTTTCCTTTGCCCTGTTCCTTCACTGACAGTTTTGTAGAAGAATGACTCTGTTACAGCTACAGGTTTGGGGGTGAAAGTAGCCACACTCTCGTCTTGACTGTCATTGATAAGAACTGATGTTTACACAGGGGGGAAAGACAGGCATCTTAACTATCAATATATTCGTCAATTCCAGATTCTGTGGCTTTCCTTGTAACAAACAAATGCTTCATTTTGTTTTTGTTTTGTCCAGTGTTGTATAAAAAAAATATGTCTGTGTCATAAGAGCCCTTTCTCAGTCTACAGTTTTAGTTTTTATGAAAGATGCTCTTCTTGTGTTCCAGTCTCATCTGCTTGTGTCAAAACCTGTACAGTGCTAGAAAATGACTTATTTTATACCATCTTCATTACCTGTCTCTCGAGCTCTGTAATTCAATGCCAGTCTTGCTCCTCAAATTGTTTTAGACTGGTTGGTCTACAGCAACATAAAGTGTTTTTATTCTAAGTCAAAATGGGAACATTTGCAAGTTACACACTCTACTCCTGCAATGGGCCATTCAGCATTGTGCAACGCTGAAAAACTTCCCCCACGTTCCCTGACAAAGTGCTCCCAGCTCTTTTGCAAGAATTTCAGCTTTGGGCAGACAAATGACATCTGCCCTCAGATCCAAATATGTTACATCTGCATGCCTCAGAAGAATGAAGATGGTATAAGAAGTCCTTTAAAATGTACTTACTGAGTGTATTTTTTGAAAAAAGATCACCTGCAGAATAATCTAGCACTACTGTGTGGAAGTGACTAAGATTAATACTCCTGCCAGGAGGTTCAAGACAGACCTCGTGCATGAAATTGCCCTTGAATCGGAAAGAAACTAGAGGTAATATTAAACAAGAGAGATCAATGTTTTTTCCTAATTGCCTCAGCTTAAACAGCACATCCTGCTGTTCCAGAATGCCTTAGCCTAAATTTCCACACATACTAAACACCTGGGAGTAGTTAAGTTTTACAACAGCTTAGGTGTCCCTGTTAATTAACCAGCACCCCTCTCCGAGCAGCTAGGCCAGGCAGCGGTGTTTGTGTTCTTTCTCCATCAGTTACTTCATAACAGTAGTATATCAATTGTGCAAATACTGGAAGTGTATGTTTTCAGACTCAAGGAGCTCTTCTTTAGTGTATTTTTGTCATTCTTCAGGTATAAACTGTGTCAGGTAAGGTATTGAAGCATTCATTCCCTGTTAGCAGTTTTAATATTGATTTAGGGGGCAACTTCAAACACGCGGTCTGGTCCAGGCAGGACCTGGGTTGAAAACAGTGTTCAGGACCCAGGCAGGAGTCCCAGCACGACAGGCTGAGCTGCAGGGGATACACCAGAGGGTCTAGATCTCGTGTTTCAAATAGAAACAAAATAACATATACACTGTATGTAAAGTTTTAATCACATAGCTTCTTTCACACAGCTGTATCCATATTTTATCTTTCAAAAATTCAGTGTGTAACCTTGGCTTGTAACCTGACCATCTCTCAGAAAGCATCAGTATTACATTTAAACCAGCCGTACTGCTATGCTTTTTAAAATCAAGAACGTCAGAATAAACCTCATTGTTTCATCACAAACGAAGCTGCACTATAAATGATGTAAATTCCTGCTGGGTCAATGTGACTGTAGTGTTGGGGTTTCCAGCAGTCCTCCAGAGCACAGCTGTCACTCACCATGCTGGGGCCCCTCCAGCCCATGTCCTCAGGACTTTGAGAAAGCTCATCGCGGTCCAGCTCTTCATCAATTAGAAGGTCCTGGCTGGAGCAAAGTTCTGTCGTGGAGCAGGGGGAACGGCCACAGGTCTGATGAGGTGGCTGTGCCCTGGGATGTTGCTGGGAAGAATGAAGTCTGACGACATTCATGAACGTTGTTCAGGAGCCCCACACTGTCTACTGTATAGCAAATGATTCCATGTGTAAAGAAACTCTCAGATTCTTACTATTGTTCTAATTTATTTATTTATTCAGAAGAGGTTTATTCGAGATGGAGATTTTTTTCCTAATGAATTGTTTCAGGCAAGGCTACATAATTTGGAGTCCTTTATATAAATCGGCTCTGCGGTCTCCTGTGGCAGGTCTGCTGTTTGAAAGGCAGACCGCAGGAGTACGCAGGCAAAGTCATCTTCAGGTGTTTTCTCAAATAAAACTGCAATTCAAACTTTGGCTGCCTCTGTGCCATTTCCTTCTTATTGTATTTGTCTTTTTTAGATTCTAATGGATGGCAGGGATTTGTCTTATGTGTTAAATGGCTATTTTATTTTATTTATGAAATGACTATTTCACTTGGGTATTTACGAAGGACAAAACTGTCGACAGCCCTAGGCTCAGCAAAGACTAATTTCTGTATGAAATAGCTTTGGCTCAGAAATACACCTGCTTCAGCTACTCTTACAGGTCTGTAGGTATCTATCAGCTTTCTGGGTCTGTTCAAGAACCTGAAGAGCTGGGAGAAGCTGGTTAGTTGGTTCCATCAAGTCAATAATGAGCTGATTTAAGTGATTAAGAGCTGAACTGGAATGAAAACCTGTTGCTACTGAAACCCAGTGGGAGCAGTACTTCCTTGTACCCAGGCCCTGACGGTATCCTACAGCCTATCCTTAAGGAAACAAGCCAAGTGATGATATTTACATAGGCCAGGAACATAACACATTCAACAGTCGCTCAAGACGGGCAAAGCTGAGTCCAGAGAATTTTTAATGTAGCACCCCATCAGAGGGGTGACAAAGTAATTATAGGTGAATCAATAAATCTGACTTGATGTAAAGCAATGGAAATTACAACGAGGACTTAACACTTAAAGCAATAGCGTTGATGTAGAAAAGTACATTTGCTGACGAACATTGCTCATTCTGAGCAAGCGATAGCAGTTAGAGGTACAAACAGCCTATAGGATATGTTATATTTAGGCTTTGAGAAGGCTTTTCATAAAATGCTTTACGAAAGGTTAATTCTAAAATTGTAGGTATCAGATAGTGCAATACATATGTTTAACTGAGGCCTGGAAAGAAAACAGTAGAGATCAGGGTAGAGGTTCAGCAGGGGTGATTTCATTAGTGGAGTACCTCAGGGATCTGCACTAGCACCCCTGCGCTTCCCGATTTAGGTCAATGACCTTCATGCTAGTAAGGTGAGTCAACTAGTCATGTTTCAGTTCAGTTTGTTGCCACGTGCAAAGGTACAATGGAATGCTTATTTCCACATATGCTCCAATACAAAGGCATTAAAGGAATTAAAGGCAAATGATATCAAAATAAGAGGCTTAGAACACACCACAGAACCTTCAATTCAAACAGATTTAAATAAAATTCATGATGGGCAAATGGTCTTATTTGGTCACATTTAATGTAGACAAGCGTTTATGGTGTTTATGTTGACACGTCATTTGAAACAATGCAAGTAAGCAATTATTAGCCAAACAATGGTAGCATGTTAGGTAGCACTTTTAGCAACTAAAAATAAATAATTTAAATCAATAATTGTTAAAATTGTACAATTTACAAGTAAGACTTAATTAACGAATATTGTGTAAAATTTCAATTTGGTCGCCACATTATAAAATTATATTTTTTGATACTATTGGAATCAGTCCAGAGAAGGAGGAACAGAAGACAGGCTGAAATAATTTAAACTGTTTATTCTTGCTATCAAGGAGGACTAGATTCAAGTATTCAAAATCCGTAAAGGCACTGACAAAGTCAACAGGGAAACCGGAGTCAGAGGACACAAGCAGAAACTCTGTGGAAGTGTATTTAAAACCAAGTGCATCTTTTGCACAGAGAGCTGTAGGAGTCTGGAACAAGCCACCCAGCCTTGTTATTAAGGATTAATGACCCAACCAGCCAGATGGGCCACACGGCCTCCTCTCGTTTGTTAACTTTCTTACATTTGCATGTTTTAATTATGACTGCAAAGGTACCACAAAGGTCAAATGCAGAAGGTTCATGGAAATAATATTTAACCATGAAGGAATGCTTATTCCCCAAGATACCCATCTCTTCGCAGGGAAACGGGAAAACAGTCTCAACATTGACATCCCAGTCTTTATATATTACCTAACTACACACAGTGCTCAGCCCTCCGTAAACAGCTCTGGGAACAGCAGTAGATGCTTCCTGTATCAGCAGAGCAGAGGCTGGCCGACTCCTGTTAAATTAATCCCCAGGATCTCCAGAAGACGAATCCCTGAAGAGGCACAAATCTCCTGTGAGCACAAAACGGGTGATTTTGTTTTATTAAGTGACTTTGCCAGCGTTCCAATTTCATAGTCACGCGCTAGATCATTTCTTTTAGTGCTGTTGATTTTTCGACTTAAAATAAAACCTACTGCTGCATGAGCACTGAAGCACATGAAGAAAAAAGACCGGGAGAATCAGATTAGGCCCGATAGCCTGAACCCTGACTGTAGAAATATTACCAGGCTGAAACAGGAAAGGCGCTCGCGTCCAGGCCTTCTCATCTTAATTGGGGCAGATTACTACGAGAAGCACTGTCAGCAGTGAAAGTCCCAGGTCGCTCTTAATCATTAAAGGTATTGCTCCTACTTGAACACATTGGTTGTTATTGCATACAGCCTCATATGAATGCTTCAGTAGAGGATCTGTTTCTTTATTTTAACTAGAGCAAAGGTATAGATTTCACTGTTGCCACCAGCTCTGAAACTACAGCAGAGCCAACGCCAATCCATCGCTCAGAGGGAGCTGGAGTTTCTTCCAGAGCACTTCGATACTGCCGAGTCAGGGACTGCCGGGGCGCGGAGCACTGGGGAGAACTGTACACTGACAGGGGGAAACTAAAGTATGGCCCAAGCGAAGAGGAATATGTCTCCTGGACTGGAGAGGGAACAGGTGTGTCAGTGCAAGGACGAAATACAGAGGGAGCACAGGGCGACCAGTTCCTAAAAGGATTCCTCTGATAAGTTACAGCAATCCAGTAATCTCATTAGTGCACTTATTCCTCACTGCCTGTGCCTCAGAGGAGTAGGGACACGTTTCTCCGGAGAAGCCGAGAGTCTGTTTGGAAGCTGTTGTCAGAGGTCAATGGATGTCTCTTTACTGAATGCTTGACTGCCAATCCAATCACTCCTCCCGCGGCAGCATGATTTTGAACTGAAATGAGCAGAGTGAAGTTTTGTGAAGGAGCAGCCTTCCCTCTGCTCTTACAGGTCAGCCACATATCCCTGCCATTAGCCAAGGCCTGGTCTTCCTTTGTGTGTTCTCCTTCAGCCGGATTCCAGGAGACAGATTCCTCCTGTACCTCGAGTGCTGACCGGGACAGAGAGAAGCTGCAGCCCTCCTCCAGCTTGTCACGAGCACACTTTCTGCAGAAACACCAGACTTCTCCGTCAGTTTGAGTCTCAGCAGCGATACCAATCCTCCCCAGTCCCCTCGGAGCCTGAACAGCACCAGTTTTCCACTGCACACACTGCTGGAGCCCGGCAACCTGACCACAGCAACCTGGCACGCGACAACCGACAGCTAAAACCTTAGCACTTCAAAATAACTGCTTTCCATTTTCAGCACTGAAGTCTGGGACCAGATCACAGACTGGCTTCTCATTATTTCCAATCTGCAGGCTCCGTCCTCCTGGTGAGTTAACAAGCGCTGCTGCTAACTGTTACTGGACACAGGAGCCATTCCAATCAGCCAGCCTGTGCAGAGGTGTCTGCTTGGACACTCAGGTGTATATGGAGAATAAACGATGACCAAGGGGGTCTTTCTCATTGGCTCTGTAGGACTGCAGACAGATCAGCCAAGTGTGCAGAGAAACCCCGCTGGAGATTTAAAGCACATTAGAGACTGAAATCTCACCAATTACTTTGTGCGGTTCTAACACAAGGATTGCTAAAGCAGAATGTTTTAATAGGACACCAAAGTCTCAAAATTCCTGCACAGAGACAGTTCTTGGTATTTATCATCACTCTTAATGGGCAACTTGGGATATGAACAAGAAAAAGAAGTCACTTCAGCAAAGTCAAAAACACCTTTAACAAGCAAGATGTAGGGGAAATCTTTCTATACTGTAGTAAGGCCGACAGCCTTGCTCTCCAGCTGCCTGAGTTTTCAGTTTCAGGGTCCAGAATGGTTCAGCTTTATGACCGACCTTGGTCCGATGGCGGTCTCACGGCTCTCAAACACACTTTACAGCCGTGCAGCGCAGGACCCTCTCACCCACACGCTTACAGCGCCCCCTGGAGTGGTCCCCACCCTGAACGCATTTCCTGTCAATAACCTTTTCTACCAGCAGGGCAGCAGATTGGCCAAGGGTACCAGGGTGGGACCCAGTCATGCCAATATCCGAGTCAGCTGGGGAGACGAACGCTACTTCTGCCCCTGTACCGACTTCTCCCCTGGACTCTACAAGCGACACATCGATGACTGTGCCATCGCTGCCGCCTGCTCCAGCAGTCAGCGACCGCAATCCCTACACCACGTCAGCCAGCGCACCTCCCACCACTCTTCCTTCTCTGGACACGCCTCTCCGTCCACACCGCGGACTGACCGCCACCTCCTTCCCACTTGCTCCAACGGGACTGTGGATACCCCTCACAAGGCGTTGTTCCAGCAGTGCAGCCGTCTACTGCATCTCTTGCAGGAGGGGTTCTGCTCCAGGAGTCCCCCATTTCTCCCATCTCTCCCAGCCGTGACCTCACTGACCTTTCCATCTCCATCCTTTCAACGGGCTTCCAGGACTCATATTCCAGCACGGCTTCAGAAGCCAAGAGTGTCTTTCAACCTGTTCTCAATGATCGACTAATTTCTTCCTGCAGCCTCTCCATTCATTTACAGATCTCGGCTGTTCGCACGTCTTTCCCAGATCTCCCTCAGCTGGCACACCCACTCTCACCTCCTCTGTCCTTCTTCCTCCTGGGCTTTACTTCCCTGCTGCGTTCCTCCCTTCCCTCACACCTGAAGAAGCTCACCAGCCGAAAGTATTACTAGAGTCTCCAGATCAGCTGCAGTACTGACATCTACAGAATCTGCCAGCACCGGGGAAGAGGTGTTTTCAGTCGAGCTGATTTTTAACCCCTGATTAAATTAACCTGCGCTCAGAGCTTCTGTCGGGAAATCAGCCTCCTTGTTCCATGATAACCACTCGCCTTGTTCCCTTCAATATCAATCAATTTGAATTGACAGAAACAGCAGCTGTAGATAACCTTTTTCTGAAATGTCTGTATACAAAGAAAAGCATCAGAAACTCTCTCTTCACGCTTGGAAAGGGTCAGCGTTGTTTGAGGATAGATCGTTACATTCATTTGCCATGGGCTGTTGGCAAAGAAGAGCGTCTTTACTATTCTCACCGCAAATCAACAGATCCATGGAAGAATAAAGAGCTTTACGATACTAATGAGCTGTGTTGGGTTAGGGAAATTCCAAAACTCTTTTCCTCTTCCTCCAGAAGAATGATAGTTTAAAACAGAACTCAGGCTGAATTCACTTTCCTATTCATAAGAATTTCACTCACAATGCTAAATATGGAGCCGTCTCTGTCCAAGACACGGACGCATTTTTTAGACTATATAATATATTTCTACTTCAATTACTGTAATTCTCTTTTGCAATTCTAAGGCATTGCTTGTAAATCTTTTCATTGATATTCATTGCATCACGTCTGCGTTTCCACCTGCTGTGGCAGATTGCAAGTCTAATTAAAGCGCTTGTTAATCCATGGGCACAATTTCCTCTCAAAGCTTCAGTAATGGCAGATGTGAGGCTGGGGCCTGCAGCAGAACTGGGCCCCGCCTGATCTCTCACACTGTGATCAGGGACATACGGCCAGATTACAGCTCGCTGTTCCTTTTTAATAGGCTTGTTATTCAATTCATCAGGTGATGCATGTTTTGTTAGCACGCTCAATGCCTCTACATCAATCTGTGTTGGAACCAAGTAACAGGTTTATTCCGGGCTGAAAAGAGAAGAAAGAAAACAATGTTTCGGCTGTGGAGCCTTCTTCACACCCGAAGAAGGCTCTACAGCTGAAATGTTGCGTTTCCTTTCTTCTCTTTCTTATTCTTTACTTGTTCCTTTGCAGCCTACGCCTGCTGATGCAGCTCCCCACCTGAACTACATCAATCTGTGTTGCCCAGCAGAAGGATTAGTGAACATCTTCAAAGCACTGCTGGAGGAATCATGGCTGTAGCAGATTCACATCTGATGATAAGCAGGTTTAACAGTAAGGCCACTGGACGTCCCCTGTCGAACAGCTGGGATGATTCCACCCCAAAAAGCTCGGTCCTGTCTGTTCCTGAACACAGTCAAATGGATCTGAGTCAGATTTATTGAGAATCTCTACATCCACTTAACTACGTCTTTCCTGCCCAAAAAGAAGGATTTTCAGAGAACCCCCAATACACCAATTTCTTAGACAAGAAAACAAGGCTGAATGAGAAAAGGAGCATGGCTGAATTTTATCATTTTAAATAAAAAAAGAAAAACTAATGAACAGAGAGAATGTCCACAGAGGATAAGGGGAAAGCTTGTCCCTTGTGTTCCTTACGCAGTCAGGGATCAAAGGTCAAGCGGCTGACCTGTAATCATGTGACATCTTTAAACTTCTGCAGGCGTGTTTAGAAATTTTCCCAGAACATTGTAAAAGGTCTCCTCTCATCCATCAACACAAATCTCTGCTTGAGACACAGGAATTTCCTTCTGTTTGTCCACATGCTTTAGCAAGAGAGTGTTAAAAAATATGACTGTCCAAGAGGCTCAGTCCTGGCTCTGTTTGCTCTTTCTGGCCATAGTGGACACTGCAGGACATGTAAACAGTCACCATCTGGCCTACCTCACAGTGCGCTTAGGCACAGGAAAAAACATGCAGGATCTCTGCCAACTGCTTTTATTAAGGTGATACCAGGATCTTGGTTTGGGGCGCGAGTTTAACCAGTTACTGGACTTAACGTCTGTATAACAATTTGTATTTTAAAATGTTCAATTGAGGTGGACATTTGCAGTATTGTTTCAAAACTAATTTTGTTTTTATCAGTTCATTATTAAGGTTTTTTTTTTTACTGTGAAGGGGAATACAGCACTTGAAATTTGTGGAAATGGTTAATGATAGGAGCCTAGCTCACACTGTACAGGAACCTACTAGAAAAGATGCTCTCATTGACCTAATCTTTTCAAACAAGGCTACAATTAAGGCAATAGACGTGATACAGCCACTGGGAAACGGTGACCACAAAATGGTAACTGTTGATGTATACTTTAAATCTCTGAAGCCTGAGTCTTAAATTAGGGTTTATTATTTTAGAAAAGCAAACATGAGGCAGAGCTGCCGATCGGTGAACTGGGAACAGATGGATTCAGAGTCAAGAGAAGAAGGATTTTGAAGGTTATACTTTAAGAATGAATTTGTTTGCCATTTCTTAAACAAGTCCAAGGTGAGCCAGACATGGACTAAATAGGAAATTAAAGGGAAAAATTAAGAAAATCCAAATGAAGATGGTACTGCACACACACTGCACAATGAGCCCTTTCAAAAACAGAAAAAGATTTTACCAGGCTTCAGGCGCCAAGAGGGAGAAATAAGAAAATATCGCTACAGCGTCAGAAAATAACATGAAGCATTTTTTCAGCACTACAAAAGCAAAGGCTAGAGGACAGTTTAAGAGACAACAGGGGATTAAGAAGGACGAAGCAGTGCAAAGATCGCACTCTGAATACCGAGTTCAGTCTTAGTCATCATGCCACAGAAATAATATTACAGCCTTAGGAACAGTTCAAAGAGCCAAGAGCATGATGAGTCTTGCTGTCAGATCGTCATATGCAAACAGATTAAGAGATCTTAATCTATTCAGTGTACAACAAAGGAGATTAAGAGGGATATAGACAGGACTAATCCTTAGACAAGTAATTCACACTCAGTAGTGAAACACCTAGGGGTCATAACTGGAATCTAAAAGAAAAATCATTTAGGATGGAGATTCGGAAAAACTTCTTTACAAACACGACAGAGTGACACAACAACACCTCTTTACAAACAGAGTGACACAACACAGCACCTCTTTACAAACACGACAAAGAGTGACACGACACTTCTTTATAACATGACAGAGTGACACAACAACACCTCTTTACAAACACGACAGAGTGAAACGACAACACCTCTTTACAAACACGACCAAGAGTGACACAACACAACACCTCTTTACAAACACAAAAAAGAGTCGTGGATGTCTGGAATCTGGGTTAGTCACAGACATTTCATTGCCAGCAACTACTGCTGCATGCCGTATTGTCGTGCATTTGATAAATAAACTTTGATTTGATTTTGATTTTGATTTGAGTTGCTACCAATGAAGTAATATGGGCCAATGAGGCTGCATGCAAGAGAAAGCCTTCATACGCTCTCAACCTGTGACATTTCTATCACCCTGCTGGGGCGTGTCGTTGTGCACTGAAAGCAAGTGGTTTCCACTTGTGTCCTCTGGGCTGTGATGCAGCCTGTTTGACTTTGTCAGTGCTTAGGAGGAATTTGTAATCCCTCTTTTGTTCACTACTAAACAGGTTCAGTTTCTTCAGTCTGTCAGTGGTCAGTGTAGCACGGTCCTCTCAGCCCCTGGTTGCTCCTCTCTGGCCTGAGTCCAGAGCAGCAGTGTATTTTCTATAACACGGTGACAAACACCGCACACCATGATGGAAGCCATCCCATTGGCCTGCAGTGCTTGTTGAAGGCCTGTAAAAAAACAAACCAAAGACTTGGCACTTACCTTTTCTGTTCACAGTATCACAGGCCAGAAAAAAACAGAATGGAAGAAGACAAAGCAGAATTTGTAGACAGTGCGGTGTAAATATGTGTTAATGTTAATGAACTGTAGCTACTCCTTTGTCTCCCTCACCTGGTATAAGTATCAAAACCACACCCAGAGTCAGGGCAGAATGGTTTCTAGGAAATCACTGGATGGCCGCTGGCCTGTTTGCACAGTGCCCTCTTGTGGCCTGGAGGGGCCATCCTCCTCAGCAAGACCCGCAGTTTAATGATTTTGGGAAATCTAAAATACAGAAACACTTCATTTTTGTGTGAATAATGTGAGGTATGGTGTAAAAGAGCAGGGGTGCCTTTAGGGCAGCAGTGGGAGGTCGCAGGGGTGGAGCCAGAGGCCGAGCTCTGCTGAGGGAGGGCGTCTGTAGGACTCCAGGAGGAAGGTGTGCCAACTGCTGTTCAAGATTTTGGGGGGAAAGTTATTGCTTGCTCCAACTGTTCCATCCCTTGCCTGCTGTCTCGTAAACAAATAAGGACCCTTTTTAAGTCTCCTTTTCGGTTGTGGACTAGTTCTACCATGGTCTGAGCCCAGGAGACCGTGAAAGAATTGGAGAGGTCTTGAGACAGACGCACTATTCTGAATGACGCCTTCCATCCCTCGATCTCAAATTCTGTGCTTTTAACTTGATATCCTAACATTGTTGAAGCCGAAATGTGTTTCTTTTCTTCTTTTTTCAGCGGGTAATAAAGCTTTACCTGCTCCTTTGCAGCTTACACATGCTGACGCAGCTCCTTACTTGAACTTCAGATTGTTGAGGGTGCAGCCCTAGTTTCAAATCTGGACCTGGGTCATGATCTGGGTTACTAGCCATTAAGACGATGGATAGTTATGTACAGTACCTGTGCCTTAAGATGTCAAGTGAAAGTTTATAATAATAACCCAGCCTGAAAATAGCATTTTACTCCTTAAAAATCCCAAAGCACTCAAATACAGTGAACAAAAGTGTTCAGACCTTTCCTAAGGTGTCCCATTGTCAGAAATTATAAGATTATTGAAATTTCACACAATGGGGCACCATTTAAATATTATTTTTTTCTAATCTTAATATTTTATTCAAAGCCTGAATGCTCCAACTGTAGACTTCTAAGGGTAAGAAAAGTTAGTTAATGTCAGCAGAAACTAAAGAGAAAATCCGACCTGTTGATTGTGTAAGCATTCTGACTGCGCACCTACAGTAGGCTGGCAAAACCTTTGGCAGAAGATTGTAGCCACACGTCTTTTTGCGTCTCTACCAGCTCTGCAGGCGCGTTTGGTGCAACCTTTCTTCTTGGTAGAGTTGCCCAGGTTCTCTCCAGCTGCTTGTGGATTGCTCATGGACGGCGGGTCTTCAAGACTTTCTACATCTTCCACCCACTCAAAGACATTCTCTCATGTCTGGGGGACACACAGGGACCATTCTGCACCAGCAAGCCCCTCCTGGGAGACACACAGCGGCCATTCTGCATGCAGATTGGGGGAAAAGAGAAAACTACCACTGGGTGAATTATAGAGGAATTTTAGTGAGACCAGAGTGGAGTTCAGACAGAATACCATGGGCACACCCCTAGTGTCATGAACAATGAGCTGAGGTCTTGTTTTTTTAAACAATGGCCAATACCTTGTTGTTATACCAGCCCAGTCTTGGAATGGTCCACTGTGAGTTTTTTATGTGTTGGATCATGTCTTTATGCCCCGAACCCTGTGTCTGCACACGGGGGAGAATGAGGCAATGCAGTGTTTTACCACGCCTCCGCGCCACAGGCAAGGGGGAATCTTAAGGCCAAAATGTAAAAAGCCAGAGTGGACATTGTTCCAGGACACCAGGATTAACATCCCAACTCCGGGAAAAAGTGCCATGAGACCTTTAACAGCCAAATAGTTAAACTGAGCGCTGACATCTCATCCAAAGGATGGACATGCTTCCAGAGCTGTAGAACTAAAAAGCCACAGTGAATCAAAAGTGAACACATGAACATATAATGTTTAAAACAATTTTCAAATATAAAATAACTTTACTGTGTACAACTTATCTGAGGAAATGTCTCAGTTATTTCTGATTGGATTAAGGTATTTTATTAGGAAAGAGCCCAACTGAATAGCTACATTGGCAAGCAAAAATGTTTTCTTTGGTTCAGCTGCTTAACAGTTTGCTGTTGGAAGCAGGACAGACTGATCTCATAACGCTCATAAATTCAATCCGAGCCTTCTGAGAGACGTGCACAAGAGCTGAAGACACCGCAGGAAAAGTGACACGGCATTCAGTCATTACCTGTTTTTATTACATCCTTAAATACTTTAATCTCAAAAAATGCTTTGAAAAAGTCAATAAGTCTTAATCAAAAGAAAATTAAACTACCAACTCTGAAGATAAAATAAAACATACTGAGTCGCTCAGAGAGCCATCTCTCCTCTGTCTGACATTCATTACTGAAAAGAAGCAAAAACATCCCTTAATTAACATCCCATTAATTACATATTTCTTGTCATTACGAATATTTTTTCAAATTTACTGCAAAGTGAGAGGTAACATTTTCAACATCGTCATTTACACACAGCGGTGTCTAACTCTAGAGTGAATAAAGTGCTCTTACAAAACCATGTGGCACTGTGCTGCTATACGCGTTTCGTTCTGGAAGGGCCAGGTTTGATAATGAGCAACAGAACCCATCCGCAAAAAAATGATATCACTGTAGGATACCACATCTTTAAACATTCAAAGTAAACTTGGCTGCAAAAGGTTCAACAATGTGTTAGATCAATGTGTATTCATTAACACACATAATTACAGAGTAAGTATTGATAAAACATTTTACACAGCAGTTTCCTTTTACACAGCATGGCTTCCTTTATATAACTTCTCTGTACTTCCCTGCTTATGTGCTGTGCTTGATATTCAGTTAGTATGCGACTTGTCACACTGACCATTCCAGTACAAACAGACAGGAGACAGTAATCTGATGAAACAAAGGGAAGCACAACTGTGTATCAAGACCTCCACCTGGATGAGAAGCTCAACGCTGTTCTTGAAATGTTACAAGGATCACCAGGATTAAACACCCTTTACAGCCAGAAACTATACTTCCCAGCCCTCACCCCAGAGGGATGCAGCCCAGCAGGCGATCCAGACATCTTTCAAATGTCAAAAGATAAAGATGAAGAAAAAACGATCTCTGAAAGCTTTGAAGCCCAAACTGGCTTTCAGACTAGGAGTTCAAACAGGGGATACAAATTCTAACAGGAGAATGAAATGTCAAATGAATACCCACAGAAGCTAATTTTCCAGTCAAATGCAAGAAAGACTCCAGATGATCTATTCTTCAAACTGCACTCGGCTGAAACGCTGAAAACACAAGCACAGGTACGCTGTTATGTACTCTGGCTGAGTGCCAGATATACAGGGCCCTTAAATATCTGGAGATCAGTCCTTACAAATGAGATCTGCTTGATCAGACAGTAAAAAGCTGAGTCTGCAGGTAACTGTATTAGAATACCAGACAAAATAAATGAAGCATACCGGCATCAGATATTAACTGTGAGGCCTGTTATTCATCATCTTGTTGTTACTAAAGCTTTGATTAAAACACACGGGGTTGGAGAGAACACTGCCATACTGTATGCTTTCTTTCAAAGGACAGAACTGCAGGAACACATTTTGGAGACTGTGAACAGGATATTCTTAATGTTTAATTCTTAGTGAATTAATACCTTAGCTCTTGTGTCCACATGGGTTTCGCATCAGACCTGTTGGTTAGGTCTCAATGAGGAATCAAGAGCAGAGCCCACACTAAATAAACCCACTCTGAATGCTGGTCAGCTAGTTGCCATCTGGCTGCAATGCACAGACACTTTCTTCATGTCAGTGAAACCAGATGGTTTTGTGGGCTGAATAAGTGGAGACGATTGGTAATTTACTGACCGCTACATGCTGCAACTCCTTGAATACGTTACTCTCTTCAGACAAATCAGAAGGGGCCCAAGTGGAACTGAAAATGACAGGTTTGTGAGCCTGGGGAAGAATTACATTGCGGGACTTTGTCTCACTTGCACCCATTGCTTGCCAGCATCCCGGCCACCCCAATTTGGGTAAACTGGTTAGAAAATGGATGGAGTTCATTTCTAGATTTGGATTTTGTAAATAAAAATAAATTAACCATGCGACTGGAATGGTGATCCTAAGAAATGCTGAGCCAGTACTAACACTGCAGGGAGGATTCCCTGATCGTGGCACCTCACTCTCAGGACACTCTACAGCTTCACTGAGACCATGACTCAGAGCTGGCATCAGAGGAGCCATCATACTGGGAGTGTGGGTCACTGGACAAGACTCACAGCCAAATTCTTTGCCGCGTTCAGAGAACCACTGAACATGAAAAACCTTATCTGCACACAGATGGTGCTTTTTTATGGTTTTGATATGAAACTGTGTCCGCTAGCAACAGTGCAGAGGGAAGGTCTGATTTGTTCCAGGACCCACGCTGTATAATTCTGGAGAGACACCTCTTACAGGGCTTTTCATCTGCTGGAATGCTGGCAAGGGTCCTGGTCAAGAGCAGCAGTATTTCAAGGGTGAAAGGGTGTCAGTTACTTCATTAGAACCTGCACACAGCTGTTTCCAATTACCAGCAGCTCATACAAGCTACTGCGGGACAGAATCAAGAGCTGGTGCTGCTAAAATTTGGACTGGGTACAAACACATCTCTAAAGAAAACGAAAACCCACCATTTTAGAGCGAGAGAGCACAGGAAGCCAACTAGTAACAATGAAACACTCAACACCAGCTTTTACATACTTAAGGAACACATAGCTGAGGAAGGAGAGACCTACAGTGTGCAGTAAGTTCTGCTCCTCTGGACCTCAGGTGACATTGCACCATGACAGCAGAAAAACCCACTGAGATGGTTCTGAACCCTCTTCCAGTGGTACTGCGAGGGATGGGCCCGACTCCAGGGCAGCACCAGCGACCAGTTGTGGCCGGAGGGCCTGGTGGGTGTCCTCAGTGCTCAGGGCTGTGAGCGGGGAAGGGAGACACAGGAGAGGATGCCCACCAGTGGGACGAGGTCACTAACTTGCAGCTCTGTGGGCTGGACAGGAGGCATGGACTGGGACACAGACAGCAGGCATCTCCGATCAATGAGCCGGAGCCCTGCAGGTGACAGACTCTGGATGAAGACCAAAGCTCTCACCAGCACAAAAAATCATGGGGTCACATAGCATCCCTGCTGAAGACATGACTGACAGGACCCACGAGGAGCTAGCTGTGCAGCAGGCCCGTCTCTTTATGGCCGTGCCATTGCCACATGCCCGGGAGTCCAGCTGCACTCCTGCACTAAGCAAGTCCCAACCCACTGCGGCCCGGACCCATTACTGCCCCCTGTTGGCACTTGACTGCTGGCAGAGCTCCAGCCGAACTCACTTTCTGTGGGATTTTTTTTCCCACAGCACAAAAAAGGCAATGATAGGAAATGAGAGTTTGCATAAATTCATTACTGCCATCCAAAATCATTTGGCAACTTTTAAAGTTCTTTCTTTCCTCTGGTGCAAGACCAGTTCCATCTGTTTCCAATGCTTGACAAAAACTCCAGTGAGAAAAACACTCCTTATTAGTAGCTTTAAATGTTCTGAGACTCAGAAGCCTGAAAGCCCTGTCGTAGGCTCAGCTAGCGGGCTTGTGGATGAAGAGATCGGACTGTGCAGCCCTCACCGAAGATTTGAATGCAAGACACGGAGAGGAGAAGACTGGGAAATGGAGCCCGTGACTCTTTGGACAAGACTGCTCCACATTTGAAAGGCTCGTAGTTGCTTGCGAATGGAGACGCTCGCTCAGTGTCGGACACTCGGTCCGCAGCACAGAGCTCCAAGGCAGAACGGACCCACTTCCCTGTCTGCAGCAGCGGCACGCTCAGAAGTTCACTGCAAGGCTCTCTCGTTTGAACAGGGCAGTGGTCTGGGAGAGGACACGCTCCTCCGCCTGTGACCTTGCGTTACTTGACCCCGCAGTGCAGGCGTTGTCCCGCCTGCTGTCGGAGGCAGCGTCTCCTCTGGCCCGCGGACAGAAGCAGCGGCGTCCCGGGGCCCAGGCCGCCGCTCAGTCGCCCACGTCGCTGTCCTGATCGCCGATCAGCCAGAGGAAGTGGAAGCTGAGCGCGAGCAGGGCCGTGCCCAGCAGGTCCCCCAGGGCGGTGAGGTAGGGGATGGAGAAGCTGTCGGGGTCCTTCCCGTTCCTCCACATGCAGTGGACCATCCAGTCTGCGAAGCACAGCAGGGTGAAAACCTGCAGCAGAGCACACAGACGCCCGTTAGCACTGGTACAACACCTGCAGGGTTACACTGGGGCCGGTCTGGAGCTGAACAGGGGAGGGACTGGGGCCGAACTGGGGCTGGACTGGGGCTGGAGGAGGGCTGGACTGGGGCTGGAGGAGGGCTGGACTGGGGGCCGGAGGTAAGCAGGACCGGGGCTGGACTGGGGCCAGAGGGACGCAGGACCGGGGCCGGAGTCTTTAAAAACCTGACAAAATGTTTGGATGCCACTCTTAACTAGACACCTCTCACACTATTTCAGTGAACATGGAATAATCTCATGCCAACAAGAACAAAATGTAGACTATTCTTCATCTGAATACAAGTCATCTGTGATTCAGGAAATGAAAAGGTGGAGAAACATGCAGATTTTTTTCCATATCCCTGAGCGATCTGTAATAATTTGTAAGATCTTGGTCCTTCTGCTGTGATTTTTTGTACGAACATATATGTGCCCAATTCCCTAAAACCTCACAAAAGCAGAACACGGTCAGCTGTTAAAAGAGGGATAAATCTGTAAGATCAGTTTAAGAAAGAAAGGTTGAGTTAGACTGCAGATACATATCTAAAAATACTTGTACTCTATTTACCATCATTAAGATTATGAGTGGGGTATAAAATGTTTTTTATAAGACATCTACAGTATGATCAGATTCCCATTAATGTTTCCCTTTAAAGACTAATGGAACAATCTGTCATGCTCGCTGCCACAGGACACGAAGAAGTCCTTGTTAACTGAAGGATATTGTGACTGCTTGTTAAATGAATGGGCAAGGTTAAATACAGCAGGTCTGCAGTCCTAACTGAGATCCCTCAGCAGAGGGATGGTTCTCTGATCCTCTGCACACCCACAGGACATCTGTGTGCACATGTTCACAGTCACCAATAAAGCTTACAGCTTGCACAAAAACATCCAATTAAAAATGCAAAAATTAAGGGCGACAGTTTTACTGGGGGTTTTATTAACAAGGATTATAATGTAACAGTAGACGAAAACACAACTAAATGTAATGCTCCTGTAATGTTTTGATGGTCTGAATTATGCTGAAATTGGAAATTGGGACAGTAAACTCTGGAAGTACTTTTATGGCTACTAGGAATCACTCAGTAACAACAATGGCAAAATACAGTATATACAAATGGAGTACAAGAACACAATACAAAGATGAAATGAGCAAAATATTTCAACACAAAAGTGCAATATGTGAATGAGCTGCTGTGACACGAATAGTTGATCACAAGAGATTACAAGAGATATTAATCATAACAGGGTTCAAGTACAATGACTGTAATACTCGTTACTATAGCCAACCTCTTAATTTAATTCCCTCTCATATAATTACCTCACCACTCTACGCTCAACAGACAAGTGATTATCCTAGAACTTTCTTGGATTAAACGTCATTAATCGTATTTGGAATAATAGCTTAATTCTCGAGAGTTACAATACAAAACTTCCCACACCCGGCCAGTGCAATCCGGATGTGAATTTTTAGAGTCCCGTAGGGAGAGGGGTAGCTGCATCCGATCCTTGTCCACTGAGCAGGACAGGAGCAGGCCAGGAGCAGGCCAGGAGCAGGCCAGGAGCAGGCCAGGAGCAGGCCAGGAGCAGGCCAGGAGCGTCTGATATGGCTGCTGGCCTGTGTTTTGTAGCTGCTGTGCTTAATATTCCCCAATTTCGACAAAAGTCCGACTATATTATTTTGTTGACCAGGCGAAACTACAGCTGGTTAGAACATCACAAGACTTCTCCTGCTGCTGAGGTGACCTTGTGCGGAGCTCTGGTTTCTCTAGGTCTCTCGGCCAAGGCAGTTACTTTCATGTGACTCTGTTCAGTTTGGTTCAGAAGCCTGCTGCAGAATCCCCCCCAAGAAAAGCTCTTTAGCTTTAACATCTACAGTAACACACATACTGTACTTTTGACATCCAAACCACCGTCAAAGGATTCCTGGTATAGTTTTCCTGATAAGGCTGTTTCCGTGGTTGAGAAAGTGCAGGTGCCCACATATTTCCAGTGACGAATCTTGGAAACGAGCTGTGACATTTCAAACACTCACAGGGCTCCACAAGAACAGACCTTCTATGAGGAAATATTGAGCCATTCACCAGCCGAGAGAAATTGTTAGAAGACTGCTCAGCACTAAGTCAAGCAATCCAACGTCTGAACTGCTTTAAAGCTCTGAAGGATGGGTGAAAGGCACACAAGGCCAAACCGCATGCTTTTCAGCTCTTAGAGTTGAGCAGTCGAATGGACATTTTTGCTGCTGAGCACATGAACCAGAGCCTGCACGACAGTGAGGAAGCAGCCCCAGTAGAACCACAGGACCGAAGGAGGCCAGGAGCTCTGGCTCAGGGGCTGCTACTGGCTGAAGCACAATTCAGATGTAATGATACATGACTCCATGAAGACTACAGCAACACAGATGCTATTAAAGATACAGAGTGTTTGCTTTATAAGATTTCTTTGACTCCATGCTGGTAATATACGTGTCAATTCATAAGGTTCTCTGAGTCAGGAAGGATATAAGAACCATGTGACAGAAGGAGTTGCACTACTGGAGCTGTGCAGACTGGCAAAGACTAACTGTATCCCACTCCCACCCTCACAATGGGAGACTGTTCAAGACGGAAGTCTTTTCAGCTGCACAAAGACATACACCGTCAGGCTGGTTAAAAAACTGCTGTTCCCGCTAACATTATAAAAAGAACCACGCTACACGCAAACAAAGCCCTGTAACATTTTCACAGCAGCAGGTCAATGTGATTTTTCTTGTTCAACTGCAAAAAACGGATTAGTAAAGATGTACAAGTACAAACCACAACTCTGGTAAAAATTTCAAAAATCTTGAGCCAAAAAAAGCGCACTGCGGGCGCTGCCTGCTTCAGAGAGGGCTCAGCCATACTGACACATGGAGATGCTGCAGCTCCAGTGACTGCAGTGGCTTCATCCGACTCCGACCGAGCTGAGAGAGAAGGGCTGAGCTGTGCAGGACACCGCGAGTGCGCCTGGGTACCGAGCCACGTTCTTCAAACCAAGACAGCCTTCTCGGTCGCAACCGCAAGACTCGGCATTCCCTGCTTCTACAGCACGACCAGCAGGCCGGCAGAGATCAAGAACAAACTCCACCAGGCCCTCCCCAGTTCTAATACAAGGAATCTGCAGGCGAAAACCAAGTAGCGTACAGAAGAGAGGAGCCTTGCTCATTCGGTGATCATCCCGACACAATTCAATCTGTGACGTTACATGGTTAGGCGATCAAAGAAATGTCCCTTAAGGGTTTCTCACCTGAAGGGATCCATTTCAAATCCTCAGAGACACACTGTGAAAATGAACATCGACTATCCAAGGTAAAATAACACCCTTTCGTTTATGTACAGTAGGTGCCTATATCTACGATAGAAGGGGACTGAAGAAATCCTACGTACTGTAAAGGTGCTGAAGACCAAAAAATATATTTTAAAACACATATTCCGAACAAAACAACTGCTTAGCTGCTTTTATGCCTGATGGGCGTCTCTAAACGAGGTGTATGAGATACAGTATATCTGGCACACTGCTGTGTCGTGAATGCAGATGCTGTGAAGGCTACACAGTACATAAACTCTGATAAAGAAGGGAAAACAGGATTAACATGTAAATTGGGGTTTAAGGAAATGTATCTCTGTAAGTTTCCACAAGGTGCAACCAGACAGCAGGGTCATGAAAGACTTCACTGAGCCCCAGCTTTTCCACCTAGCTGCCAAACACACCCCCTGTTTATTTTCGCTAAAAAACATGCATACATTATTCAGATGCACAGGTCTCCTCAATAGGCAACTCTGTAGTCTCAGGCTGCTATTTATGAGTAAGCTGCACAGAGTGGATAAAAAAATGTATTTAAGTGCAGGGTGTGTTTTCTTTGGAGGCAGGAGCTGGAGAGTCTGACTTGAACCTTTCTTGAAACCTAGACAAACAGGCCTGTATATAGAAATACTTCAGCACCTTAGCAAGGGAACTCTGTGTCCAATGCAGTGCCATTTTATATTAAAAGAGGGGAGGGGGGGCGTGGGGGGGGGCATTCGACACTCAGTACTTTTAAAATCCACAACTTCTCTTTTGTTTTCCAGCCCTAAGCAGCTCAACTATTTCACTTCCAGGTCACTGAGGTTTGCTTACTCTTTCACTTCCAGGTCACCGAGGCTGTGCAAGCTTAACGAAAGTAAAGTAATATAAGGCAGCACGAAGCAAACCTTATGTAAACTCCAGCGAAAAGGGAATGCTCGTCTTTCCACTGTGTTTACCAAATCGCTCACTGCTTCCTCAGGGACGGGTCACCTCTGGGCACATTTGCCTGGAAGACTCCTGACACCTCAGCCCATCCGCACACGAGCACACACTTGAAAAATACCTCAGTTCTTAGTTTACTTTCTTCTCTTTTATTTTACAATAGAGACTCGTGCTTTATGGTTTGAAACAGCAGAATACTCTGTTTTATAGCTGTCATTGACTGACCTTTACTTCCTTTTGCCACCCACTGGGACATCTTTAGATGCAACTC
Source organism: Lepisosteus platostomus (assembly GCF_059453375.1). Lineage (NCBI taxonomy): Eukaryota > Metazoa > Chordata > Actinopteri > Semionotiformes > Lepisosteidae > Lepisosteus > Lepisosteus platostomus. The sequence continues at coordinate 62,632,433 of NC_142619.1, read as the reverse complement.
CAATACTGCTTAATACTGCTTGACAGCGCCACCAGATGGCTGCAAACAGTATTAAAAGTCACGCAGCACATGAAAGGGTAAGGCTAGGGCTGCAGGGGCAGCAGCACCTGAAGAGCTGAGAGACGCTGAGAAAAATTGCTCCCACTACAGTACATCAGCGATTGGCTGATACAGCTCATTAAAGAGTGTAGTTAGAAAGAAATCATGGAGACCCACCGGCCCTCCAGGACACAGAGTGGACAGTCCCGGGTTAGAATGGAAAAACTGACTGTCGAACCCAATACTCCCTGAAATTCACAGGCCGGCCCTTCACTGGGAAGTAGGAAGCCTTGAGAGGCTGGCCACGCGTTTAACAAATCGATGTAAACGAATGACCGCTGAAGACTTGCCAGCCACCTGAATGACCTGCCAGAGGACAACCAATAGAGAAGCTGCAGAAGACAGCTGGCCTAACGGATGAAGCTGTACGGACAGGATCCGCGCCGCGCTGGCCCGGCTTACCTGCAGCAGCGCCGCCACCAGGTAGACGGTCATGAAGATGGGCGTGAGGGTGGTGTGGCCGCTCTTCATCAGGTGGATGGTGTACAGGAAGATCAGGTGGCCGGGGAGGACCAGCAGCAGCAGCACCTGAGCGGAGCGGTGGTTGGCACCTGTTGGGGCGAGAACACCATGTGGGAAAAGCTGCCCAGAAGAAAGACGCCATACAGCACACAGGAAACCGACAGACACTCACGTCCGGAGGAAGGAAAAGCCGCGAAGGAATAGCGTTTGCTCCAAAGGAGCACCGTAACCCCGGGCGAATGGGCACCCCGAGCACCACTAACACCAGCCCGAGCACCACTAACACCAGCCCGAGCTGCCCTCTGTCCTCCCGCGCTCCGGTTCGACCCACACACGGGCAGCGTCCTGCAGCGCTGGGCCGCGTCACTGCGGGCACGCGCCCCGGCGCCGAGGCCTGCCGCGAGGACGGGCTGTTCTGTCTGGTGGTTTCTGGAAATAGCCACTGGTAACCTGGCCTTTGACTGCAAAAGGGAATCTTGAATCAACACTCAAGTAGAGATCTCGAATGTTTTTTTTTTAAATAATGGAAGGCTGATAAACTCTGAAATTTTCCCGTCTTATTTGGCATTCTGCCTCTGCCTATGCCAGACACAGCCCCACTGTCTTTCAGATGGACCTGAGCTGGAATAAGCAAGACTCCCTGCATTGACAAGCCCGGGATATCTGTTCACATGGAGCTGTGCAAGAGTCCGATAAGACTGTCATTAAAGCACAAACGCCATCTTACCGCGGAGACATGAGTTTCATGACTTTTAATTTTCACAGGGACTGAGGATTAGGAACGTAGCTGAAGACTGTCAGCCAGCGGTAAGTACCTGAGCCACAGAACGTCCTGCAGGGGCAGTAGCATCCCTTGGCCTCCTCTGGCACCTCCCCAGGGATGCTGTGGAAATGCAGGTAGGTAGATATCCGGCTGGCCTGGATTGCGACTAAATTCCCACCAATACCTGAGAAAGAGATGGAAGAACTCAGAGAGCACCCAATAACACACCCCAGCTCTACAGCTGGGTAATGCACCCATTTATTATTCTTAATGACTCTTCCTTCTTTTGAAAGTGTCTTTCATGTTTGTTCGTAATCCAAGATGTAGACCTTGTATTTGTATAAAACAGACTTTGTACAGACAATATTATTTGTGCTATTTTAAAATGCTCTACAGGAAAGTGTTACTTGGTTTGAGGAATAGAAGATCTCAAATATTAGATATTAAATTATTAATATTAATATTAAACTATTCTGAATATCTGATTAACAGTTGTAAATTTTAACACCAATAAGGTATTTAAAGAATTACTTAAGTTTTATAATTTAGACCGTATAACTGATCTAAGGATCAATTCTGGCTTGAGCTTCACTGCTGGTCCTGAAGAAGTCCGCTGGATTGACTTTGTCAAGGATATTGAGTACATGAATCCAGCCCCTATATACTCTTCTCTGTTCAAGACTGACAGATGTAATTCCTTTAGCCTTCCTTTGAGGTCAGGGATGTATGCGTGTGTGATCCAAGTTATATCTTTTTTGGAACATGGTAACCAAAACTGTTCATATAAGCCATTGTCTGAAGATAATCATATCTCAGACACTTTATCCCTTGATATCATAATAGTGAAAAACCA